>NC_041386.1:221964728-222083847 GCF_002162155.2 Triticum dicoccoides | reverse complement strand
GGGGGGGTCATTCAGGACGGATTAATCAAGGAGCTATACTTTGGACATGCTAAAAAAGACCAGGATAGATTAGAACCTGACAGGACGATTCGGATCCATAGTACACCTGCCTTCTGATGACCTTAGGCAAGTGCTCGGCGCCGACCGCCGTAGTGGCGGCGATACGAGCAGGAGCAGGAGCAGCTGCACCGAAACCATCAGCACCACTCGTCCGCATTCCCCCAATGTTAGTGCCATGCGAGGGAATTTGGAGGCTATGTAGGGATTTGGGGAATGGGGAAACTGTGGAGATAACCTAACGGTCGGGAAGAACGTATATGGCACACTGTTTGTACATGTCGTTTGTGTTAGGTATTACAATGTCACACACGATTTCTACACCAAACCGTGTGAGAAGACAACGTAGGTTAGACACGGTTGTACGGTTGTTGTTACATAACCGTATGTGATGTACTACCATGTCCATATAATTGAGTTACGGTCAGATACCGTGTAAACAGCCGCTCCGTGGATATCCGTAAAAAAACAGCCGCTCTACATATAGAGACGGCGGTGGCGGCCTAGGAAGTGGCTACCGGAGAAGAGGTCAATCCTCGGTCGATGGGTAGTGGCGGCGTCATAGGAGGTCAATTCTTGGTCTGCGGCCGGAGATAGGAGGAGCTCAAACATCGAGGTCGGCAGCGGCATGATTCGAGCACATCCATCGTGGTCGATGGCGGGATAGTGGAGGTCAAACTTCAGGCGGCAGCTGCACTAAGCTTTGATCCTCGACCTTGATGTCTCGGCGTGTCGCCGCATCGCGCTTGTCTATCTGCTAGGTGGAGGTCGCCGCGCGGCTAATTAATTAAGGTATTCTTTTCATGAGTGGCTAAATTAAGGTATTCAATTCCTCGGTGTAGTGTTGTAACTAGTACTCTGCGTGTAAATTGACTGGCCATTAATTTTTGTCATTGCACGTTTGGATAACAACATGGAGCACCCTGAGTAATTATTAAAATAAAACCTTGTGATTTATGCACGCATCTTTGGGCAGCAGTTAATCTGTGTATTAATGTTGTTGTTTTGTTTTTAATTACCATTTGTGTGCTGCAGATGGAACGATCTCGATGGATGAAGAATCGGAAAACCGCAGATTTTAGCAGTGGCGTAACAAAGATCATTAATTTGGCTAAAAGTACAAAGAGGAGAATTGGTGATGAGGATTACATCATGTGTCCATGTACTGGTTGTGCCAATACAGAGTCACATGAAGTTGCAGATGTCCAGATGCACTTAGTCTCTAGGGGATTCATGGATGGGTATACACGTTGGACCAGACACGGAGAAGAGGAGATCATGGATGAAGATACCCAAGGCAGCGAGATGCCAAACCCCGATCAGTGTCACATGGATGTTGAATTTAACATCGGGGCAGAGGCATCAAGCTACCAATGGAACACCGAAAAGCCGAAACACCCACTGGAAAACCAAGACATCGACGTAGATGACGACAATCTTGATATGCCAGATTTTGTTGTTATGATTGCAGATTTCGAGGGCCTAGAAAAGGATATGATTGGGTACAAGGATCTGCCAACCATTGATGCGGAATCCAAGAAAGAATTGTATCCAGGTTGCAAAAAGAAATATTCCAGGTTGAGTGCCACCCTGGCGCTTCTCAGATTTAAAGCAGCAAACGGTCTATCAAACAAGGGCTTTACAGAGATGTGAAGTCTTTTGAAAGAAAATCTTCCGAAAGATAATGTGCTCCCCAGAAGCATGAATGAAGCGAAGAAAATTGTTTGTCCATTGGAACTTGAGGTACAGAAGATACACGCTTGTGTGAATGATTGTATATTGTACCATGGTGAGTACAAAGATTTTCATGCATGTCCCACATGCAAGCATGTGCACGAGAGCAAAGGGCAAGTACAAATTGGACAACAAGATCAAGACAGGAATCCCATTCAAGGTTGTTTGGTACTTGCCTTTAATTCCAAGGTTGAGGCGTTTGTTTGCAAACCCTAGAGAGGCAAAGAGGTTGCGGTGGCATCATGATGAGCGAATTGCGGATAGGTTTATGAGGCACCCAAAAGATGGGGCTCAGTGGGAATTAATTGACAAAAAGTTTAAATTATTTGCCAAGGATCCTAGAAGTATAAGGCTAGGGGAGTGTACTAACGGGATGAATCCTTTTGGTGATATGAGCACCAATCACAGCACATGGCCCGTGCTTTTGTGCATATATAACCTAGCTCCTTGGTTGTGTATGAAGAAAAAATACATTATAATGTCAATGATTATCCAAGGCCCGAAGCAACCTAGAAATGACATCGACATTTACTTTCATCTACTGGTGGAAGAACTGCTGACAGTGTGGATAGATGCGTCTGTTGTAAAATGTTATGATGCTTACAGAAAGGAGATTTTCGATCTACATGCGATATTGGTGCACATCATTCAAGATATTTCGGCGTTAGGCAACACATCGGGGCAGAAAACAAGGGAAGATGTAGGGTGTGCCACATGCATGGATAGGACAGCTAGCAGAAGACTTCCCAACTCGTGAAAAACAGTGTATTTGCGTCATCGTAGGTTCTTACGGAAGAATCACCCATACCGAAAGATGAAAGCTGAATTTGATGGTACGGCAGAGGCAGGTGTGAGCCCAAGACCCTATGAAGGGGAGGTGGTCTACAACATGGTTAAAAAATTAATGTTGTGCTTGGCAAGAACCACCCTTTGACAGTGAAACTAACACCCAAGGATCAAGTGTTTAAGAAGAAATCGGTGTTCTGGAAATTACCTTACTGGGAGATTCTACGTGTACGTCACTGCATCAATGTCATGCATGTAGAGAAGACGTATGTGAAAGCATCCTAGGTACGCTGCTCAAGATTAAAGGTAAAACAAAGGATGGTGACGGTTCACGGCTTGATATGCTTGCTGATCAATCACAACGCAAGAGTGAAGCAGAAGATGATGACAAATTCATCAAAGCTCGCCAGAGTTACAATTTCAGTACAAAAGAAGCAACACAGTTCTTCACCTATTTGTTGTCAGTTAAGACACCCTGTTCCTACTGCGCAAACATCAGAAGTCTCATGGATGTGAGCTCATGTAAAATGAAGTTGGGACACATGAAGTCACATGATTGCCAAGTAATGTTGACACAAATCCTCCCAGTGACCATCAGGAATCTGATGGAGAAAGATATAAGAAACACACTCATTAACCTCTGTGATTTCTTCAGCCAACTATGCCAGAAAGTTGTAGATCCTGAAGAGTTGGATCATATGCAAGATGATATTGCAATAATATTGTCAACCTAGAGATGTTTTTCCCATCGTCATTCTTTGATGTCATGGTCCATCTCACTGTGCACCTTGTCGACGAGAGTATTGTGGTCCAGTGTTTCTTCACAACATGTATCCCTTTGAGCGGTTCATGGGAATACTGAAGCGCTTTTGTCAGAACCGAAACCATCCAGAGGCAAGCATCCTACAAGGTTATACCGCGGAGGAGGTGGTTGAGTTTTGCACCGAATACATGAAACAAAGACCTATAGGTTTACCCCTCTCTCGCCATGAGGGAAGGCTGAAAGGTAAGCCGGTCCTTGCTGGCACGCAAATGGCTGCACCCGGAGAATTGGCAGAGAAAGCCCATTTGACGGTACTGCTTAACAGCCCAGTTCTCATCGCTTATGCCGAAGAACACTTGGCAGAGATATGCCAAAGATTCTTACCAATGGTGCCTTCATCAGATGTGGAGATGAAGGAGCACACTAAGAACTACGCCGAATGGCTGAAGAATCATTTGGCACAAGGATCCATCGATGACATTGCTATGTGGTTGGCACAAAAGCCATCACCTACAGTGTTGACGTACCAAGCATATGACATAAATGGATACACGTTCTACACTGAGGAAAGTGATAAGAAGACCTCATATCAGAGCAACTCTGTTTGAATAGAATGCATGACTGTAAGCGAAGCTGATAAAAAGCGTATACTATGGAACCGTCAAAGAGATTTGGGAGCTTGACTATGTGAAAGTTAAGGTGGAATTATTCAAGTGCGCATGGATCCCTCTTGGTCAGGTAAGCACTGATGAGTACAGGAAGACCTGTGTTAACAGGACAACGATGGCATATCACGCGGACCCATTCATTCTTTCCAGCGATGCTACCCAAATTTTCTTTGTGGAAGACCCCTTGCATAAGAACGGCCATTTAGCGATGCATGGGAAGAGAAGGGTACTGGGTGTCGACGATGTTGTCGAAAAGGACGATTACGATTGATGACCCACAAGTATAGAGGATCTATCATAATCCTTTCGATAAGTAAGAGTGTCGAACCCAACGAGGAGCAGAAGGAAATGATAAGCGGTTTTTAGCAAGGTATTCTCTGCAAGTACTGAAATAAGTGGTAACAGATAGTTTTGTGATAGGATAAATTGTAACGAACAACAAGTAAAAAAACTAAATAAAGTGCAGCAAGGTGGCCCAATCCTTTTATAGCAAAGGACAAGCTGGAACAAACTCTTATAATAGGAAAAGCGCTCCCGAGGACACATGGGAATATCGTCAAGCTAGTTTTCATCACGTTCATATGATTCGCGTTTGATACTTTCATAATTTGATATGTGGGTGGACCGGTGCTTGGGTCCTGTTCTTACTTGAACAAGCATCCCACTTATGATTAACCTCTATTGCAAGCATCCGCAACTACAACAAAAGTATTAAGGTAAACCTAACCATAGCATGAAACATGTGGATCCAAATCAGCCCCTTACGAAGCAACGCATAAACTAGGGTTTAAGCTTCTGTCACTCTAGCAACCCATCATCTACTTATTACTTCCCAATGCCTTCCTCTAGGCCCAAATAATGGTGAATTGTTATGTAGTCGATGTTCACATAACACCACTAGAGGCTAGACAACATACATCTTATCAAAATATCAAACGAATACCAAATTCACATGACTACTCATAGCAAGACTTCTCCCTTGTCCTCAGGAACGAACATAATTACTCACAAAGCATATTCATGTTCATAATCAGAGGGGTAATAATATGCTTATAGGATCTGAACATATGATCTTCCACCAAATAAACCAACTAGCATTAACTACAAGGAGTAATCAACACTACTAGCAACCTACTGGCACCAATCCCAGACTTTGAGACAAGAATTGGATACAAGAGATGAACTAGGGTTTGGAGATGAGATGGTGCTGGTGAAGATGTTGATGTAGATTGCCCTCTCCCGATGAGAGGAGCATTGGTGATGATGATGGTGATGATTTCCCCCTCCCGGAGGGAAGTTTCCCCGGCAGAACAGCTCTGCCGGAGCTCTAGATTGGATCCGTCAAGGTTCCGCCTCATGGCGGCGGAGTCTCGTCCCGAAAAGTTCCTTCCTATTTTTTTCTCATCGAAAGACCTCATATAGGAGAAGATGGGCATCGGAGAGCCACCATGGGGCCCACGAGGTAGGGGGGCGCGCCCCCCACCCTCGTGGGAAGGGTGTGGGCCCCCTGGCCTTCATCTTTGGCGTGGATTTTTCTTTATTTCTTTTAAGACGTTCTGTGGAGTTTCAGGACTTTTGGAGTTGCGCAGAATAGGTCTCTAATATTTGCTCCTTTTCCAGACCAGGATTCTAGCTGCCGGCATTCTCCCTCCTTCTGTAAACCTTGTAAAATAAGAGAGAATAGCCATAAGTATTGTGACATAAAGTGAAATAACAGTCCATAATGCGATAAGTATTGATATAAAAGCATGGTGCAAAATGGACGTATCAACTCCCCCAAGCTTAGACCTTGCTTGTCCTCAAGCAAAAAGCCGATAACAATAAATATGTCCTCATGTTTAGAGGTAGAGGCATCGATAAAAATAAAATACGGTCATGAAGGCATCATGATTATTCTCATAACAGCAACATACATAGATTTTGTCATATGATTACTTATGTTTAAGTGATGATCTATTCACAATACAAAAGTATAAATCATAAACCTTATTGGGCTCCGACAAACTATAATCTCAGTCATTGAAGCAATTGCAATTTATCATAACATCGGAAAGAGTCTATGTCAGAGCTAAAAAGCAAGTCCACATACTCAACTATCATTTAGTCCTCAATAATTGCCAACACTCACGTGATACTTGTGGTTACGGAGTTTTAATCGGATACAGAGAAAGATAGGGTCTTATAGTTATGCCCCACAACCTTTTACCTCAAGGGTAATGTCAACAATAATGGTTCATGCTCCCCTACATCCAATTAGATATATATATCATGTTCTTTCCAACATGCTGAGCTTGCCAAAGGATAAAATAAAAAAGAAAAGGTGAAGATCACCATGACTCTTACATAAGGTAGAAGATAATAATAATAAAGGATAGGCCCTTCGCAGAGGGAAGCAGAGGTTGCCATGAGCTTTTATGGTTGGATATATAAAATCTCAATGCGAAAGAACGTCACTTTATATTGCCCCTTGTGATATGAACCTTTATTATGCAGTCCGTCGCTTTTATTACTTCCACATCACAAGATCGTATAAAGCTTATTTCTCCCACACCAATAAATCATACATATTTAGAGCAATTTTTATTGCTTTGCACCAATGACAACTTACTTGAAGGATCTTACTCAATCCATAGGTAGATATGGTGGACTCTCATGGCAAAACTGGTTTAAGGGTATTTGGAAGCACAAGTAGTATTTCTACTTGGTGCTGAGAATTTGGGTAGCATGAGGGGGAAAGGCAAGCTCAACAAGTTAGAGGATCCATGACAACATACTTTATCTCAGATATAAGAAATACATAACTCATTACGTTGTCTTCCTTGTCCAACATCAACTCTTTAGCATGTCAGATTTTAATGAGTGCTCCCAATCATAAAAGATGTCAATGATAATATATCTATATGTGAAAACCTCTCTTTCCTTATTACTTCCTATTAATTGCAACAATGACCAAAGCTATGTCTGCCAACTCCCAACAACTTTTAATCATCATACTCTTTCTATGTGAAGTCATTACTCTCAATAAGATCAATATGAACTTTTTGTTTCTTTTTATTCTTTTTTCTCTTTCTTGTATTCACCCAAGATCATGGCAAAATAATCAAGCCCTTGACTCAACACTAATCTTTATTATATAGCTCACGGACTCGATTACATAAAGAGATCATGAAGCAAAACTCAAAACTAGATCATGCCATAAACTTTATTCTACTAGATCAAGATACTACTAATAGGATTGAACTAAGAAAAACAGTAAAGATAGGAGTTGTGATTGTGATACGATACCGGGGCACCTCCCCCAAGCTTGGCAGTTGCCAAGGGGAGTGCCCATACCCATGTGATTATATCTCCTTTGTTGGAGGACATGACGGAGGTGTTATTGATGATGCGGGCTTGTCATCCATCTTCCAAGGCATAGGTTCACCATCATAGAAAGATGATCGAGTCTCCGGAATCCTCAAATCTGCAGCCAAACTCATTCTTTTGAATCTATATTCATACTCACAATTTTGGTTTTGAAGGTCATAGACTTGGGCTTGGAGGTGCTCGATCTTCTCATATAGCTTGAAGATGGCTTCCTCGGTGTTCTTGGCATCCGACTTGTAATTGTTAGTGAACTCCGCGAGCATCGTGTGGCTAGCATTGATTCCATGCTCCACCATCCCCTGGCACTTCAAAACTTGTTGCTCCAATGCTTCGAGCCTAGTCTCTATGCTTCCGGTCCCCTTTGGTCCCTCTTCATCGCAGATGTGCAGCAACCCATCACGCAACTCAATCGTTTGAGGGTGTCGCAGCACCTCCGCGAGGTAAGGGTTGATGACCTTCTCGAAGAACTTGTCCTTGGAGGTGCTTGGGGCCGTCATGATAACCTAGATCTGTCAAAAAAACAGCTCGAAACAAAAACAGGAGATTTTTGCTTGATACGGGAGTCAAAACCTCCGGGAGATTATATAATGAATTTTTGTCGACCAAAATACATAATGTGCAAGAAAACGGAGTCCGGAAGGCACACGAGGTGCTCACGAGGTAGGGGGCGCGCCTAGGGGGTAGGGCGCGCCCACCACCCTCATGGGGCCCTCGTGTCCTTCCCGGACTGCTACTTATTTTTCTATTTTTCTAAATAATCCAAAACGGAGAAATATTGCCTTAAAAATTGTTTTGGAGTCAGTTTACTTACCGTACCACATACCTATTCCTTTTCGGAGTCTGAAACGTTCCGGAAAGTGTCCCTTATGTATTCTTCCGGTGTTACGGTTTCAATAATATTGGTTTCAACATTTATGGGATTACCTGAGATATAATGTTTAATTCTTTGACCGTTTACCACTTTCGGATTTGTGCCCTCGAAGTTGTTGATTTTTATGGCACCGGAACGATAGACCTCTTTGATAACATAGGGGCCTTCCCATTTAGAGAGAAGTTTTCCTGCAAAAAATCTTAAATGAGAGTTGTATAACAATACATAATCACCTACATTAAACTCACGCTTTTGTATCCTTTTGTCATGCCATCTTTTAACTTTTTCTTTAAACAACTTGGCATTTTCATAAGCTTGGGTTCTCCATTCATCAAGTGAGCTAATATCAAATAACCTCTTTTCACCGGCAAGTTTAAAATCATAGTTAAGCTCTTTAATATCCCAATATGCCTTATGTTCTAGTTCGAGAGGTAAGTGACATGCTTTTCCATAGACCATTTTATACGGAGACATACCCATAGGATTTTTATATGCAGTTCTATAAGCCCATAACGCATCATCAAGTTTCTTAGACCAATTCTTTCTAGACCTATTAACAGTCTTTTGCAAAATTAATTTGAGCTCTCTATTGCTCAACTCTACTTGACCACTAGACTGTGGGTGATAAGGAGATGCAATTCTATGATTAACATCATATTTAGCAAGCATTTTACGGAAAGCACCATGAATAAAGTGTGAACCGCCATCAGTCATTAAATATCTAGGGACTCCAAACCTCGGGAAAATAACCTCTTTAAGCATTTTAATAGAAGTGTTATGATCAGCACTACTAGTTGGAATAGCTTCTACCCACTTAGTAACGTAATCAACAACAACTAGAATATGTGTGTATCCATTAGAGGCAGGAAAAGGTCCCATATAATCAAAACCCCAAACATCAAACGGTTCAATAACAAGTGAATAATTCATAGGCATTTCTTGACGTCTACTAATATTACCAATTCTTTGACATTCATCACAAGACAAGACAAACTTACGGGCATCCTTGAAGAGATTAGGCCAATAGAAACCAGATTGCAATACCTTATGTGCAGTTCTATCTCCAGCATGGTGTCCTCCATAAGACTCGGAATGACACTTGCGTAGGATATGTTCTTGTTCATGCTCAGGTACACAACGTCTAATAACACCATCTACTCCTTCTTTATAAAGATGTGGGTCATCCCAAAAGTAATGTCTTAAATCTTAGAAGAACTTTTTCTTTTGCTGGTATGTGAAGCTAGGTGGTATAAATTTAGCAACAATATAATTAGCATAATCAGCATACCATGGAGTAATACGAGAAGTACTTACAACATTTAATTGTTCATTGGGAAAGCTATCATTAATAGGTAGTGGGTCATCAAGAATATTTTCTAACCTAGACAGGTTGTCTGCAACGGGGTTCTCAGCTCCCTTTCTATCAACAATATGCAAATCAAATGCTTGAAGCAAGAGAACCCATCTAATAAGTCTAGGTTAGCATCTTTCTTTTCCACAAGATATTTAATAGCAGCATGATCAGTTTGAATAGTTACTTTAGAATCAACAATATAAGATCTAAACTTATCACAAGCAAATACAACTGCTAAGAGCTCTTTTTCAGTATTAGCATAATTTATTTGAGCATTGTCTAGAGTCTTACTAGCATAATGAATAACATTTAATTTCTTATCATCTCTTTGCCCTAGAACAGCACCTACAGTATAATCACTAGCATCACACATAATTTCAAAGGGTAAATTCCAATCAGGTGGCTGAACAACAGGTGCAGAGACCAATGCTTTCTTAAGTATTTCAAATGCTTCTACACAATCATCATCAAAGAAAAATGGTATATCTTTTTGCAATAAATTAGTTAGAGGCCGAGAAATTTTTGAGAAGTCCTTAATGAACCTCCTATAAAATCCAGCGTGACCAAGGAAACTTCTTATACCTTTGATGTCCTTGGGACATTGCATCTTTTCAATAGCATCAACCTTGGCTTTATCAACTTCAATACCTCTTTCAGAAACTTTGTGCCCCAAGACAATACCTTCATTAACCATAAAGTGGAACTTTTCCCAATTCAAGACAAGATTAGTTTCTTCACATCTCTGCAAAACTCGATCAAGATTGCTCAAGCAATCATCAAAAGAGGAACCATAGACGGAAAAGTCATCCATGAAAACCTCACAAATCTTTTCACAAAAGTCAGAGAATATAGCCATCATGCATCATTGAAAGGTAGCATGTGCATTACATAAACCAAAAGTCATACGTATATAAGCAAAAGTACCAAAAGGGCATGTAAAAGTAGTATTTGATTGATCTCTAGCCGACACAGGTATTTGAGAGAATCCAGAATAACCATCTAGAAAGCAATAGTGTGTATGTTTGCATAATCTTTCTAGCATTTGATCAATAAAAGGTAAGGGGTAATGATCTTTCTTAGTAGCTTTATTTAATTTGCGGAAATCAATTACCATCCTATAACCTTTGATAATTCTTTGTGGAATCAATTCATCTTTATCATTAGGAACAACAGTAATACCTCCCTTCTTAGGGACACAATGGACAGGACTTACCCACTCACTATCAGCAACGGGATAGATTATACCCGCCTCCAGAAGCTTTAGTATTTCTTTTCTTACCACTTCTTTCATTTTAGGATTCAGGCGTCGTTGAGGATCACGAACTGGTTTGGCATCTGCTTCCAAATTTATTTTATGTTGACATAGAGTGGGACTAATGCCCTTAAGATCATCAAGAGTATATCCAATAGCAGCATGGTGCTTCTTCAGAGTTTTCAATAATCTTTCTTCTTCATGCTCTGAAAGGTTAGCACTAATAATAACAGGATATATCTTCTTTTCATCAAGATAAGCATATTTAAGATTATTAGGCAAAGGTTTGAGCTCAAACACGGGATCACCCTTGGGTGGAGGTGGATCCCCTAAAATTTCAACAGGCAAGTTGTGATGCAGAATAGGTTCTTGTTTAAAGAATACTTCATCTATTTCCCTTCTTTCATTCATGAACATATCATTTTCATGGTCTAGCAAATAGTGTTCTAAAGGATCACTAGGAGGTACGGCAATAGAAGCAAGACCAATAATTTCATCCTTACTAGGTAATTCTTCCTCACGATGTTGTTTACTAAATTTAGAGAAATTAAACTCATGAACCATATCATCCAAACCAAAAGGAACAATATTCTTAATGCAGTCTATGGTAGCATTGACAGTATTTAAGAAGGGTCTACCAAATATACTTGGACAAAAGCTATCTTGCAGAGAAGTAAGAACAAGAAAATCAACAGGATATTTAGTTTTCCCACACAATACTTCAACATCTCTAACAACTCCAATTGGTGCAATAGTATCTATATTAGCAAGTTTAATAGTAACATCAATATCTTCTAACTCAACAGGTGCAATTTCATTCTTAATTTCTTTGTATAAGTCAGGAGGTATAACACTAGCACTAGCACCCATATCACATAAGCCATGATAACAATGATCTCCTATTTTAACAGAAATAACAGGCACTCCTACCACAGGTCTATGTTTATCCTTATCACAAGATTTAGCAATTCTAGCAGTTTCACCTTCGAACTGAATAACATGCCCATCAATATTATCAGACAAGAGATCTTTAACAATAGCAATATTAGGTTCTACTTTAACTTTCTTAGGAGGTGTATAAGTTCTAATATTGCTTTTACGAACAACAGTTGAAGCTTTAGCATGATCCTTTATTCTAACAGGGAAAGGTGGTTTCTCAATATAAGAAGTAGGAACAACAGGATCATTATAAGTGACAGTATTTTCTTCAACTTTAATAGGTCCAGCTACTTTTACTTCTATGGGACGATGATATTTAAACCACTTCTCCTTAGGGAGATCAACATAAGTAGCAAAAGATTCACAGAAAGAGGCTACTATCTTAGAGTCAAGTCCATATTTAGTGCTAAACTTACGGAAAATATCGGTACCCATAAAAGATTTAACACAATCAAACTTAGGTGTCATACCTGACTCCTTACCTTCGTCGAGGTCCCAATCTTCAGAGTTGCGTTTAATTCTATCCAATAAATTCCATCTGAATTAAATAGTCTTCATCATAAAAGAGCCAGCACAAGAAGTATCGAGCATGGTGCGATTGTTTTCAGAAAGCCGAGCATAAAAACTTTGCATAATTACTTCTCTCGGGAGCTCATGATTGTGGCATGAATATAACATTGATTTAAGCCTCCCCCATCCTTGAGCGATGATTTCTCCGTCGCGAGGCCAGAAATTATATATATAATTGCGATCACAATGAAGAAGATGCATAGGGTAATACTTTTGATGAAATTCCAACTTCAATCTTTTATAGTCCCATGATCTCATATCATCACATAGCCTATACCATATCAATGCGTCTCCCTTCAAAGATAAAGGGAAGACCTTCTTCTTAGCAACATCATCGGGTATACCTGCAAGCTTAAATAATCCACAAACTTCATCCACATATATTTAGTGCTCATCAGGATGCTTTGTTCCATCTCCTGTAAAAGGGTTAGCTAGCAGTTTTTCTATCATACCCGAAGGATACTCATAAGGAATTTCATTTTCAATAGGTTCAGTCGGTTGAGGAGCAACTCTTTTCTCTACTGGACGGGGTGAAGATACCATGAACAAGACCCTCAGAGAATTACTTTCCATAGTAACAAGTGACACTAAATTTCAGCAGACTATATAAAATTTTCCTTACCAAATTCCACCTACCAAAGGCGCTACACTCCCCGGCAATGGCGCCAGAAAAGAGTCTTGATGACCCACAAGTATAGGGGATCTATCGTAGTCCTTTCGATAAGTAAGAGTGTCGAACCCAACGAGGAGCAGAAGGAAATGATAAGCGGTTTTCAGCAAGGTATTCTCTGCAAGTACTGAAATAAGTGGTAACAGATAGTTTTGTGATAGGATAAATTGTAACGAGCAACAAGTAACAAAAGTAAATAAAGTGCAGCAAGGTGGCCCAATCCTTTTGTAGCAAAGGACAAGCCGAAACAAACTCTTATAATAGGAAAAGCGCTCCTGAGGACACATGGGAATATCGTCAAGCTAGTTTTCATCACGTTCATATGATTCGCGTTCGATACTTTGATAATTTGATATGTCGGTGGACCGGTGCTTGGGTCCTGTTCTTACTTGAACAAGCATCCCACTTATGATTAACCTCTATTGCAAGCATCCGCAACTACAACAAAAGTATTAAGGTAAACCTAACCATAGCATGAAACATGTGGATCCAAATCAGCCCCTTACGAAGCAACGCATAAACTAGGGTTTAAGCTTCTGTCACTCTAGCAACCCATCATCTACTTATTACTTCCCAATGCCTTCCTCTAGGCCCAAATAATGGTGAAGTGTTATGTAGTCGACGTTCACATAACACCACTAGAGGCTAGACAACATACATCTTATCAAAATATCAAACGAATACCAAATTCACATGACTACTCATAGCAAGACTTCTCCCTTGTCCTCAGGAACGAACGTAATTACTCACAAAGCATATTCATGTTCATAATCAGAGGGGTAATAATATGCATATAGGATCTGAACATATGATCTTCCACCAAATAAACCAACTAGCATCAACTACAAGGAGTAATCAACACTACTAGCAACCTACTAGCACCAATCCCGGACTTTGAGACAAGAATTGGATATAAGAGATGAACTAGGGTTTGGAGATGAGATGGTGCTGGTGAAGATGTTGATGGAGATTGCCCTCTCCCGATGAGAGGAGCGTTGGTGATGACGATGGTGATGATTTCCCCCTCCTGGAGGGAGGTTTCCCCGGCAGAATAGCTCTGCCGGAGCTCTAGATTGGATCCGTCAAGGTTTCGCCTCGTGGCGGCGGAGTCTCGTCCCGAAAAGTTCCTTCCTTTTTTTTCTCATCGAAAGACCTCATATAGGAGAAGATGGGCATCGGAGAGCCACCCGGGGGGCCACGAGGTAGGGGGCGTGCCCTAGGGGGGAGCCCCCCACCCTCGTGGGAAGGGTATGGGCCCCCTGGCCTTCATCTTTGGCGTGGATTTTTCTTTATTTCTTTTAAGACGTTCCGTGGAGTTTCAGGACTTTTGGAGTTGCGCAGAATAGGTCTCTAATATTTGCTCCTTTTCCAGACCAGGATTCCAGCTCCCTGCATTCTTCCTCATTGTGTAAACCTTGTAAAATAAGAGAGAATAGCCATAAGTATTGTGAAATAAAGTGAAATAACAGTCCACAATGCGATAAATATCGATATAAAAGCATGATGCAAAATGGACGTATCAACGATGAATTTGATGAGTTGCCAGCCAAGGGATCATGCACCCGTGTAACTGAGTAGCATAAAATCATCAAAATCCCCAAGTTTATTCGGGGTCAACTTAATGATCCCAGTTCCCCCATGTACATGTGAATTAAGCTGTAAGACTAGTCTTTATGCCTACCCTGCAACTTAATTCGTTCAATTTAGAACTGTCGCGTGTACTGAATTCGTGAGTTATGCCTGGTTTTATGTTGATGTAAGAACCATTAATATGTTGACCTTGATATGCTGTCAGCTCAGGCAATGAATATGAACTGTTTTTTGTTATTATTATTATTATTATTATATCATAGAGGTAGCACACGCAATTGATCTCACTACAGTATGTGTGAACAAATATATGCAATCTGGTTTACGAATAGCACACGGTTCGTTGATGAAAGTCGTGTGCCGACCAAACCCCGCCACCCTGCCCATGATCTGAGTCGTGCTTTCTAATTGGCCAGAACCCAAACCCCACGAATCGTACGTCTGCACCATTGGATGCTCCCAGATCGAACGACGATCCTCATCCCTTTCGATAGCACATGCAGTTCCAGTTGTAATTTTATTATTATGCACAAAATTCACGTTAATCTCAAAAAATGTCTTAAATATAGCTAACGATACCTCAAATGCGCTAGAAAATCAAACACGTGGTATATTGGTGATTGCATATGGTGGGGAATTTTTATGAGGCCAAATGATGAAGTCACCGGCCACATGAGTTTGAATTGACACGTCTCCTTTTGGAGAACCATGATCCTTCATGTGAGATGCTCCGGTTTGGAAGGAGCGGTCATCAAAACTTGTGCCAAAATTTACCAATTGTTTTCCACGGGGTCGTGAGAGCACACCACAGGCACACATCGATTTTGATGATGTCCGAACTCCATCTGAATTTCCTGTAATTAAAATACCAACTAGGCCTACGCTAGTGGCCGCACCTCGCGGCCGAAATGTTTGAAACTTCTCCCCGCTTCTCGCACAAATGGATGAAAACTCACAAAGCGACGCACACATGATCTATACACCTTTGCTAGGCTGATAGTAAGGGGGTATCATAGATAGTATCATGCATGCCAACTAGGAAATTTTGATGAGATGTCATAGAATTAATTAAATGAAGAAAGAGAGGGTTAAGTATCATATCATGAAACCGTTTCATAATAAATGCTATGCCTATGTGTCATGCATGACAATATAAATAAAGTACTACATATGATACTAGCTACTCCATGATACTATGCATTAGAGCAATTACACAACAGAGTGACATAATTAAGACTAGCCACAATGGGTAGTAACATAGAATGTTACTAGTCTATGTTACTACCACTATAGTGGGGAGTAACATATGTGTAGTTACTTCATTTATTAGGCTATAGACTCATCTTGCCTTGAGATGTGTGATGTTACTCATACTACTAGTAATAGCCCCAATGGGTAGTAACATAGACTAGTAACATGCCCATGGTACTAGTTTATGTTACTACCTCTATAGTGGGGAGTAACATATGTGTGTGGTAACATGCAAAACTTCATTTATTAGGCTATAGACACATCTTGCCTTGATATATATGTGTGATGTTACTCGTACTAGTAGTAACTAGCTATGTTATCACTTTCATCTCTTTATTCATTTATTGCATGCCACATCATCTATTTAACCTAGATATGTGTGATGTTACTACCTATATATGTTACTCCCACTGTGGGTAGTCTTAGACTACCCACAGTGGGAGTAAAGGCATCTCCAACAGTTTGTATGTTAGCTTGTTTGTAAAATATGCCATGTCATCAATCAACACCTTAACATACAGCAACTCCAATGGATTGTATCTAGTTTACCTAATAGGACGTGAGATAATAAATAAGGTGCTCACTCATTCTACATTGGAGCTTGTGCAAGGGGTGTTGGTTCATGTACATACAACCTTGCTATCTTCCCTCATTTATTGTATGACACATCATCAAAAATCATGTCTGGCAAAGTCTACCAACAACTATCTTACAACCATTGGATATGCTCTAACATATATAGGTAGTAACATCACACATATCTAGGTTAAATAGATGATGTGGCAAGCAATAAATGAAGAAATGGGAGAAAATGGTAACATAGCTAGTTACTAGTAGTATGAGTGACATCACACACATATCAAGGAAAAATGAGTCTATAGCCTAATAAATGAAGTGTTGCATGTTACCACACATATGTTACTCCCCACTATAGAGGTAGTAACATAGACTAGTAACATGTGCATGTTACTAGTCTGTGTTACTACCCATTGTGGCCAGTCTAACTAGCTATGTTACCACTTTCCTTTCTTTCTTCATTTATTGCTTGCCACATCATCTATTTTATCAAGATACGTGTGATGTTACTACCTATGTTACTCCCACTGTGGGTTGTCTAAGCAGGCTATCAGGAATAGAATAATATATATGTGCTTATTAGTTGGAGGAAAGAGAAGAGAAGCGGGCTCTTGGTTAGTAGAGCCAGCTGCAAAATGAGACCTAAGACACTTTGTGAGGATGTAAGGTGGAACAACTATTGATAAACTAGTACGTATATAAAACTTATTATTGTACATGCCCACTAAGAGGTTGGATGTAAATGACATGGCAACTTCTTATAGCCGACCCTTGGCTGTATTATTGACCATGCTCTTAGTGAGGTAGCTAATATATCATAGACGACTAGCTAGTATGAGATCACTAGCCATAGTTGGAGTAACTTCGGCAGTAACATCGACTCCAACTCAGAAAACTTGCTTATGTGGCAATAAGTTAATGAGGAGAGAGATAGTTTCAATAACTTAGCTAGTTACTGTAACATCGCATGTCCCAATGCAATATGAGTCTATAACCTAATAAATGATGATTTGCATGACACTACACTTATGTTACTACCCACTATGAAGGTAGTAACATATATAGTCTAGGGATATGTGTATGTTACTACTGTACTCTCCATTCTGGCTAGTCTCATACTCCCTCCTTTCCAGTTTAATTGTGTGTCACATCATCCAAAAATTCTAGTTGGCATGCATCGTACTGCTTGATACTCCCATATTACGACCAGCCTTATTAGGGTGGCCATAGTGGGGGTATCATAGCCGGTATATCATGCACTCGGGAATATAAAATATGATGATGTGGCAAAGAAGCAGTGACATATGTAGACTGTAACATATATATATAATAAATGCTAGACTACTTTGTGTCATGCATGTCCACAAATACAGTTGATACGTCTCCAACGTATCTATAATTTTTGATTGCTCCATGCTATATTATCTACCATTTTGGACATTATTGGGCTTTATTATCCACTTTTATATTATTTTTGGGACTAACCTATTAACCGGAGGCCCAGCCCAGAATTGTTGTTTTTTGCCTGTTTTAGGGTTTCGAAAAAAAGGAATATCGAACGGAGTCCAAATGGAATGAAACCTTCGGGAACATGATTTTCTCACCGAATACAACTCAGGAGACTTGGACCCTACGTCAAGCCAACTAACAGGAGGCCACGAGGTAGGGGGCGCGCCTGCCCCCCCCCCCCTAGGCGCGCCCTCCACCCTTGTGGGCCCCCTGTTGCTCCACCGACGTACTTCTTCCTCCTATATATATCCACGTACCCCCAAACGATCAGATACGGAGCAAAAACCCTAATTCCACCACTGTAACTTTATGTATCCACGAGATCCCATCTTGGGGCCTGTTCCCGAGCTTCGCCGGAGGGGCATCGATCATGGAGGGCTTCTACATCAACACCATAGCCTCTCCGATGAAGTGTGAGTAGTTTACTTCAGACCTACGGGTCCATAGTTAGTAGCTAGATGGATTCTTCTCTCTTTTTGGATCTCAATACAATGTTCTCCCCCTCTCTTATGGAGATCTATTCGATGTAATCTTCTTTTTGCGGTGTGTTTGTTGAGACCGATGAATTGTGGGTTTATGATCAAGTCTATCTATGAATAATATTTGAATCTTCTCTGAATTCTTTTATGTATGATTGGTTATCTTTGCAAGTCTCTTCGAATTATCAGTTTGGTTTGTCCTACTAGATTGATCTTTCTTGCAATGGGAGATGTGCTTAGCTTTGGGTTCAATCTTGCGGTGTCCTTTCCCGGTGATAGTAAGGGCAGCAATGCACGTATTGTATTGTTGCCATCGAGGATAACAAGACGGGGTTTTCTTCATATTGCATGAGTCTATCCCTCTACATCATGTCATCTTGCTTAGGGCGTTACTCTGTTTTTAACTTAATACTCTAGATGCATGCTGGATAGCGGTCGATGAGTGGAGTAATAGTAGCAGATGCAGGCAGGAGTCGGTCTACTTGTCTCGGACGTGATGCCTATATACATGATCATACCTAGATATTCTCATAACTATGCTCAATTCTATCAATTGCTCAACAGTAATTTGTTCACCCACCGTAGAATACTTATGCTCTCGAGAGAAGCCACTAGTGAAACCTATGGCCCCGGGTCTATCTTTATCATATTAATCTCCTACTATTTAGTTATTTACTTTGCATCTTTATCATAAAAACACCAAAAATATTATCTTTATCATATCTATCAGATCTCACTCACGTAAGTGGCCCTATAGGGATTGAGAACCCCTATTTGCGTTGGTTGCGAGGATTTATTTGTTTTGTGCAGGTACGAGAGACTCGCGCGTAGCCTCCTACTGGATTGATACCTTGGTTCTGAAAAACTGAGGGAAATACTTATGCTACTTTGCTGCATCATCCCTTCCTCTTCGGGAAAACCAACGCAGTGCTAAAAGAGGTAGCAACAGTCATCTATGATATATACCCCCTCCGTAAACTAATATAATAGTGTTTAGGTCCCTATTTTAGTGATCTAAATGCTCTTATATATATATATATATATTAGTTTACAAAGGGAGCTAGTACTACTCTATGATACTATATATGCACTATGAAGGTATGTACGTACTCTATGATACTATATATTAGTTTACAAAGGGAGCTAGTATATGACACTCCCCCATACTCGTGATTTCTTACCGTGGAAAAAAATTTGGAGGCGAAACGATGAACTCATGTTTTCATTCGAACAAAAATATGATGTTAGGTAATGTAAATGTTTTCAAAGAGCACCCGGTTCACTCATGAAAGCCGTGTGTCCACTAAACTGTGGCCGATGCACCCCCCACCCTTCTACCACGTGTGCGATCTGAGTCATGCTTTCTAATTGGCCAGAACCCAAACCCCACGGATCGTACGTCTGCACCGTTGGATTCTCCTTGATCGAACGGCGATCCTCATCCCTTTCGACAACACATGTACATGTTTTCAAATAGCCCATCCCAAAAAATGTTTTCAAATAGCACACGGTTCACACAAGAGAGCCGTGTGCCTACCAAACCGTGGCCGATGCCCCCCTTGCTGCGCGCGCGATCTGAGTCGTGCGTTCTGATTGGCCAGAACCCAAACCCCACGGATCATACGTCTGCACCGTTGGATGCTCCCAGATCGAACGGCAATCCTCATCCCTTTCGACAGGAAATGCAGGTCGGCTAGGAATTGATTTATATGCCAACATGCACGATAAATGCCAAAAATTGTCTTACATATAGCACACGAGAGCTGAAATGCGCCAGCAAATCAAACCCATGGTAAAATTGTGATTGTTTTACGTGGGAAAAATTTAGAGGCGAAACGATGAACTCACATCTTCATTTCAGACGAAATTATTCTGTTTGTGCACACGAGCGCTTAGAGGCAACCGTTTGCATAGGCTTTTCCGCACGCGCAGCGACCTGGGATATTTTTCACCCTTTTCACCTAGGCCGCCAACACCCTGAGTCCCCAACACACACACCCACCGTCCGCCCGTGTTTCACTCAACTAGTCCACCCAATCTCCTTCGCCAGCTCCCCCTCCCACCAGATCCACAGCAGATCCCTCTCCGGCGCCGCCGTGCTCACCCCGGCCGTGTGCCCACTCTTCAGTGTCAAGCCTACCTCCACTGTCGTTCCCAACACGCGACGGCCCGCACCTCGCCGTCTTCATTTGCTCGCTAGCCACCCTCGAGCGTATTGATGTAGTAACCCTCGCCTCTCTTGTGGTCCGGTCGGGTTTGCATTAAGAAGCCTATTAGTTACTACTCTCCATCATGGTGAGGCATATTTCCTCGCAATCCCTCTTCCAACTTTGTTTCGTATGTTCCCAAATTGGCTATAGAATAACGGAGAGCGTATATATGTTCATTATCTACCTTCCTTACTACATATAAGTTGTATTTGTTCTAAGTTATTGCCTATTTACATATCGTGGGCGCCCGAGTCACACAAACTTAACAAATTAGCCGTACATTTTCTAAATTATTGCATGGCATGTTTAGAAAGCTTGATACCAAGTTGTTAGTGTTATGCTTATCCTCCTTTCCTGAGTTTCCAATGTGTTCTTTGTAGATGCCAAGTAGCAGTGACAACACTCATTCAGGCCATGTATCTTCATATGATTCGGACAACCCTTGGTCTTCAGCAGATTGTGAGGGATCAAGTAGTCTTGAACGGGATAGAACTGCAGCAATTACCCTTCTGGTCAGGACATGGAGGAACGCTCCAAGGAAGCCCACACACTAGCCTAAAGGTGTATATGAAGTTACCGAGATTGATTTAAAGTCCTGGGCTCCAACTAAACCAGATAAAGCACGCATGAGGTTCAGGAGTGTGTGTGGATTTGTTGGCAGGGCAAGGCTCAACATTAATCTGCTGGGGTTTCGGAATGCTGACACAGAAACACGGCGAAGGATAGTCCGGGAGAACATGGATCACTTCAACGTTCCAGAGCAGTGGAGAATGCAGGTGGAACACGCTGCACTGAAGAAGGCTAGGGATGCTTGGAGAAATTGGAAGCACGTGTTGTACAAGAAGTACTTGAGTGAAGGCAAGGACCCAATCCCCTCATACCCCCAAATTACAAAGGAAGACTGGGCAGAATTCAAAAGGGTCAGGGTAACTCCAGAGTTTGCTAAGAAGAGTTTCAAGCAATCAGAACTTCAGAAGAAAACATACACCCCCACCATATGGGTGTGGCAGGATACTACAGCATGAAACTGATATGGGAAGAGGAGGACAAAGAAGTAGTAGCGGCGGGTGGGAATCTGGCCTTTAGTGAAATCAGGGTCGAATGCGCCAGAGACTACTTGCGGGCATGTGCAAAGAGGCGTGATCACAGAACTTATTACATTGAAAATGCACTTGATGCCAAACTGTATGAAGTGATGGTAGAGGCTTCCAAGATCCCTGGAAGGTTCTACAGGAACTTAGGGCCATGTGACATTCTATCCATTGCTTTGGACACAAAAGAGCCCCCTGGCCATGCAAGGGGTATAGGTGTTAATGTCCCGCACAAGAGGGCTTTCACACTCAGCAAAGAAGAGAGGCTCGGCATGAAAAAAGCGAGGAGTGAAATGAAGCAGAATGCATTGTTTGAAAAGTTGAAGAAGGAGATTTATTCGGTTGTTCGAAAGGATGTTGAGGAGTCAATGATGATCCAGAAGACTCTAACACTGACAGATAGCCAGTAGATGGGAGGGAAGGTGGGCATGGATGATGCTGCTTATTGCGCGACAACACTGCACAAGAGTAGCTCCGCATTAGCTGACCCCAGCGACACTGAGACTGCAACTGCTCGTGATGATGCTATATCTGATCTATCTGGAATGAAAGACAGACTGAAGGGCGTGCTTACACATTATGAAGGTACATTAAAATGTGCAACAGCCTTGGTTTGCCCACCCTTCTTGGAAGATGGCCTCTTCTTGGACAATGTGCCATTGAAGTCGGGCTGTGTGAAGTGCTTCGTGACTGAAGTAAAGTCTGGATTCAATGAATTTGCCCTGAAGAATGTCCTAGGAGACTTCAATGAGCAAAGGACCTTGGGAGAAACACTGTTACATCACATCCAGTGGCCACGAAAGGAAATAGAGTTCATCAATGACATTCCTGAAGCCCCTCCAAGAGCAACCACTATTGCCCCTCAACCGGTGACGCTCTCCTTGCCACAGAAGCTCTCGCGGGCTGATGCATCAACCTGTGATCAGCCGGCCTGACTTTGTGGCGTACAGGCCATGTCATCCTCTGCCCCAAAGCAGCCAGTGGCAAGGCCTACAACTGTTGATGACGCACCACCGGTTCAGATGCCGGCCACTGAAGCAGCGGGGGGAGACCCAGATGCAGCACATGCTCAGCAGACCAACCTGGTGGAACAGACTGCTAAGCAGTCTGATGCTTCGGAACCTCCTGCTAAGCAGTCTGTAGGTCCAGAACCGACTGCTCATCAGTTCGTCGGTCCGCAGGCATGTGATCAGCATACCAATGTGTTAGCACTTCCTACTCAGCAAACCAACGCGTTGGCACGGCCTCCTCAGCACACCAACAAGTTGGCACCACCTGCGCAGAAACCCGACATAGCTTCAACGCATGGTCAGTAGTACGATGCCTCTGCCCCTACAGCCCAGCAGTCCATCACAACAGCACCGCCAGCTCAGCTGTCTAGCATAGATAAACCATCTGCTAAGAAGTTTGTCCAAGCTTCACCTTCTGCTCTGCAGTCTACCTTGCAGGCAACTAGATGTTCTGCCAGAAATGCTTCAAGTACCAAGAAGGAAGTGGCCAAGAAGGCTACAACCACGACCACGAGGAAGGGCAGCGGGAGAGTGAAGAGGAAAGAGAATGATTGCCTCTTACTTAAAGCACTCATCACCCAAAACCAAATTAACAGCAGCTTGTTTGAATCGGGGAGTAATATTATTGCTGATGCCATGGCTGATGAAGAATTAGAATTGTTGCTTGCTAAAAGTAAAGCAGACATACTTGAAGCACACAATTACGTCCATGGCCAGCCATTTCTTGTTGGTGAATACTTTGATGAGTGTAGCTCCAGTTGCCACGAGTTACATGAATATTGCATGGATCAAATGTCAGCAGGTCATCATGCTTTGCTAGTCCACTACAATAGAGATCATTTCCGACACGATGCTGGTTCCATCAATGTGAGTTTCAAGGACTTACATCCCTTCTTCAACTTCAACATGCTCGATGCCACTCTTGTTAGATGCCTGATTTTGTAAGTACTTAACAAACCCTAATCAACTTCTCCATACAAAACTGTAAATGATAAACAACTAACTGCATTTTATTCCTCTCAGGGGATTGAACGTGCAGAGAAGAAAAAGGGAGAGTGTGTATTTCATAGATCCTGCATTAGCAAATGGCACAACATTAGATGGTAAGGACCGACGGGACTGGGCCGTTAACACGGTCATCCGTATCTTCAAAAACACGTCCCATGCAGAATCATTTCTCTGGCCATATCATGAATGGTAAGTCAAGTAAACAACCACGCATACACTGATGGTCTTTCAGATTTCGACATCATTCGTAAGTTCATGGCTTTCTTAATATGTAGCAATCACTGGATATTGGTATTCATTGTTCCAAACAAGAACATAGTTTGCTACATCGATTCTCTCAGAGAGTCAACAAATGCTCAGGATCTGACGCATGTTCAGCAATTCTTGGATAGGTATTGAATTCTATGATGTTGAAATAAATTTGCATTCATATCTGGTTCAATAAATGATGTTGTCAAAATTCATCATCATTTGTAGTGTGCTTGCATTGTGGAAAACTAAACCAGGGAACCTGTTAAAGACGGAACAACCCGTCCAGCACGAGATCGTTTCTCCGGTAACACACCGAAATCCGTTATTTTCGGAAAAATTATCCAACAGTCTGCAAATACCTTTCCTTACGCTAGTCAAATGTTCAAGTTTCTAAATAAATCTCTTTCTATTTTCTACAAAGAAAAAGTAATACATCTAACACGGGTTAGGTTGTTCCTAACAGGAGAAATACATGACTAATTTTGTACAAAAAATTTCAGTGTCCTCAGCAAGAAGCAGCGACCAACCTTTGTGGATAATATGTTTGCAGACACATGATCTCCATCTGCAAATCTGCAGATAGTTGTGACAATCCTCGCAAATTAGTACCAGTAAGTCTATTTTAATTAATATCTTCTACTCCACTCATATGGCACATTCTGATCTTAAAAATACTATAGCTCATCTTAAAACTGAGGACCCCTGAACCGCTACTGGCTAGTGAATTGCTGATGGTTCGGAGATATATCAGCGACTTCTTCCTGGATCACTACATTAATCCCACTGGTGAAAATGAAGATTTCAGCATGTGTTCTCCTGAAACATTGAGTAAGAGTTAGCCGCTAAACATATAATAAATGGATCCATTGTTTTCCATCTCATGAGGTCTTTGTATTTAGTACACTATGATTAATTATGTAATGCATATATGTGTGGACAAATCATTGGAATTTAGCTACCATATGTTCAATTGCAATTGTTGCGAAATCTGATGAATGTTCTTCCTATGGACACTATTTGTTCAATTGAATATTGTGGCGAATTTTCTGTCTGCGTGCCGATTCAAAATGGGATATTTTTGTTTATTTTTTCAATTGATTATTGTGGCGAATTTTCTTTTTGCGTGCCGATTAGAAATGGGATATTTTTGTTTTAACCTAGCAATTGTTCCGCACACGGTTCAACAAAATGAGTGTGTGCGATCCACATCGGAAAGCAAACGTCAATCCTAGCGGAACCGTCGGTGATACACAGTAGATCGCAAACGATTTGCAATGCTACTACGTGTGTGTAGGTTCCCCGGAACCATTTGTGATATCGCGGTATCGCACACGAGAACTGGGAGTGAACTGTGCCCAATGCAAAATACAATCTCAGTTGTATTTTTTTAGGAAACGTGTGGGATCCCAAACGAAAAGCACACGTCACTCTTGCGGCAACCGTCGGTGATACCTAACAAATCATAAACGGTCTACAGCACTTGAATGTGTGCGAAGGGGCTCCTGAATCATTTGTGATAGAATATTATCGCATACGGTAATTGTTGGAAAACATGTGCGATGGAGTCTAGCATGGCGGACGGGTTACGCAGAAAACTCGTGTGCGATGGGGCACAAATCGCACATAATTCATATGTTGGCCCATGTGCCTTACATACTGTTTGCCAAATGGTTTGTTACGACAGACCGTATGGTTTCACTGCGTCATTAGAAACGCTTAATCACTTATACCACACGTGCGAAAGAATTTAGTGTGTGCTGCATCGCACACGATTACATTTTGGAAGGCCTCTGGATCACTGCTCCATATCCCCGACGGTTTCTGGGTTGTGTGGCAAGGACACCCTATCACACACACTCACTTGGCGACGGTTCCAACTGTCGTCGCGAAAAAGGGTTAAAAACCGTTTGTTTAGGACTGACGCGCACTAGTGTATGGTCCAAGATGGACGCCAAGATCATGGAGAAGAATCTACACAGTCCAAAACTCATGGTACTACCTCGCAACCACTAGTCAACTAACGCCCCACCGGTACAACCGCTCGACTACCGCCCAACTACCGGTACAACTTTTGTGATCAAGTGGCCGGTGCTACCGCCCTGCCCTTACACAGTGAAAGGGGTTTTGACCCATGTATCCCCAACTTACCCCTTGGACTATAAATACTCGTCTCCTAGCTCCGAATTAGGGCTAGCATTGGTTTATCTCATATGATAGATAGAGCTTTGCTCATCCACTTGATACCTACTCCATTGGAGGCCAAGCCCTCCATCTAGGAGAAGATTCCCCAAGTCGATTCAAGACCTCTTCACAAAGAAGATCCCCTGGTGGATTCAAGTCCTCCTCTTGGAGAAGAACTAGTTACTTGTATCCCCGTTTGTTGGATTTGAATCATGTATCCCTATTTGTGTTCATGGATCTAGCATATGTGTGATTGGATCAAGTCAATTTGAGTGTTTCCTCTTGTTTTTCCCCTTGTGTTCTTCATGTGTTCATCATGTTCTTCTGGAATCCCCCTCCAAATCATGAAAGATCGGCCCCTAGGGTTCCACCCTACATCATCTTGGTATCATGAGCCAAGGGTGATCACAAATTTGGAGTCTCCCCCACCATTTTCTAGCCTAATTTTGTGTGTTCTTTCCCAATTTGATAATCCCCACTGAAAATAGCTCCAATTTGTTTTGGTGATTTGTTGGTTTGATGAGATTTTGTTGATTTTGATCCATGGATTCGCTGTGTTTTGAGTAGACTAGCTTTCCCCACCACGAAATCCCCCCCAAAAAATTAGTTTCCTCGTCAATTTTTGAGTTGGAAGCCATGTTTTCCGCCCCGATCTGAAATCTGGAAATTTTTCCCATGATTACCGGTTGTATCGCTCTGAGCACTGGTACTACCGCCTGACCGATACAACCGCCCTATCACTGCTTAGCAACCACTAAATGACTCCTGCAACTTCGACACTTCTTTGAGAAGAGCATCTCCGCCAACATACTGGAGACCGTGCACCACAACATCAACCCTTCCCGGCCTACGAACTCGACATCAACGACCTCTTCACAATTTTGACACCATCAACCATAAGCAAGGGCGGTAACCTCGACGACGTGCTTGTACATTCTCCCTTACCATTGCGTTGTTAACCCCTAGCCCTTTTTGCATCACTTGCCTATCGAGACTATCCATTGAGTATTGCCTGCAACGTTACTTGTGCACATTAGTGATCATCATTCCTATTGCATATACATACCATATCTTCTTGGTACAAGCATCTTGGTATCATCTCTTGTGTCACAAGGTTGTCACCGCATATATACAATTGCTATCTTAGTTCGTGAAGTTGTGCATAAGTGGCCAACAAAAGAGCTCAAAAGAGAAAGAGCCAACAAGATTTTAAGCAAAAGAGAATGATAAGAAACGAGCTTTTAAGCAAGAACCATATCATCATAGTACATTAAGATTGTCATACTCGATCATCTTGGATCATATCACCGGAACATAATACATATAGCATACTTGGGATAGAAGTCGTTGCATTTTTGCTTTGTAGGTTGTGCACAAGTCTTGTATCCTCCTATTGAGCAATCGTGCTAGTGTCTCTCTTGTGTTGTGCAACAAGAGCATTTTCCGTGGATTCCACATTTTGAGTTGATTCCTTGGTTGCACGACCCCATTTATCTGTCTGTGCGTGTGTTCTCGTGTGCCACATCTTGCTATTGGTCTACTTATTGCATTTGCAAATTTGCAATATTTTTAAACATTATTAAATCTTGCTAACAATTGCATAAATATTATGCCACCATCCTCACTAAGCTCCACCAAAGGCTTTATTTGTGTAGGTGTGAGAATTGACGAGATCGGGAACCAATTGTGCTATTTCTGTGTTGCACTATTGAGTGATCATTGATCCATTTTCAACATCGGGTAAGGTACATTTGGTCTAGTTCTTTTCCTACTTGAACTCACATTTGCTTGAGATGATGGATATGCCAACTACTTCTTTGAACCCACTCTTCATTGAGCAAGATGAGTACCCGAACATCTACGTCCCCAAGAACCATCTCTTCGGCACGCAAAGAGCTTTGCATCAAGAGAACGAAGCATTGGCCGACCGCATCGACCTACTTGCTACCGACTTGCGACACTCCGAGCAACATACAAGAGACTACTTCGACAACAATCTCGCCATACAAAAGGAGGAGAACAATGCAAGGATGGATGAAATTCATGCCTTGTTGGTCAATCGTTCTTCTACATCTTTGTCCTATTCAAGATGGAGCCACTCACATCGCCATTCTTCGCAATCTTCTTCAGATGCAAGTCCTCCACAAGCTCATCCACAATGTGACCAAGACCATGAAGTTCATCAAGCTCCACAAAATCCATTTCATGGCAATGGGTTACAATCACGTCTACGTGAACATGAATGACTACAATGATAGGATAATGAACCTCCGGTCCAAGAGCAAGCTCCAATATGCCAAGATCAACAAGAACAACAAGATGGCGAGGCCCCTCGATAAGAACAACATCGTCATGAGGAAGAAAATCTTGAATCCCAACGTGCTCTACGCGAGCTACACTAGTCCTCGATGAGTGTAGCTTCTAAGCAAGACTTCAAGAAGAGGCCATCCGACGAGACCGACAAGAAGAAGCCGCATGCCTTGAGGAGCGCTAAGAAATGAGGAACTGTGCAAGAATTCCACAACCTCAACGGCAAAACAATCAAGCGGAGCATGAGGAGCAAGTGGCTCAAGACCCTCCTCCACACCAAGAGCGTCATCCCCATCGACCCCCACACAATGAAGAGCAACGCTACGGCAAGCTCAAGTTCACCATGCCTAAGTTCTCCGGAAGCAACAACCCCGAAGACTACCTTTCATGGGCATTGAAAGTTGATAAGATCTTTCGCTTGCACAACTATGAAGAACAGAAGAAGATCACCATGGCATCTCTTGAGTTCCAAGACTATGTCCTCATTTGGTGGGAGCAAGTCATTGAGCGTCAAGCGGCAAGAGGTGACCCACCCATCACAACATGGAACCAAATGAAGGATTTCATGCGAGCGCGCTTTGTACCCACATACTATAGCCGTGACCTCTTCAAGAGATTGCAACTTCTCAAGCAAGGCACAAAGTCCATTGAAGAGTACTACAAGGAAATGGAGATTGCCATGATTCGAGCAAATGTCACCGAAGATGAGGAGCAAACCATGGCACGTTTCTTGAATGGCCTCAACCATCCTATCAAGAAGATCGCCGAATTCCAACCTTACTCCAACCTCATCGAACTCATGCACCAAGCTACCAAGGCGGAGCATCAAGTGAAAGAAGACTACAAGTATGCCAAGTACTCTTCCAAGACATACGGTTCCTACAACCAAGCTTCAATGACTACACCGCCTTCTACCTCAACCAAGCCTTCTTCAAGCCACGGTGACAAGTCCAACTACAAGAAATCTTCATCAACTTCGACACCAAGTCATCCTCCTACTACAAGCAATTTCAAGCTGAGAGCTTCATCATCAACGACTCCAAATGATGAGACTGACAAGACAAGTTCCATCAAGTGTTTTACTTGCCAAGGCCGAGGCCACAAGACATACCAATGTCCCATAAGGCATACCATAATTGCCAATGACGATGGCACATACGACTCTATGAGTGAAGAAGAAATGGAAGCCATTGAGCAAGTGGCAATGCACCGGCAAGTGAATGATCATGAAGCTGACCAAGTCTTTTGTGACAATGATTCGAGCCCGGCTATCGTTGTCTCCAAGGTAATCACGCTTCAACACCAACAAGAGGAAGACCAATGTTGCCACATCTTCCATACCAAAGCAGTCATCAATGGTCGTTCCGTTAAGGACATCATCGACAGAGGAAGTTGCCACAACTTGGCAAGTGAATATCTATGTTACAAGCTACAATTGGTCAAGATGAAGCATCCTCACCCCTACAAGGTCCAATGGCACTATTTAAGTGGAGCACACCGTGCAAGTCTCCTTCAAGATTGGCGCATACGAAGACACTTTGGAGTGCGATGTGGTTCCTATGTCCGTTTGCCATCTCCTACTTAGGCGACCTTGGCAATTCGACCGTGGCGTCATCCACAATGGAAGAACCAATCAATATATCTTCAAGATGAAGGGAAAGGAGTACGTGCTATGACCTATGTCACCAAGCTAAGTGATCCCTGACAAATAAGCAACCACCCATCATGGAGATAATAGTGAGAGAGCGAACCACCAAAAAGAGAGTGAGCGCCACAAACCAAAATTGAGTGCCTCCACGATGAGCGACAAGAAAAACTAGTGCTATTTGCTACCAAAAGTGAGATGAGAGAAGTGTGTGAGAACCCATCAAGTGTTATGCACTATGTCCTATTGCGCAAGGACAAGGCAACAAAAACTAACACCTCTCGCCATCTTCCTTTAGTGTTGTCTTCTCTATTACAGGAATTCAAGGATGTCTTTCCCGATGAGCTACCTCCAGGACTACCTCCTCTAGCGGCATCGAACACCGAATCGACCTCATCCCCGGTGCACCGTTACCGAACAAGGCACCCTACCGCATCAACCCCGAAGAAACTAAGGAAATACAAAGGCAAGTACAACAACTCATTGACAATGGGCATGTATGAGAAAGCTTGAGTCCTTGTGTCGTTCTAGTAATTCTTGTGCCTAAGAAAGATGGTAGTTTTCGCATGTGTTCCGATTGTCGTCCTATCAATGCTATCACCATTCATTATCGTTACCCCATTCCACGCCTTGATGATATGCTAGATGAGCTTAGTGGAGCCACCATATTCTCTAAGATTGATCTTAAGAGTGGCTATTATCAAATTTGCATCCAAGAGGGTGATGAATGGAAGACCACTTTCAAAACCAAATTTGGCTTGTATGAATGGTTGGTCATGCATATGGGCTTATCCGCAGCACCCGACACTTTTATGCATGTGATGCATTTTGTACTTCAACCTTACATTGGTGTATTTGTTGTGGTCTACTTTGACGATATCCTCGTATTTAGCATGTCTCTAGAAGATCATGTCACCCATCTTAGAACCATTTTGCAAACTCCAAGAAAAGAGCACATTTATGCTAATATGGACAAATGCCTTTTTGGTGTTGATAAGCTTGTTTTCTTGGGTTTTGTTGTGTCGTCTAAGGGTGTTCTTGTAGATGAAGCTAAAATTGATGCTATTAAAAAATTTCCACAACCAACCAACTTGCAACAAAGGTGAAGTTTCCTTGGCCTAGCCGGTTTCTATCATAGATTCATTAAGAACTTTAGCACTACTACATCTTCCTTGCATGTCTTGAGTAAGAAGAATGCACCATTTGTTTGGGGATCATCCCAAGATACCACATTTCATGAGCTCAAGAATTTTCTTGCACATGCTATTTAGTTGCTTTGCCCAATTTTAACAAAACATTTGATGTTCATTGTGGTGCTAGTGGCAACGGTATAGGAGGTGTGTAGAGTCGAAAGAATGTCTAGAGAGGGGGTGATTAGACTAATTGACCAAATAAAAATCTAGCCTTTAACCAATTTTAAGTCTTGGCAGATTTTATCAACTTATCACAAGTCAAGCAATCAACCTACACATGCAAATCTAAGAGTATAGTAGTGGAATGTAAATCATTGCATATGAAGGTAAGGGGAGGAGTTTGGAGGGAGCAAACACAATGTAGACATAGAGATTTTTGGTGTGGTTCTGATAGGTGGTGCTATCGTACATCCACATTGATGGAGACTTCAACCCACGAAGGGTAACGGTTGTGCGAGTCCACGGAGGGCTCCACCCATGAAGGGTCCATGAAGAAGCAACCTTGTCTATCCCACCATGGCCATCACCCATGAAGGACTTGCCTCAGTTGGGTAGATCTTCACAAAGTAGGCGATCTCCTTGCCCTTAAAAACTCCTTGGTTCAACTCACAATCTTGATGGAGGCTCCCAAGTGACACCTAACCAATATAGGAGACATCACTCTCCAAAAGGTAATAGATGGTGTGTTGATAATGAACTCCTTGCTCTTGTGCTTCAAATGATAGTCTCCCCAACACTCAACTCTCTCTCACATATTTCGATTTGATGGAAAGATGATTTGAGTGGAAAGCAACTTGGGGAAGGATAGAGATCAAGATTCTTGTGGTTGAATTGAAATATCTTGGTATCAACACATGAGTACGTGGTTCTCTCTCAGAAAATGAATGCTGGAACCATAGGCATGTTCTGATGGCTCTCTCCACAAATGGAGGATTGGTGGAGGGGTATATATAGTCTCCACACAAATTCTAACCGTCAAACACAATTTACCAAACTCGGTGGGACCGAATAGTTAAAGTCGGTCAGACCGATTTAGTTCAAAATGTGAATGTTAGGATTTTCGGTGGGACCGACATGTCAACTCGGTGTGACCGATTTCATTAGGGTTAGGGCATAATGTAATCTCGGTGAGACTAATCACAAGAATTGGTGAGACCAACTTCTATAATAGGCAAACAGAGAGTTGGTTAGGCAAACTCGCTGGGACCGATCGCTCATTTCGGTGGGATCGAAACATTATAAAAAGGAAACAGAGAGTTTGTATTGTGAACTTGCACTACAAGAAATACGGTCAATTATGACTCCCAATTTTGGTCGTTGATTCGTCATTGTTATCATTTATTGACCCTTTTTTGACCAAGTTATGAAGGTCAACAATTAGCCGTCAAGAACAAACAAATGTGACCTTTTCTGAAATTTTCGTCATGGCCACCCTTGACCAAAATTAAGGTCATGGAATCTAAGACCAAAAGTATGGTCATTAGTGATGAGCCTAGACCACGTAGGATCTGATGTGGCCGAGCCACATGGCATTGTCCACAAGGCACATTTGATGATGTGGCAAAAATGATGACATGGATGCCATGTAGGAATGGTCCAAATCGATTGTTTTAATGGGTTGAGCCCAATAATCCAGCCCACTTCTCAAATTACTTTTGGGCCATATGCAGGGAACAAGCCCAACATATCATCCTGTTAATAATGTTCGTTCTTGGGCCAAGGCATGCGGCCCATTTATTCAATCCATCGTTAACTGGGCCAGCCCATTTCTATCAAACAAATACATGCTGAATATTTTTTGTGTCAAAAAAACAACATTGGGCTTGAAACGGTCCAGCCCACTCACACAGTTTAGTATTTTTGTTCCATCCCTTACTGAAGGGTGACCAACAACAACCAATAGTGTCTCAAAAAGAAAAAAATATTATACAATTTTGCAGTCAACCAACACAGGAGAATATAATGACAATAATAATATAATTCTCCAGGATTTCAATAATTTAGGCCCAGCATTATCATTACACCACAGGTTCATAAGATGCACCAGCCAAAATAACACAACTAGTAGCTTAGTATCATTACCCCATGTTCATAAGATTGCACTGTCCATATTGTGCACTAGTAACCAGTAACATAAGATGGCACCAACCAAAAAAACACAACCAGTGAAGGAATGTGCTGAGTGAAGGAATGTTCTCCACCTTCTGGCACCTCTTGTTCCATAGCACTTTCCGTGTCAGCCTGACAAATAAAGAAAGATGTAAACATGAGCAGACAGCAGAGTACTATGTCCATCAATATATTGTAGTTGGTTCTGAATGAATAGGAAACTTTATAAGCAAACTATTCAAGAATAGATGTCCTAGTAGCAGCAATTTAAGAAGCTAACATCATAATACTAATACAACACCTGACATTTTGAAAGAAAGGTGGGAAAAGCCAAACAAGCTCATTGTGCATTTTCTTTTTCAGCACGAGACACAATAATCATAAGTAACCAATAGGAAAATAACTTGCTATCTATAGGCCCTATTATCGGCAACAAGAACATTAGGCAATGAAGAACAATATATTTCCAATGCAATCTGTTAGCGAAACCAAGATCTGAAGTTTCAACATGTTTTGTCAACAACCAGGAGAAGAACTTATGTGAATTTTGCAATGAACCGATACAATATATAAGCTGAAAGTTCAACAAGACAGGTTGCTTTCAAGGGCTCGTAAAATAGACACAACTGCAGACAGGCTGAGTGTGAGAAACATTCAATTCCCATCACATGACAGCATATGCAATCTCAATAATTAGAACACCCATTACTGTAACTCAAAGATCTTTACAAGGGAAAGAGAAAGAACAGAGAAACGTAAAGTGTACCAACAAAGCATGCACAAGACGCCTTGTTGGTCTTCTCTACTTCTGATCACTTTCCTATAATCTTCTTATCTCCCCCACCTTCACACACTTTCTATGTATATAATTTGGTGACATATCTCTGGCAAACCATTTCACCCACAAACTATAAAACAAAACATGCTATGAATAAACCATGCACCTAAAAACAGCAGAACCATTAAACCAGATGAGGTTACAGAAAAACAATGAGATTTCTACTTGTGATATGAGTGACCGATCAACACTAGCAGTCTAACATCAGTAAGTACAATACTTGTTAAACAAACGCTGCCCAGAAGGTACCCAGGTTTCGGGTGATCGAAGGCCTTTTGTTTGCAGTCCCCAGCTCAAGAAAAACATCGAACATGCAGCATGCAAACTGATAAAAGCACATGGTTGCAACGACAGCACAAACGGGCAGTATCTGCTACTCATGGTGGTTGCAACGACATCACAAACGGGCAGTATCGAAGGCCTTTCGATCTGCTAGTGCTAGCCATCAGTGGGGGATAGATCGGACCAAGTAGTTACCAGCGATGGAGGCCACGCACGGCTCGGCAAAGTGCCCAGCACAAGCGAGCGTCACCCTACAGCCCGTGTCTTCGTCGTCTACCATGCAGAGCGACCTGAATATCCCATCTTTACAGATACCTGCAACAGAAGAGTTCCGACTTTATATGCATGGCACAGGGATGTCGTATTGTAATGCACTGCGTCCATTTAGAGCCCTGGTAGTTAAATTCAATGTGGCGAGTGCCGAGTGGTGAGGCCAACAATAAGACTGCTGCTACACAAACAGAAATCATGTCCTGAAATTGCATATATTGACTGACGTGTCTTTCTACAGTTGTAGAACATGTTAAGCACCCTGTATATAAGCTCATATTTTTTAATTGCTTCGGAAGTACTTGGTAATACTTTGCTCAACTTCATACAACAACCATAGTAGTTTGCACTGATTATCGCACTATTAGGTAGCGGGGCTCTGGAGCTTTCTACCAAGGTTGAAGACAGCATATCGGCAGTATTGCATTTGTTAGGCAAGCTGCTGCAAAAGGCAACATTTCCCCCCACTGAGACACGGACGACCACCTTGTCTGCAGTGATGTGCCCAATGCAGGGCAATGCAAACTGCTAGCACATTTCAGCAAACATTTGGAGTGCAGCTAAACAATGGCGGCAGACACCGATAACGGCTTCGAGACACGCAGTCCCAGTACAAGAACACACATAGACACACAAGCAGGATCCTTCCAAGCTGAGCCACCTCACCAGACGATCTTCGGGCGCGCGGACGAGGTTGGAGTCCTTGGACGGCGCGGCGCCGGTGAAGGCGGAGGCGTCGAGGTGGCCCTTGTGGAGGAGGAGCTCCATCAGCGCCACCCACTCCGGCCACGGGTGGGCGATGTCCGAGGAGGACGCTCACCACCTCCGTCCTGAACTGGACCAGCCCGAGGAGGTTGAACCTGTGCGGAGCCCGGGGTGGGCGACGGAGACGAGCCGCCTGAGACGCACAGTCGGTGGACGCATCACCGCAGCCGAAACCCTAGCCACGGGCAAGGGGCCGCGACAAGCTTCGGATAGAGGGAGGGGCGGATCCAGTCGACCTCGAGGACGGAGAGGTTGGAGAGCGGCAGATCTGGCAGCTGTGGAGCTGCGAGAAGGGGAAGGGGGATCCCGGCAGCGAGCTATGGGAGGACAGAGGCGAAGATGTGGTTGGCGGCGGTGGGAGACGATGGGGAATCGGGAGGATGGAGCATAGTGCACCGAAGCACGGACGCGCGCGCCGGCAAGGAAGCCAGCCATGGCGGCGCCTCTCTCCATTGCGGCGGCTGGTCTGGGGGACAAGGGGCGGGGGCGGGGGCGGCGGCGGGAGTGGATCGGGGCACGACGAGGTCTGGGTCGGGGATAGGGAGGGGTGTGCCACACGATGCTAGGGTTTGGGTTGGTCGGCATGCGTTTAGGAGACGTTGGATCTATATGGTGTGGACGGCTCAGATCGGCTTAGGGGGGTGATCCGTGGGAAGAGAGGTTCTGCATTTTGATTGCTCCGAAAAAAGTGACATTTAAAATAGTTTCAAAGTGGTAAGGGGGGTTTCTGAAGCAGCTACCAATAATATTTTCCGAAAATGGCACCACTAAAATTTTTCACTCAAGTTATACAACATTTTATGGATGATAACCAACTTGTATGCAATTCCAATCTTTCTACCATTTTTTAGCCATTTAAACAAAAAATAATAGTTTGCTTGTAATTTTTTTGAAGGACCTACCATATATTTGTTACAAAATTGGACCAAATTAATTTTATAAAATACTAGGTCATGTTTAATGCACAATTGACCAAATGGTTGGGTGTCAAAAGTTTGGATCCACGTCTTGTGAAAAAGACAAATTTCCACTAATTCAGCTGCAAGCGGGCCATATTTGAACTGCAGCTGCCTCATAGTTTGCTCTTGTTGGCGTTCTGAGAACGGGGGTCCTCAGACTTGCCTGCCTGTGGCCCGCGGAGTGGTTCAAAGGGGGGCCCAGCGCGGCCCATCTTCACCAACACAAACCCAAGACCCTCGCGAGGGGCCAAGCCTCGCGAGGCGCACGACACGGAGCTTCCTCAGGCGCGGCCTCGTCAGGCTGGCTCACGAGGAGGCGGAGAGATCAAGGCGGGGTACCTCACGAGGTGCCCGTGACGCAAGCCATGACGACCGGGGCGCCAGGCGGCTGCCAGCCCGCGTAGTGTCCTCCCTTCCTCTTTGGTGCAAAGGGGGCAAGCGCAGCCACAGAGTACCGAGGCATCAGGCAAAGGTTGCCGTTTCGGTGCAACGAGACCAAGACCAGGAGGACTACGAGAGGGAGGTCACCGTGGAGCCCAAGACGGTGTCATCACCAGAGCTTTGCGCAGGCGAAGACTACTTTTGTCAGGATAGTTGATACTAGCTGTCCCCCTTCAAATTAGCCCACCATTGTTGGTTCCCTTCCCGCTCGATATTTGGGAAGAGGACCAGGGCCTCTATAAATAGGACCAGCCACCCACAGAGCAAAGGGAGCCGGGGGGTTGGAAGGATAGAGAAGATCAGGTAGAGAGAGAGACAGAGAAGGGTGATTGAGCTCCTTCCAGCAGTTCATCGCCCCAGCCAAGAACAGACCCTCGCGAGGCTATTCTTCCTTGTATTGTTCATCATCATCAGCCCAAGAGGCAATCCACCACACCACACACTGTAGTAGGGTATTACACCACAACGGTGGCCCGAACCAGTATAAACCTTGCGTCTCTTGTGCTGTTCTTTCCTTAGTTTAGATCCTAACAAGGTGGTGGAGTGCAGGTAGGTAGGAGGCGAAGTCTCCGCGCGCACCCCAGTGTTCGAACCTCAAAGGTCTGCCGGAACCCGAAATCCGACATTTGGCGCACCAGGTAGGGGTGCGCCGGGATTCGTCTTCCACCACCCCGTTCTCCTCCGACCATCACGCCCATGTCCGACGCTCGTCGGGCCCGCGCCGAGCGCCGGGCCGCGCTCGCTGCCCGCGTCGCCCAGACGGCCCCTGTCGGCGGGCGTCCTCGCCGTTCCCCGTCACCTGCCGTCAACGCCGCCACCATCCCGGCAGGGGATGAGCAGCAAGCATCATCCCAGCATCCGTCTGTGCGGCAAGACGGCTGCACCGCAACTCCCTCGCTCACCCCAGCTGGTTCTTCGTCCCGCGCGCTTCGCGCGCCCATGGAACCCCGCAACCTCTCCCCCGCCCATCGCGCTGCACCAACACCCCCTGTCATCGTGGCCCTCTTGGGCGGCTCGCAGGCGCCGCCTACAAGTCACCACGTCAAGTCGTTCATCCGCCGGGTCAGCGCCGCTTCCACGCGGCAGGGGGCTCCCCTGGACCGGGCGGCACCCGAGGCCGGCCTGACCTTCAGCTCGGAGGACCACCCCTCCAACTCGGCCTGCTCGGGTGCGCTCCCCATGCTGTGCACCCCCACCATCTGCCAGGTGGCCGTCACCAGAACCCTCATTGATGGCGGTGCGGGCCTCAGCATGCTCTCGGTCGAGACCTTCAACCTCCTCTGCATACCCCTGGAATGGCTGGAACCCAGCCGGCCCTTCTCAGGCGTTGGGGGCAAGCCGTCCAGCTCCTTGGGACAGATCCTGCTCCCAGTGACCTTCGGCACCTACGACAACTTCCGCACGGAGCTGGTCGACTTCGACATCGCCCCCATCGACCTCCCCTACAATGCCATCCTCGGCTACCCAACGCTGGCCCAGTTCATGGCCGCGACGCACCCGGCGTACAACCTGATGAAGATGCCCGGGAGCAGCGGTGTCCTCACTATGCACTGGGACACCAGGGACGCGCTACGGGTGCTCAAGCTCGCCTTCAAGACGGCGGCGTCGGCGCAGCCCGCCGACTTGGAGACCCCCGGGCCCAAGGGGGCTGCACCCGCCAAGAAGAAACAGTTGTTCATCCAAGACAAGGCAGAAACCAAGCAGATACCCGTCGATGAGGACGGATCCACCAACGCCACTTTCATCATAGGCGCCCACCTTAAACCGGAGCAGGAGAAGGCCCTGGTCGGGTTCCTGCGCGCAAACAAGAAGGTATTCACTTGGGAGCCTGACCAGTTGGCAGGGATCCCCAGGAGTGTAATCGAGCATCACCTCAACGTGTGCCCCAACGTGCGCCCTGTGAAGCAGAAAGCCAGGCAGCAGTCCACAGAAAAGCAGGCCTTCATCATCCAAGAGACCTGCAAATTAGAAGCCATTGGGGTCATTCGCGAGGTCCGATACCCGGATTGGTTGGCCAACCCTGTCGTTGTGCCAAAGAAGGGAGGGAAGGAGCGCATGTGTGTCGACTTCACCAATCTCAACAAAGCATGCCCGCAAGATCCGTTCCCGCTCCCCCGCATCGACCAGATCGTCGATTCCACTGCGGAATGCGACCTGTTATGCTTCTTGGATGCCTTCTCTGGGTATCACCAGATCAAGATGGCGGTAGAAGACGTCGAGAAGGCAGCCTTCCTAACCCCGTGTGGGGTGTACTGCTACACATGCATGCCATTCGGGCTGCGTAACGCAGGGGCGACCTTCCAGCGGCTGATGCACATCACCTTGGGCCCGCAGCTCGGGAAGAATGTTGAAGCTTACGTCGATGACATTGTGGTAAAGTCTCAGGAGGCCGGGACCTTGATCCAAGACTTGGAGGAAACCTTCGCGAGCCTCAATGCAGTGAACCTACGTCTCAACCCAGAGAAGTGTGTGTTCGGAGTCCCCTTGGGCAAGTTCTTGGGTTTCCTCGTGTCCCACCGAGGCATCGAGGCTAACCCAGAGAAGGTCAAGACGGTGGAAGACATGAGCCCGCCAAAGACCCTTAGAGAAATGCAGAAGCTCACGGGGCGCGTGACCGTGCTAGGGCACTTCATCTCCAAGTTGGGGGAACGAGCACTGCCCTTCTTCCAGCTAATGAAGAAAAAGGGGCCGACAAGGCGTTCCAGGATCTCAAGAGATACCTGACCAGCCCACCGATCATGGTGGCTCCGCGCCCTCAAGAGCCCCTAGTGCTTTACCTCGCCGCCACTCCCTACTCCGCCAGCGCAGCCTTGGTGGCAGTCAGAGAGGAGCGCTGAATCAAAATCGCGGCAGCAGCCTGAGACAAGGCAGAACAGGGACAAGGAAGGCCTACAGAAACTGCCACCGCGGCTGAGGAGGATCAGCCGCCGCAAAGGGGCGCACCAGAGGCGGAAGAGGCCCCTCTTCCAGATGGCCAGTCCAGGAGGCCTCATTACCTCAAGAGGCGCCACGGTCTCCGAAGGGAGCCACCAGCACTGACGCACTCCACCTCGTTGAGCACCCAGTGTACTTCGTCAGCACGGTGTTGCGGGATGCAAGGGCACGGTACCCCATGCCTCAGAAACTCCTCCTCACGCTACTGGTGGCCTCGCGCAAGCTGCGGCACTATTTTCAGGGTCACCCCATCAAGGTCGTCTCGTCATACCCCCTGGAGAGAGTGCTCAGGAGCCCTAATTCAGCTGGAAGGGTCGCTGAGTGGAACATAGAACTGCAAGTGTTTCAGCTCGAATTCAGCACGACCAGAGTCATCAAGGGAGCAGCATTGGCGGATTTTGTGGCAGAATGGACGGAGGTGCCAGGCCTCAGGGCCGACGAGGATCGGTCCCTGTCCCCGGGAAGCGAGGCGCTAGAAGGCTAGGTCATGTACTTCGATGGGGCGTTCTCCAGGAATGGCGCTGGGGCTGGGGCGGTGCTTATATCACCCGCTCAGGACAAGCTCTATTACGCCGTGCAGCTCTGTTTCCAGCAAGGTAAAGAGGTCTCCAACAACATAGCGGAGTATGAAGGTTTAATAGCGGGCTTGAAGGCCGCGGCTGCCCTGGGGGTGAAATGCCTCACCATCAAGGGCGATTCGTAGCTCCTTGTCAATTTCTCCAACAATGTGTATGAGCCGAAGGATGAGCACATGGAAGCCTACCTAGTGGAGGTCCGCAAGATGGAGAAGCAGTTCTGGGGGTTGGAGTTGTAGCATGTGCCCCGTGGCACCAATCAGGAGGCCGACGACATCGCCAAACGGGCGTCCAGGCGGTTACCTCAGGAGCCTGGCGTTTTCGAGGAGCGGCTCTTCAAGCCATCAGCCCTGCCGTCATTATCGAACACAGCTCAGCCCCGGGAGGAGCTCCCCCAGCCACCTGCCTCAGGGGCCCCGGCCTGTGGCCCGGCCTCAAGAGCACGCCTGCTCCTGACGATGGAACCTCAGGAGGGATGTTGGATCGCGGAGCTCCGGAGTTACCTAACGTAAGGGACCCTGCCGGAGAAGGAGGAGGAAGCGGAGCGAGTGGCACGCCAGGCCACGGCATACTGCATCAAGGATGGAGAGCTCTACCGGAAGCGGCCAAACGATGTATCCCTGCGCTGCATCTCCAGGGAGCAAGAGAAGGAACTGCTGGAAGATATACATGGCGGAGACTGTGGACATCATTCATCATCACGGACCCTCGTCGGCAAGGCGTTCCACAGTGGGTTTATTGGCCCACCGCGCTCAATGACGCCATCGAACTAGTGAAAGCTTGTGAGGCCTGCCAGTTCCACGCCAAGCAGATCCATCAACCAGCAGGAGGCTTGTAGACTATACCCCTTTCGTGGCCATTCGCAGTCTGGGGGCTGGACATTTTGGGCCCGTTTCCTCGGGCGCCCGGGGGCTACCACTACCTCTACGTCGCCGTGGACAAGTTCACCAAGTGGGCTGAAGTAGAGGCGGTCCGCACCATTCCCGCGGGTTCCGCGGTCAAGTTCATCAAGGGCATCGTGAACTGGTTCGGGGTGCTGAATCGCATCATCACGGACAACGGTTCGCAGTTCACCAGTAACCTCTTCAAAACATATTCTGCTAACCTTGGAACACAGATATGCTACGCTTTGGTGGCGCACCCCCGAAGCAACGGCCAGGCCGAGTGAGCCAACGCGGAGGTCCTGAGGGGCCTCAAGACCAGGACGTTCAAGAAGAAGCTGGAGGCCTGCGGCAGAGGTTGGTACGACGAGCTTCAGTCCGTGTTGTGGTCCATCTGCACAACCGCGACCAAGCCGACTGGAGAGACCCCGTTCTTCCTGGTCTACGGAGCCGAAGCGGTCCTCCCTCACGAGGTCAGACGTCGCTCCGCGCGGGTCCTGGCGTTTGACGAGGCGCAGCAGGACGCCATGCGGGGGATGGACCTCATGCTGGGGGAGGAACATCGCCGAGAAGCCATGCTACGAGTGGCGAGGTACCAACAAGCACTGCGGCGATATCACTGCCGCAACATCCGCCCCAGAACTCTCGAGGTAGGAGACCTCGTGCTCAGGCGGGTTCTCTCGAGGGAGGGGCTGCACAAGCTCTCTCCCATGTGGGAGGGCCCGTTCAAAGTTGTTCATGTTTCCAGGCCCAGCTCCGCGCGCTTGGAGACTCGGGAGGGGGTGCCAGTCCAGAATGCATGGAACATCCAGCACCTCCGGAGGTTCTACCCCTAAAAAGGCCCAGAGCCTGTGAAGAAGGCGAATGCCTGTGAAGCTATCGCGTTTTGGAAAAGGCCCAGAGCCTGTGAAGAAGGCGAATGCCTGTGAAGCTATCGCGTTTTGGAAAAGGCTCAGAGCCTGTGAAGAAGGCGAATGCCTGTGAAGCTATCGCGTTTTGGAGAAGGCCCAGAGCCTGTGAAGAAGGCGAATGCCTGTGAAGCTATCGCGTTTTGGAGAAGGCCCAGAGCCTGTGAAGAAGGCGAATGCCTGTGAAGCTATTGCGTTTTGGAAAAGGCCCAGAGCATGTGAAGAAGGCGAATGCCAGTGAAGCTATCGCGTTTTGGAAAAGGCCCGGAGCCTGTGAAGAAGGCCAACGCCTGTGATGCTCGCCGCCCGTGACACTCTCACATAATAATGAGTTGGGGCTGTACACACCCCGGAGTCTCAGGAGGGCCGGCCTCAGGCCCTGGGGCTCCCTCCCACGCCCAGTGGCAGCACTTAACTCCGCGCTGGTGAGAAGACGTCGAAGACTAGATTAGGTACCGGACGCGGCTTTTCATTTGCTTTCCGCAGTTGGCTTGTTCCTTCTCTTTCGAAGTTTTATTGAAGTTGTTGCCGTCTTTGGCTTGTGGTTCTTCGACTTTTCACTCTCCTGCCTCGATTTCTCTCGTGCAAGGCCTCACGGGGGGGGGCAGCTGAGCGCCCTCACGAGTGTTCCTATCCTAGTCATTCAAAGAGTTCGCGACCTGGGCCCATTACAGGAGCACCCCTCCAGTCCGTGCCCCATGGGCACCGCGACACAAACAAAGGGCCTGGGTCGGTCGCCCCCCACGGCCGGGGCCAAGAACTATCCACGCTCGGGCACGTAGCCAGAAGGTACGATAACGAAAGCAAAACAATGATTAACAGCAATAACCCAAACATGCCCCCGCGGGGCTCCACGCTACTGTCTTTGTTATGCAGGAAAAGGAAAAGAAAGAACAAATCTGGTGCAGCTCGCCACACACCGGCCCGCAGGGGATGCCCGAGCTGCCTTCGGAGCTCAGGCGGACTCCCTCTCGCGCTTCACCAGGGCGCGACGGCGGGCGGACACGTTGCCACCTCCCAAGCAGATACGACGGCATCGAGGCTGACCGCGGCCACCGCTAGAAGAGTCTCCGCCTGAAGAAAAACCGGAGAAGCTTGAGGAACCCTGAGCGCCGCTGGCCGCGCGAGTGCTGCCCTCTCCATCATCGCCGGAGCTGGGTTCCCAGCCGCGGTCGTCACTCTCGGGACAACACCCTGCGCGGCGACCATCTTCCCCAAACACCCTCATGTAGAGGGTGGCATCGCCGTCGAACTTGAAGTGTAGGGTGCACCGACGGCTCAGGCCACGCGCGCGGGCAAACATCTGCCAACCGCGGGCCAGGGACAGGCTCCCGGCCGTGGAGACCTCCAGTGAGACCCATGAGGCCCGGCTGCAGCAGCCGTCGGCCTGGAACCAGAGGCCGCCCGGAGCACCGGCCGGGAGCTCGCCAAGGAGGAAGCGAGGAAGTGGAAGCCGGGTGCTAGTCGGCCCCGCCGACCACACGACGAACTCCGGCAGCACTTCACCGGCGCGAAAGCGCGGCCTAGGGGGACGCGCAGCCGGAGCACGCCCCCCGGCCGCAGCAATCCACCCGTCGCTGTGCTGAAGATCGCCCCCAAGGCCGCGGGGAGCCACCATGGTGGCCACAGGATGTTTTCGAGGGCGCCCTCGGCCGTGCTTGGGTGGGGTAGAGGCGGGCTCAACCTGGCGAGCCTTCCCCTTCTCTGCGGCCGAGAACCTCCTCGACGGGGCCATGAAGAGAAAGGAGAAGCAAGGGGGGATGAACTGGAAGGGCGCGCGCCGGTCCATACTTATAGCTGGCGATGGCCAACCAACGGCCCCCAGGATCGCAAGTAATTATGACCCGCTTTACATGCAGGGACTTGTCCAATCCGTGTAGTTGCCGATGCGCCATGGGGAAGTGGAGGCGCCCACGTCCAATCAACCGCCACGTGGCGCCCAAGGCCGCAGGCTGTTAGGGCCCGCGGCGCTTCGCTCTTGCCCTTCCGCCTCCCCGCATGGCCAAGTCCGGGCGCGCCTTGGGCCCGGGGGCTACTGTCGGTGTTCTGGGAACGGGGGTCCCCAAACTTGCCTGCCTGCGGCCTGCGGCATGGCTCAAAGGGGGGCCCAGCGCGGCCCATCTTCACCAACACAAACCCAAGACCCTCGCGAGGGGCCAAGCCTCGCGAGGCAGACGACGCGGAGCTTCCTCAGGAGCAGCCTCATCAGGCTGGCTCACGAGGAGGCGGAGAGATCAAGGCGGGGTACCTCACGAGGAGCCCGTGACGCAAGCCATGACGACCGGGGGTGCCAGGCAGGTGCCAGCCCGCGTAGTGTCCTCCCTTCCTCTTTGGTGCAAAGGGGGCAAGCGTAGCCGCGGAGTACCGAGGCATCAGGCAAAAGTTGCCATTTCGGTGCAACGAGACCAAGACCAGGAGGACTACGAGACGGAGGTCACCGTGGAGCCCAAGACGGCGTCATCACCAGAGCTTTGCGCAGGCGAAGACTACTTTTGTCAGGATAGCTGATACTAGTTGTCCCCCTTCAAATTAGCCCGCCATTGTTGGCTCCCTTCCCGCTCGATATTTGGGAAGAGGACCACGCCTCTATAAATAGGACCAGCCACCCACAGAGCAAAGGGAGCCGGGGGGTCGGAAGGATAGAGAAGATCAGGTAGAGAGAGAGAGAGAAGGGTGACTGAGCTACTCCCAGCAGTTCATCGCCCCAGCCAAGAACAGACCCTCGTGAGGCTGTTCTTCCTTGTATTGTTGATCATCATCAGCCCAAGAGGCAATCCACCACACCACACACTGGAGTAGGGTATTACACCACAACGGTGGCCCGAATCAGTATAAACCTTGCGTCTCTTGTGCTGTTCTTTCCTTAGTTTAGATCCTAACAAGGCGGAGGAGTACAGGTAGGTAGGAGGCGAAGTCTCCGCGCGCACCCTAGTGTTCGAACCTCAAGGGTCTGCCGGAACCTGAAATCCGACATCTCTTTATTTTATTTTCAAAAATCATTTCTAGGTACATAAGTATCTATTTAATCACAGAAACACCAAAAAATATTCAAGATTCAACCACTAGCTACGAACGGTCATACCCGCCGTTTTGACTGCATTTTGAAACGGGCATAAAAATTTCAAAAGAATCAAAAAATTGGAAAACATTCGCATTATGTCATTATATATGACCAAGTTGCCAGGAAAAATAATAAACTTGTAATACGGCAATATTTTAAAAAAGTGTCCTCACAAATGAGCTATTATGCGTGAAGATTCATGGCTTTCAAGCCAAATGATCTATCTTATGGCTACATTCATGGCATAGTTTGTTCAAATGATCTCAAATTGTGCACAAGGGTGCATCTTGAAATTCCAAACAATGTTTCCTAAGGGATTTTTCATTTCCTTTTCACGGAAAATTCATTTTCCATTTTTTGAGTGCCCCAAATGAGTTTTTTTGTGAAGGACCTACCATATATTTGTTGCAAAATTGGACCAAATCAATTTTATAAAATACTAGGCCATGTTTAATGCACAATTGACCAAATGGTTGGGTGTCAACAGTTTTGATCCACCTCTGGTGAAAAAGACAAATTTCCGCCGATTTAGCTAGAAGCGGGTCAAATTTGAACTACAACTGCCTCATAGTTTGCTCTTTATTTTTTCCAAAAATAATTTCTAGGTACACAAGTATCTATTTAATCAGAGAAACACCAAAAAAATTCCAAGATTCAATTACTAGCTAGGAACGGTCATTCTCGATGTTTTGACCGCATTTTGAAACGAGCATAAAAAATTCAAAAAAAATAAAAAATTTGGGAAACCTTCGCATTGTTTCATTATATGTGGCCAAGTTATCAGAAAAATAATAAACTTGTAATATGCTAATTATTTTTAAAAAATATTCTCAGAAACGACCGAGCATATGTGAAGATGCATGGCTTTCAAGCCAAATGATCAATCTTATGGCCACATTCATGGCATAGTTTGTTCAAATAATCTCATATTATGCACAATGCGCATCTTGGGATGGCAAACAATGTTGCATAAGTAAGTTTTCATTTTCTTTGGACGAAAAATTCATTTTCTATTTTTCGAGTGCCCAAAATGAGTTTTTTTGCGAAGGACCTATCATATATTTGTTGCAAAATGGGACCAGGTCATTTTATAATATAATAGGTCATATTTAATGCACAAATGACAAAATGATTGGTCGTCAAAAGTATTTATACACCTCTGGTGAAAAAGATAAATTTCTGCCGATTCAGCAGGAAGCGGGTCAGATTTGAACTGCAGCTACCTCATAGTTTGCTCTTTTTTCCAAAAATCATTTCTAGTTACACAAGTATCTATTTAATCATAAATAAATGGTTATGGTGGCGATATATCGAGGTTTGGACGGTGGCCGAGGGCCCCAACTCCAGAGCGCGTAAACTCGCATTCCCGCGCGTGGTCACCGTGTGACCGTGGCGTTGCCTTGTGTTCTGGGCAGCCTAGGCATGTCTAGTGGGTTGGTCACTCCCAAGGTAGGTTCTAGAAAGAAAATTACAATATAAGATTCTCACGAGGAGACCAAACTATGCTCAAACATGAATTAGCAACCAAGTGTTTTATTTGCGGTAGGGGAAATGCGCATGGCCAATGGGCGTGAGTTTTGGCTGAGGATGATCATCTACTAAGAAGATTGTCTTCACATATTTTTAACTACAGGTGCCTCACTGTTTGGTCTTTTTTTTTCTAAAATTCATTTATGGGCACACAAGTAGCTATTTCATCAGAGATCCACCAATAGCATTGCAAAATTCCATCTCTAGATATGAACGGCCATACCCGTCATTTGAATGCATTTTGAAATTGACATAAGAAAATAAAAAACAGAAATATGTAAAATATTTGCATTGTGTCATTATATGTGACCTGGTTTTCATCCTATATTTTCCGTATACGTCGAGAACACTTTTCTTTCTTTCTGTTGGTTTTCATTCTACATTTTTCATATACGTCAAAAACATTTTTAATGCATGTTTAATATCTTTTAAGTACTTGTTTAACATTTTTTTCAAATGATTGCTTTAACATTTTCTAAATACAAGATTGACTTTGTTCACACACATTGTATATTTTCTGTATACATTTTTCTTATACATGAGACACAAATTTTTTATACACAATTAACAATTTCAAGTGCTTGGTTAGAACTTTTTGAATACATAGTCAACATTTTTATATACAACATTTAAATATTTTTTAAATACAAGATTAATATTTTTAATACATGGTAATATTTTTATTTACACATTTTAACATTTTCAAATGCTTTATTTAAATTTTTATATATTTGTTTAACATTTTTCAAATGCTCGATTAACATTTTTAAATACATGATCAACTTTTTCCACACACATTGTATATTTTTTGTACATATGGGAATCATTTTCTTTATACACATGTAAGATTTTCAAATGCTTGATTAACATTTTTTCAAACGTATTATGTGAAGTTTGTTTTTCAATATGTATATATATAGAATAATTGGAAGTACAAATAATAAACAAAAGTAAAAAGAATGAACGAACAAAAACAGACCAAAAAACGAGCCGCGACCCAGTAGTTGACCCACTTAGCGGACGAAAAATATAAAATAAAAAAGGTGCCCTTGTCCCACCAAGGCCCAAGCCCACTCGACACTACCCATTAAATAGGTTACGGGCGAGAATGTACCAGTGTCTTTGTTACGGTGTGGTGGTTTGTCTCCTTAGGGGAACTCGATTGGTAGCTAGTTCGAATCATGTGGTGTGGTTTCTTTTTTGCTTTATTCATCTTTGTGGGACAAGTCCTTTTTTTTCTTTGAGAGTGGCATTTTGGCACGGTGGCCTTTCTTTTTTGCTTTATTCACCTTTGTGGGACGGGTCCTTTTTTTTCTTTGAGAGTGGCGTTTGGGATTTTAGATGTAGATACACCTATTATGAAATATGTATAGAAAAAATCCCGTGTGTACATCTGGACATCCTACGTTCGCGCACAAAATTTCGGTGAACAAGGGCATTTTTTTGCATGTGTAAAAAAGATTAAAAATGGTTTGCGAATAGCTATAATCAAGCATCAAAAATTGTCTTTTTACACAAGCCACAAAAAATGTCATTTTTCATCGAAACTTGGTGCACACACATATAGTGTCCGGATTTACACGCGGGATTTTTTCTCAATTTTTTTAACTTTTTAAAATATGTATTTAGACAATGGGTGCATATACACCTATGAGCTAAAGTGAATTTTCGCCCTTTTCTGCTTTATTCACCTTTGTGGGACGGGTCCCACTTGTCATTTGTACTGTGTTAGTTGGCCCCGTCTGTAAATGTAGACCCAGTTTAGTCAAGAAGTCAATCTATGGACGGACTGACGCTACAACCGACACATAAGCCAAAATGACACGACACATAGGTAAAATTGATGATGTGGATGTCCAGTCATCCATGTTACAACACCATGACCATCTGGATTGGTCGTAATCAGCTAGAAATAAGGTCATCGACCACTGTTGTCTACCTATGACCATTTTGTGTATGGCAATTATGACCTTTTGACCAAAATAGTCACTATGGTTTATGGTTTCGACTCTCCTAAATAGGCCACGACCAATTGGATCGAAATGGTCATAGATTTATGACGATTTCCTCCACGGTCACTGCCAGAAGGTCACAATTGAGCATATTTCTTGTAGTGTTGGTGGGACCGATCGCTCATCTCGGTTAGACCGAAACGTTACGAAGGGAAACAGAGAGTTTGCAATCCCATCTCGGTGAGACTGAGATCCCAATCGGTGAGATGAACTGGTTAGGGTTTCTGGCTATGGCTATGTCAAACGAACTCATTGGCGCCGGATGGATCAAATCGGTGGGGCCGAGTTTGACTTTTGGTTTGGGACATATGTGGTATGAGAAAGTGGTTGAGGGCTTTTGGAGCATATCACTAAGCATTTTGAGCAAACAAGCCATTAAGCAACACCTAATCCCCTTTTAATAGTATTGGCTTTTCCTATGGACTCAATGTGATCTTGGATCACTAAAAGAAAAATGTAGAGTCTTGAGCTTGAGCCAATATGTGTCCTTAGAATTTTGAGGGGTCCACATCCCTAGTTCATGCCATGCCAATCATTGAACTTTCTGAAATGATCATGTTGAAAGAGTATTAGTTCAATGAGCTATATGTTTTTAAGAATTGCCAAAACCACCCAGGGATTAATTGCACTTTCGATCTCCCCCTTTTTGGTAATTGATGACAACATATAGATCAAAGCTTCGACAAATGATAATAAGAGTGAAATATATCGTCGCTTTGAGAAGTATGTGATAAGTAAGAGCTCCCCCTAAATTTTTGCATTATTTAAAATTTTCTTTTGAATGCAAATGCAGAATCGATTAGAGATCATGGGTTACTCTTCCATGTCACATACATCTTGGTGGAGCGCTCAAAATTATAGATTATGAAATATGCACTCATCACAAAGGCAAAGTGAATGATCATACATGAGAGATAAATAATGTCATCATTCAAGCACAAGCATAAAAGTGTGATACGATCAAACATATGACCATACAAGTATCTCACACACACAAAGTATCATCCAGGAAAGGAAACGAATAAGTATCAAACAAGTAGCAAAAAGAAGCAAATCTCTCTGTCTCTCTCTCAGCCTATGATCTATACACTTTCTCCCCCTTTGGAAACAAGTTACCAAAAAGTTCAAAAATGCATAGGGCTATGCGGCTCTCTAGGCTTGATCTTCGGGAGGAGGCGTGGAGAGGACTCCAAGGACGAATGCATCTGTTGAGGTTGTTGGAGCTGGTGGAGTTGCAACCGGAGGGGCTACCGAAGTTGTGGCTGCAGGTGCTGACGTAGTAGCTCTCGTGTCTGTCACAGGCACTGCTGTAGATCTCTATGCCCTATGCACTCTTTGAAAAGCGTCAATAGTAGCTTTCCCTTTCCTTTCTTCAGCTTCTTCCTGGAGTTGCTCAATAGCTGTTTGCATTTTAGTCACCTTCAAGTCAAGATCATAGAACTTTGTCTCAGTGACCCTCTCAAGACTCTCTTGATTCTGAGTCAGGGTGGCCAATCCTTTCTCAATCCTCAGAGTGGCTTGAATAAGATATCCAAGTTGATCTTGCTTTGACTTGAGGAAAACTTGTGAAGCCTCTTCAGCACTTGGCATCTTTGCTGCCTTCTCAGCTTTTGCTTTCTCCCTCTTCTCTTGGGCCTCTACTGATGTGGGATCTCCAGCATTCATGACAACTGTGTTGTCCTCAAAGTCAGGCCTCAAGGGAAGGTGTTCCTTATCCAACAAGTATGTGCATGTTCCCATCTTGGAGTTGATGAGCATCTGGATGTGTGGAGCATACCCACATGATCTCTTCTGGTATACAGCTATCCTCTTGATTGTCTCAACAATCAAACTCATCACTTTAAACTTCTAGGGCACATCAAACAACTAAAGCAGATTTATGGAGTGGCAACAAGGTGTGCCTCAAGATGGTGTTAATAGTGGCCAGTCCAGACAATAGATAATATATAGAAGCTAGTTTGTGATTCTCCAAGGCTTTGTTAGGAATCTCCTTATACATGTTAGCCATGGAGTTGTGATCTTTCTTCCTCTTGGCATAGACATCTATGTCATCCTCAAGCTCTGCAGGGGCATTAATCAGCTTGGCCCATTCAGCAATTGTTGATTGGTACCTTGTAGCTTCAGACATCCATACAATCCTTCTGCCAGGATAGAAATGAGTTGTAGAGTAGAATTGCATGATGAGCTCATCATTCCACTTGGTCAGTTTCTGACTCACAAAAGCATCTACTCCATTGAGTTTGACACTTTCATGAACTCTTGGGAAGTGGTCTTCATTATTGTCGATGTATTTCCAATCAACCCACTTCATATCACAGACAATGGGCTTCTTATCCAACAGAATTGTCTCATAGAAGTCCTGCTGCTCCTTGGTGTGAAACATATAGTCCACAGCAGTCCTTCTCCTCACAGCATATGGATCGGATTGTCTCCACAATCTGAGATCTGCATCCTTTATGACTTTCATGTTTTCTGCCACTGGATGATTGTCATCATGGTCAGGGATCTTTGGCTTGAGCTTCGTGAGCACTTGGGCTTCATCATCTTCTTATTCAACTTCAGGCACCGGGGGCTTGTTCTTCTTAGCAGCTGGTATGTTTCTTGTGCTCCTCTTTGGTGTAGTCTTGGGGGCTGGAGCAGAAGCTTTGGGCAGTCATGGGCTTTGAAGGAGCAGCCCTGGACTTCATGGCATCCCCCGTCAGCTTTGGTGCTTTAGGTGCTGGTGCAGCATCCTCTTCTTCCTCTTCCTCCTCATTAGACTGAATCATCATTGAGGGTTTGCCTATAACTCTGGCAATAGTTTTCTTGGCCCTATCCTTCCTCTTCTTGCCCTCACTAGCAGCCTCATCAATAGTTGATTTGGATGTCTCAAGAGTTTAGGCTCTGGCTTTTGAAGTGGGCACTCTCTTGGAAAGAGCCTTCTTATGAATACCAGGCTTTGTTGATGCAACAATGCCAAATTCCTTCTTGACAACCTTCTTTTTGGAGATGACCTCCTCCTCAGCAGCAATGTAGTCTTCATCCTCTGAATCGGAATTTCTCTTTGTCCTCTGCCTAGTAGCATCCTTAGGCAGGTTTCTAGGAGTACTTCTACTGCCATCATCATAACTGTCAGAGGGACTAGTGCCCTCACTCAGATTTACCTGCTCCTCAGACATGTTCTGGCTATCACTTTGATCAGACATCATTGACACTGCAAGGTGAAAGCTGACCCTGTGAATAATTATCGATGAGATAGAGTGGATGAGCATCACAAAGTGCAGAGGTTTTGCAAAACAAACGAGTCAAAACTTAGTTTTAGTTTTCCACAGAAAGCATTTCGGAGCTACCGATTTGTTAAACTCGATGACACCGAAGCAACTGTGGAGTCTAAACTAGTGGAATCGGTCAGACCGAGATACAGTTCGGTGACTCCGAGATTTCTAGGGTTTCACTATGGAGTCTAAACTAGTGGAAGCAACTGTTTAGTTGAACTCGGTCACACTGATTTGCAAGTTTCAGTCAGACCGAAAATTACAAGTGCAATGGCCTAAGCCAAATTGGTGAGACCGATTTCCACAACTCGGTCGGCCCGAGATAAGTTCGGCGGAAACCTAACCCTAAATTTTCAAATCAAAACTAATCTAAAGGAATTTTTTGATGGATAGGATGATCTCATTTGTGGTCAAAAACATGGCATTGACTTTGTGCTAAGAATTAGAGGGAAGAATTGCACAAAGGATCGAACTCATACCCTAACTCGGCGATGAGCTTGCTACGGCGGCAACGGCGGTGAAGATTTCTGTTGACAGCGACGGAGACCAGCGGTGGGAGGGTCGCTGGTGTCATGGGAAAACGACACCTATGGGATCATGAGGAATCCCTTTTACTACGGTTGGTGGGCGCGAGGCTGTGGAAAGAGTGGGATTGAGATATCAACATAGGGGGATTATCCAGGTTCGGGCCGCAAGTGATGCGTAATACCGTACTCCTGTTGGTTTGTGTTTATCTGGTGTTCTCGGACTAGCTACAAGGCGTGCAGGGTTCAAAGAGTCTGAATCCTCTCTCAGTATGCCGTGGGCCTCCTTTTATTGCCAAAGGGGCTGCCACAGCGGCACACAGGAGGTGGAAAGCTATACAGTAGTCGAGTCTATCTCTTGGCACCCTAGGATAAACACATTTAATGCGCTGCCAATGTGCCCTTATTGCTTTATTGGGGACGGCAAGGAAGCTCGTCGCAAATGTCGCCGCGTCGCCAGGCTTCGATACATGTCCGAACTGACGAGGTGTGTAGCGCCACGCTGGCTGGCTGCTGAGTTGGTGCGGTGGCAGAGTCTTCACGAAGATCTGCAAGTCACCACGCAGGTGCTTGCTGAGTCAGCCTAGAAGCCGCACGTCGCCACGCAGGTGCCTGCCTAGCTGGTGGGCTGGCAGCTGCATGGGAATGGTGGTGGAGTCTTGGCAGACATGGGCCTGGCAGCGGCCCCGCAGATGTCTTCGACAAGAGTCTTGTCGGGGCCTCGGCAAGGGTCTTCCCATGGCATCGTGGTTGTCCCCGGCAAGGGTCTTTCCGGTGGTCTCATGGGTATCGTTGGCAAGGATCTTGCCGAGGATCGTCGTCTTCTGGTTATCATCTAGTCTTGTGTGCTTCTGGTCCACACAAAGATCTGCATGCCACCATGGAGGTGCCTCCCGAGCCTCCGTTCCAAAGTGGTTGATGGTGTTGGAACTCTTGGGCTCATGGGTGGCGGCTCTGCTGGTGTTGGGCAAGTTGCCCCAGCAAGGTTCTTGTCGGGGCTTTGGAGGCCTTCCTAGCAAGGGCCTTGCCGGGGGAGCTCACCTCGCCCTTCCGCTCTTCGTGTTTCTAGCTTGGTGTTGCTCTGGTTGTCTTGTGGCTTTGCTTCCTTCCTCTGCCCCTCTAGGTGTGGCCGTAGAGGCGGATCCAACTGCTCGTGCACAAGTAAAGGGGTACAAAATAGAAACCCTCTTTTTGTGCACTGACAGGAGCCCCCAGGCCTGGGCTATACATAAGTACAGCGTGTTGGGCTAGGCCCAAAATAGTGTGTGGGCATGCGGGGCCAAGTTGTACCGCAATAACTCCCTCGCCAGTTGCACTTCCCCACGACCTGCATTAAATGCGCGACATGGGGGTCGTGCATGACGTGGGGGTCATGCGCGGGGCAGTTGCTGCCCTCATGCATCACATCGTGGTAAATGGTAAAGAGGCGGCCCGCGCCTTCCCCATAAAAAAAGGAAAAACTGCAGGTGTGCTGCTCATTTACCCTCTGCGCCTCTTCCAATCTCGGAACCACCATTCCTCTCTTCTTCCTCAGGCGAAAGATTCGAAGTTCTTCCCTCTGTTTTCTGCCGCTGCGCCGCCATTGGTCTTAATCCTTCACCCCCACCCAGCCGCCATATCGCCAAAGATAAGAAGGGGCAAGGGAGCGGCTAAGGATGCCGGGGAGAAGGAGGCGCCGGAGAGCGATTCGGCGGCACGGCGGATGCAACTCGCCTACTTCCCATCGATGGTCGATGTGGTCCACCTCAAGAACTTCTTCTTTCCCCTGTGGGGGAGGAAGACGACGGGGCACCCTTCCACGTGAGTCGTCCCCGCCAATTTCGCTGAGGATGGCCCAAATCGGTACCCCTTCTTCATCGATTTCTTCTCTTGCAGGCTCTGCCCCCTTTCTCTGACTTCGTCAACAATGTCATGCACACCTATGGCTTCCATCTTTTGGATCTCACGCCAAATGCAGTGGCGTGCATGGCTCTCTTCGCCCACCTTCGCGAGGGCTTTGCCAGGGTGCTCCATAGCACGGCGCTCTTCCACCACTACTTCTTCCCTCGCCTCCAACTAGGGGGCGCTATCTCTAGGAGCATCGCCTAGATCTGTAGGACCCCGGAGAAATGCACATACCCGAAGGGTGCCCAGAAGGAGAGGTGGGAAGAGTGGCGGGGCCGGTGGTGTTGGGTCAAGGAGGAGGACCTGCGGGAGTTCTGACGGGTTCGACAGAGCCCGCCGACCCACTGCACGGACTGGAGCGACCTCGACGCCAATGACAAGAAGCTCTCAATTGCCACCACCAGGATCCATCGCCTCATCACGGCCAGGCTCACCCTCGAGATGAGTGGGGCGGACTTCATCCATCACCGAATTGCCCCGCTGCACAACAAGGGGAGGCCGGCCTGGGACTTCAAGAATACGGCCGACGTCATGAGGCTCTGCCCTGGCCTGAAGCATAACTTCACGGTGATGAGGCATGCCCATTTCTGTCAAAGGCTCTTTTAGCTCGACATGGGTAGCGATGGCAGGGCTGAGAGGACCGGCAGGGCCGTGAAGGCCGGCATGGCCGTCAAGGGGCCCCTGTTCGGGATGCCGGTGGGAGTGGTCCCGCCGAGCAACAACTCTCGCCAGTCCACCATCATCGCCATGATGCCAGACTTCAACGCACATGGCCTTGACCCGGCTTGGGCCGAGCCGCTAGTGGAGAGGCTGCAGGAGTTCTTCAACACCTTGTCAGAGGCTTATGTCCGCGACGAGCCGCTGCTCATCCAGGACACCACCAAGGCGGAGCTGGACTACATCACCGCCAGGGCGGCGGAGGCGGCGCTCGCCAGGGAGGCTGGCAGTGCTAGCGTCATGGAGGATGAGGTCGACGTGGCCGTGGAGGAGAGGGAGCTCGCCCAGTGGGTGCAGTCTGTCGAGAAGGCCAGCGGCGCCGGCGATGAGGCTCCCCTCTTGGAAGACGTGGGCGACGAGTTGCCCGAAGAGGAGGTCGAGGTGAACGACCCCCCGGCCACGGGGAGGCGGCGCGTCCTATGGCGGGCTACCTTTGGCGAGACGTTCCGGCCCGGCAGGATCACGCAGCGGCAGCCGACCTAGGGGTAGCCCGCGCGCGCGACTAGGGCGATGAAGGCCGCGACAGCGAAGAAGGCAGTGAAGGCCGCAGTGGCAAAGAGGACAACAACTTCTTCTTCCTCGTCCAAGCGGCATCGGACCCCGTCCCCTTCTCCTCCTCCTTTGGACGACATCTTGGAGGCCGAGTTTGACCTCGGGTCCTTCAGCCCGAGAAGGAAGAGGAAGCTAGCGGAGGAGGAGGTGGAGGATGAGTAAGTATTCTGCACCCCATCATTTTCTGACCTTACGTCTGTGTTATCTTCCTTTGATTTGGTGTCATCATCACAGGGACACGGAGATGCTGGCGTAGAGGGTGGCGAAGAGGGCCAAGGCCTCAGCGGGCGACAAGCCCCTGGCTGGTACTCCGCATACGCCGCTGTTGGTGGAGAGCAGCCCGGACAGCAGCCCCCGCTTCAGCCCCCCAGCGTGAGTCCGCCACTCACTCCTTCACTGATGAGCCTTGGGGTGTGAATCTTTGTTGCTAACCTTGCCGGGTTTGTAAGAGGAGAACGATAGCAGGAGGAGCCGCTGAGGGACACCCCCAACACGCCGCCCAGAGGGGCATCCCCGGCAAGGGCATCGACCACCGAGCCCACACATATGGAGGAGGAGGAAGCGAGCTTGGGTACTGGTGGTTCTGTCCCGGCAATGAACGTTGGCGGGGAAGGCGCCACTTCTTCCCAGCCTAGTCCGGGTAAGTGGTTTGCTTCTCATCCCTGTTCCTTCTTCTTCTTTTTGAATCTTGATCTTGGCTCCATCTCACTCCCCTTCTTGGTATCCAGGCCCTTCCTCGGTGGTCCTGGAGGATATTGACACCGTCCTCGAGGAGGACGCCAAGGATGCCGAGGACGAGGCCAACAATATTGCCGCCAAGGAGGCCGCCAAGACCGCCACTGAAGAGGCCGACAAGGGGCCTGCCGGAGAGGCCGGCAAGGGGCCTGCTGGAGAGGCCGGCAAGGGGCTTGCCGGGGAGGGGTTGGTCAATGATCAACCTTCCTCCTCGGCCGCCTCTGGCTCGGGCAAATATTTGAAGATGAGCGACGACTTGTTCGTCCACCTCCCAGGAACGGCGAGCACCAGGGCGCCAACCGAAGGGGAGGTGTTCGATGACAAGGCGCTCGCTCCCGCCGGGCTTGAGGTTGTCAACGAACCGAGCGCCGGTGGGGGCGGTTCCCAGGAGTAGCAGCTCCTTCGGTCCATGAGCGTCAACTTCCAGAAGCTCCAGGCGCTTCACCGTGCCCGCCTGGATAAGGCGGAATCCAGGATGGCCGCGGTGGACAAAGCAGAGACAGACCTCAAGAAGCGCATCACTGAGACGCAGGCCTGGTTCCGCCAGGCCCACAATGAACTGAAAGTTGCCTAGGATCTGTTGGCTGAGCGCAAACATGAGCTCATCCTAAAGCAGGCTGACGTCAAGAAAGCCTAGGAGGCGGCAAAGGAGCAGGCCGCCAAGGATGAGGCCGCCCGGCACCAGCACTAGGCCGAGCTGAACTCCCAGGAGGAGGACCTTGCTGCTCGTGAGGAGGTGCTCACCGCCACACTCCGCGGCAAGGATGAGGAGGTCGAGAAGTTCGTCGCGTTGTGGACCCAGGAGCTGGAGTAGAGGCACAAGGAGGCACTCAATGCTCAAGCCCTGGTCCATGTCGGCAAGGTGGTGAAGCTGGAGGTGGAGCGAGATGGGCTGACGGAACGGGTCCTGAAGCTGACAGAGGAGAAGGATGTGGCCAACGGCGCTCTGGCAGAGGCGCATGCCACAGTCCTTGGCAAGACCGAGATGCTCTCCAAGGCCAACGACGCCATCAATGACCTAAAGCTGAAGCTAGAGGGCCTTGAGGGGACGCTTTCGGAGGTCAGGGCCTAATACGTTGTAAGTGCATCTAGTGCCACCCCTAGTTGGTTTTGGAGTATTGACGACAAACCTAGTTGAGGGACTAATGTGTTTGTGAGAATTGCAGGATAACACAGGTAGAAGTCCCTCATTGATTCGGTTTTACTACCATAGATGACCCCTAAAAATGTATGAAGACATTGAAGTCAAAGGTGGTATATGAAGATATTCACATTGAAGACTATGACAAGAGAAGACACGATATGAAGCCTATGGAACTTGAAGACTTAGATCTTTCATAGTTCTTTTTCTTTTGTGTTGAGTCATAGGAACCACCGTACTGTTAAGTGGGGTCCAAGAGAACCAGTCAGAATGACTGAAGTGATGCCTAAACCAAAAACCTATGTCTTCGAGTGAAGACTATGAGAGCGAATCTTGTCCAGAGTCGGACAAGTCAGCTTTGCTTGTAGCCCAAGTAAAGTTGCCGTGTGAGTTCGAAATCTGACCGTTGGAACACGTGTCAGTTCCTTAGTGACCCAGGGTCATTTCGGACAAATCAGGTCGGGTTGCCAAGTGGCTATAAATAGCCCACCCCCTACAACCATAAACGGTTGGCTGCTCAGATTGAAAGCACGGCTTTTGTCGTTTGAGAGCAACCCACCTCGAAGCCTTTGAGAGAGAATTCCTTGCGAGGATAAAGCCCTAACCACCAGAGCCAGAGAGAATTGGGCATCACTTAAGTCTTCTTGTCTGCGTGATCTGAAGACTTATTACACTTGAGGACTGTGCATCCTCCAGCCGGTTAGGCGTCGCGTTCTGAGCATCCAAGAGACATTGTGGATTGCCGGTGAACGAAGTCTGTGAAGGTCTGGGAGTCTACCTTGAAGACTTACCAAAGTGATTGGTCAAGGTCTATGTGACCTTAGCTCAAGGAGAATACGGTGAGGACTGGGTGTCCTGAGCTGCGTGTTCAGGACTGGGTGTCCGGGACTGTGTGTCCTAAGGTTTAAATACCTAGCCGCTCCAACCAGACGTATAGTTGTCACATCAACTGGAACTGGTCCAACAAATCATTGTCTTCAACGAGTCACTGGTTTCATCTTCACTTCCCTTGACTTACTGTTACTCCTTGTGAAGTCATTGTATGTTTGCACTATCATTTGTCTTTACTGAGTGACTGCGTGTTCTGTTTGGCTTCACAATATCTTCCTACCTGATCCTTACTACCTAGCTACTATTAGTCTTTGTGCTTTCACTTCATTGAATACTTGACTATGGTTTGCCTAGTGTAGTCTACCTTCCGCTGCATGGTAATAGGTTTAATTTTATCGTTTGTCTTCAAAACTTCTATTTCTGAAGACTTTCATAAAAATCTCCTATTCACCCCCCTCTAGTCGATATAACACACTTTCAATTGGTATCAGAGCAACGTGCTCCCTTGTTCTGTGTGATTCGGTTTAACCACCTGGAGTTTTAGCTATGTCGACTGCAGGGATAATTAAAGTCTTCGCTGCGTGCCCCGTCTTCGATGGAACTGAATATCCCTACTGGAAGAATAAGATGCACATGCATCTTGAAGCCATTGACGCCGATCTATGGTATGTCATCGAGAATGGCGTTCCCAAGGCTGGAGAAGGTGTCACTGCTGCTGATGTCAAGAAATTTGTTCAACTAGACTCTACTGCCAAGAATATCATCTGTGGTCATCTGACCAAAGGACAGTATGGCCGTGTGAGTGCTTTGAAGACATCCAAGCTGGTCTGGGACTGGCTCTCCAAGGTCAATGAAGGCATCTCAACCCAGAGATATCAGAGAATCAGTGTCCTTCGCAACCTCTTCAACCGCTTCAAGCGAAATGACAACGAGAATGTCCAGCACACATTTGACCGACTCACTGACATCACAAATGAGCTTCAAGCCCTCGGCGCCATTGAGATTACCAAACATGAAGTCGTCAAGACGCTGCTGAGATCACTTGATAGTTCGTTTGACATCCTGGCCCTGATGATTCAAGAACGTCCTGATTTCAAGACACTCGATCCGTCTGACATACTTGAGAGGCTCAACACACATGAGTTTCAGCTTTCGGAGAAAAGAGATATCTACGGTCCAAACTATGGGTGAACTCGTGCCTTGAAGGCAAAAGTTGTCTCCTCGTCTGAAGAAGAATCTGACAGCAGTTCTGATGATCCTGAAGACATTGGAAGGGAACTTGCTATGCTTGTCAAGAAGTTCCAAAAATTCACCAAGAAGAAAGGCTTCAGAAAGTCTTCCCGATCAAGTTCAAGGAATGATGAAGCTCCTGCTCATGACTACAAGAAGAAAACATGTCACAAGTGCAAGAAACTTGGCCACTTCATCTCTGAGTGTCCACAGTGGGACAATGAGAACAAAAAGAAGAAGAAGATCAAGGAATATGACTCTGACGACAAGAAGAAGAAGAAGAAATACTCAAAGTCTTCTTCCAAGTCTTCCTCAAAGTCTTCATCACACAAGAAGAGCTCATCTGGCAAGGTACGCGCGTTTGTTGGCAAGGAAATGGATTCAGAGGAGGAGTCTGCTTCTGAGGAGGCGGAGGTGGAGTCTGAGGAGGAATCCGACTCAGGCGTCGCAAGCCTGGCTACAGCATACGTTGCCAAGTCCATCTTCAACACTGAAGACAATGACTTCATCACCGACACCAATGCAAATGACAAGGACTACTCCGCTTCTACCTACTGCTTCATGGCACGCGGTGCCAAGGTAAACACACGCACTACTCACTATCAAACATCTAGTGACGATGACTCTGATTGTGGTTCAAAACCTAGCTACAAAACACTTGCTAAAATTGCAACTGAACAACAGAAAGCTATGGAACATATTCAAAAACTGATAGACAGAAGCGATGATCTGTTAGGTGCTGAAATGACTCGATCTGAATCCTTAATTGAAGACATAAAAAATCTTCACGTTAAGTATCAGGAACTTGAAAGTCGTCATGAAACTCTCTCAACAACTCATGAAAAGCTTTCCTATGATTATCTTCAAAGGAAGCAAGATCTTGAGAAATTGAGAGCGGTTCATGAAGATCTTCAAACAGAAAACGAGTCACTTCGCTCCAAACATATCAGTCCCGCTCAGGAAGGATTTGAACCACAATGTCTTAAATGCATTGAGCGTGATAATGCTACTTCTGTTGCTGAATGTTCTACTGCTACTACTGTTGCAATATCTTCAACTGTTGATGCGGTAACTAACCCCTCTGCTGAGGATACCACCGCTATTGCTGATGAGAATGCTAGGTTGAAGACATTGCTTGAAACAGGGATGTACAAAAGTCTTAAAGGGCATCAGACGCTATGTGATGTCCTGAAAAAGCAGATTCTGAACCGAAACCCTAGGAAAGAGGGTGTAGGGTTCGTAAGGAAAATGAATGCAGATGGCCCTTACTGGAAACCTGAGCAGTACCCCAAAACCATGTGGGTTGCTGCAAAGGAACCTTCAGCAGATCCATCCAATCTATCTGGCTTCACTTGTGCTAACCCCATTATCATTGATGAATCCTTTGATGCAAACTATATACTATTTAAGAATCAGAATGGTGAAGTGTTTGGCAGGTAAATTGGTACTAACTGCAGGAATGGACCGCCTATGAAGAAGATCTGGGTTCCGAAAAGGTGTTTGGAGAGTCTTCCTGTGAATGTCATCATGACATCTCACGTGAAGAAGACAAACCTCAGACCAAAGGCTTCATACGGTCCAAAGGCTTCATACAGACACAGGACTCACCTGAGTCGCACTAACGCAAATGTTTTACAGGGAAATCATACTCAGGCATATGAATATGAGAGCGGTTCATCAAACCGCCATGTTCATAAGACCAAGAACTATTCTGCTTATTCTTATGAGTACTATTGTCCGCCTGCAAGACTGTTTGCTAAGGCTTCAAAGCCAAAATTCTCAGATGCTGCACTTAGACTTATTGCTTCTAAGCCACCTTTGAAGATGTGGGTGGTTAAGAAGGCTTAACTCTCTTTTGCAGGGAAAGGTCTCCAGCAGAAAACCAAAATCGTCTGACGCTATTGCTGGGGACCTTAAACATCTTGTAGGGCGCAAGATCAAATGCCCAAATGGTCTTACTATGTACTTCGTACCTGAATCGCTTGCTACTCTCCCTATTAGTCCTAACTTGGATCTAAGCTTTCATAACCCACTGGTTTGTCAAATGTTTTTGCTTCACAATGCTCTTGGTGAAGCATATCCCCCTAACTGCACTGTAGGGTACGACACCAACGTCTTTAGAATGGATTATTGACAGTGGGTGTACAAATCACATGACTGGCAAAAGAGTCTTCTTATGGACTCAACCTTACGTCCATCCGACAAGAGCCACATCACATTTGCTGACACTGGTAAAAGTAAGGTATTGGGTCTAGGTAGAGTTGCAATCTCAAGGGATCAATACATGGATAAAGTCATGCTTGTTGGATCTCTTGGCTTCAACTTAATGTCTGTCTCAATGCTTTGCGATTTGAACATGATCGTAATGTTTGGAAAATATCGTTGCCTTGTACTAATGGAATCTGACAAGTCTCTAGTGTTTCAAGGGTATCGAAAAGATGATTTGTACGTGGTAGATTTCTCAGCAGGGCCACAGCTTGCAGTATGTCTTCTAGCAAAGGCTTCAGAATGCTGGCTCTGGCATCAGAGGCTTGGACATGCTGGCATGAGGAACCTCCACACCCTTGCGAAGAAGAAGCATGTCATAGGCATCGAGGGCGTCATGTTTAAGAAAGACCACTTATGCGGTGCCTGTGAAGCAGGGAAGATGACAAGGCCCAAACATCCCTCGAAGACAATCATGACCACAACTCGACCCTTCGAACTGCTTCACATGGATCTTTTCGGTCCCACTCATTACTCAACTCTTACTACTACTGCTTGCCTCTATGGCTTCGTTATTGTTGATGATTATTCTAGATATACTTGGGTGCACATAATCCTTTACAAGACTGAAGTGCAGGATGTCTTCAAACGCTTCGCCAATCGAGCTATGAACAATTTTGGCGCCAAGATAAAGCACATCAGAAGTGACAATGGCACTGAATTCAAGAACACTGGCCTTGATACATATCTTGATACCTTGGGCATCACACATGAATTCTCAGCCCCGTACACGCCACAGCAGAATGGCGTCGTCGAACGCAAGAACAGAACACTAATTGAGATGGCCAGAACGATGCTAGATGAATACAAGACCCCAAGAAATTTCTGGCCCGAAGCCATTGATACTGCATGCCATACAATCAATCGTGTTTATCTTCACAAGCTACTGAACAAGACATCTTATGAGCTCCTTATTGGGAAGAAGCCAAATGTCAGTTACTTCAGAGTATTTGGCGCAAGGTGCTGGATCAAGGACCCACATCACACCTCAAAATTTGCACCAAAAGCACATGAGGGTTTTATGCTTGGATATGGAAAGGATTCATACTCCTACAGAGTCTTCAATCTCTTTCATTACAAAGTGGTTGAAACAGTGGATGTGCGGTTTGATGAGACCAACGGTTCACAAAGAGAGCAGCTGCCAAATGTGTTAGATGAAGTTCCATCCAGTGAATCAATCAAGCTAATGGGAACTGGAGAAATTATACCTTCTGAAGCTCATCCTGAAGAAGAACTTATCATTTCAACACCTGATCAACCTGAAGACAATGCTCAGCCTGAAGACATTCCTTCCAACAACGACAATGAACAGCAAGAGCAAAGTCTTCGCCCAGTACATCCTCGCGTTGCCAATGAAGTGCAGATTGAAAGAATAATTGATAGCATCAATGCACCTGGTCCACTCACTCGTTCAAGGGCAACTCAGCTAGCAAATTTCTATGGGCACTTCGCATTTGTCTCAATATCAGAACCCAAGAAAGTTGAAGAAGCCTTCATGGAACCTGAATGGATTCAAGCTATGCAAGAAGAGCTTCAATAGTTTGAGCTGAATAATGTATGGGAACTGGTTAAGCGTCCTGATCCACGGAAGCACAATATAATAGGCACCAAATGGATATACCGCAACAAGCAAGATGAGCATGGTCAAGTTGTCAGAAACAAAGCTCGTCTCGTTGCTCAAGGATATACTCAAGTGGAAGGCATTGACTTCGATGAAACATTTGCTCCTGTGGCTAGACTTGAAGCCATACGCATACTGCTGGCCTATGCAAATCGTCATAACATACTTCTATATCAAATGGATGTGAAGAGTGCCTTTCTCAATGGCAAGATTGAAGAAGTGTATGTTGCACAACCGCCTGGCTTTGAAAATCCAAAACATCCTGACATGGTATACAAGCTCAACAAGGCATTGTATGGCCTCAAACAAGCCCCTCGGGCCTGGTATGACACACTCAAATACTTCCTGAAGAGCAAAGGCTTCATACCTGGTTCCCTAGATCCCACTCTTTTCACGAAGACATATGATGGTGAACTGTTTGTGTGCCAAATATATGTGGATGACATTATCTTCGGCTGCACCAATCAGAAGTACAGTGAAGAGTTTGGATATATGATGCAAGAGCAATATCAGATGTCCGTGATGGGGGAGCTGAAGTTCTTCCTTGGTCTTCAAATACGACAACAACGAAATGGCATCTTCATATCTCAAGAGAAGCATCTCAAAGAATGCCTGAAGAAGTTTGGTATGCAAGACTGCAAAGGCTTCACAACACCAATGCCAGCCAAACATCATCTGGGTCCTGACGACAATGGTAAAGAGTTCGATCAAAAGGTATACCGCACCATGATTGGTTCTTTACTTTATCTATGTGCATCTAGGCCAGATATTATGCTTAGTGTTTGCATGTGTGCTCGATTTCAAGCGGAACCAAAGGAGTCGCATCACTTAGCTGTGAAGCGAATTCTTCGATATTTGGCTCACACCCAACTCTAGGATTATGGTATCCAAAGGGCTCAGAGTTTGATCTGGTTGGATTCTCGGATGCTGATTATGTTGGTGACAAAGTTGATCGCAAGTCTACATCAGGCACATGTCACTTTCTAGGACGATCACTTGTATGTTGGTCTTCAAAGAAGCAGAACTGTGTATCTCTCTCCACTGCTGAATCTGAATACATTGCTGCTCGATCTTGCTGCACTCAGCTTCTGTGGATGAAGCAAACACTCAAGGACTATGGCATTCATCTGAAGCAAGTGCCACTTTACTGCGACAACGAAAGCGCCATCAAGATTGCCAACAACCCAGTTCAGCACTCGAAGACAAAGCACATTGAAATTCATCATCACTTTCTCAGAGATCATGTTGTGAAGGAAGACATTGATATCATACACGTCAACACTGAAGAGCAATTGGCAGATATCTTCACCAAGCCCTTGGATGAGAAGAGGTTTTGCAAGTTACGGTGTGAGCTAAATATCCTGGAATCCTCAAATGTCCTGTGATCAGGCACACATCCTAACCCTTATGCATATTGATGACTTAGATGTGCAACACACGAAGTGAAGTATATCTTAAATCAATGAAGACATACATTCTAAGTGTGAATACATTAATGTGGAATTTGACTTCGGAGTGCCACGATAATTGTGCGCCGTGTCTGGGTCTAATACTTCCTATACGGTGGGTAACGCCACCACCAAACGTTCTATTTTGAAGTGTTTCACTCATGGTGTTACCTTGCAATGTCTTCACATTTGGTTTGGCTTCGATCTCAACATATTTTCATGATTATCTTCACTATGTCGATTATATATATATATATATATATATATATATATATATATATACTAGTGTTCTGTCCTCTACAGCATTCACTTATAGCTATGTCTTCGTGTTGAATCTTTTAAACTAAGTGAATGTGATCGGACCCTAATCTCTCTATGCTTTCTATCTCAAACTCTATCTCTCCAAGTCATATGCATTCTATTGAAACTATCGAATGTCTTCTCTGCGTCCTTGTCAGCAGAAGATACAGAGACAACCATTAAGTCTGTTTTCAATGCTCTTTCCTCCACATGAAATCCGAAGAAGTAGAAACGACCACCCGACAATCCAGGCGTGCGTGGAACGTGGAACAAACCCCAAAATTCCGCATAATGGCCACGTGCTCCTCAGATGCGAATAGCCAGGGGCACCTGAGTAATAGCACAGTGCTGCCCCTGTGCCTATAAATACACACTCACAGCGGTCATTATCTCTTCTTCCACCCTCACACGAACCCTAGCGCCACCGCTAGCTCTCGACGACACCGGCAACGAAGCGCTTCGCTACCGCAACCTCTCCGACGCCGTCTTCACGCCGACCGCGGACATCATCCTCTCCGCCGTCGCCGTAGGTGTCCTCCGGCGCCAAGTTAGGGCACGGAAGATCGAACTGCTCAGCCTCATCTTACACTCCGTCTAGCAGTTCTTAGTGTGGTAAATAAAACTTCCTCTTTTTACAGCACCATTGATCCTATGGATTTGTCACTTTCTACCACAAGCAGTTTCTGTTCACACAAGCTAGATCTCTCTCATACTGCATCTCATAACATGCCTAGTATATTCACTTGTGCTTCACAAAGTAGTTAGATTCCTCACTTGTACTGATCTGTGGATTCGTACAAATCTGGAACCAACTTCTTATCTATGAGTGAATGTCTTCGCATGATGAGGTCAATGTCTTCTAAACTGATTTATCTTCAAAATCTTCTGAGAATGCATATGACCTCTTCCCCTTCCCTCGCACCTTAATGCTGTCACAGGTACATGTCTGTGGGAGAATCCTTTGGTTCTCATAGTCTGCATTCATTTGCAGAATTCTTACAGCATCACATAAATTCTCCCGAAGCCAGTTCCTGTTGGTCCAGCAAGCGAAAATCTTTGAAGCCTTTGAATGCCTTGAAGCCTTTCAAGTTAAAGTTTATGGCTTCAGAGAAAGCAGCAAGGAAGGGTGGCAGAAAGCGTCGTGGTGAGACCTCTAGAGATCTGCCAGATGAACTCTCAGAAATGTACAAGACAGATCCTGAAGAGGATTACAGTCAGCGCAAGACCCAAATCCAATGGATTCGAAGATATTGGATAGAACAATGGTTCAAATACAGATTTGTGACCCAGGAGTATGCTGAGAAAAACACCATCAAGAGACCGTGGGGAGACATGCAATTCAAGAATCTTCTACCCAGGTCCAGAGATGAAGCCATTGCTCAAGGCTTCTATCCATGCATGGTCCATGGACTACAGCCTGCTGATGCACACTCGTCGTCACTGCTATGGTGTCGTGACGACAATCTGTTCAAGCGCAACTTCCAGTTTGATCAAAACTCTGCGAAGCAGAACAAGAAGACTTTTGGGTTAGACTTCAACCCTGGTCCCTCATCTCCAAGGGCAGATGGCACACGACATGCAGAACCCAATGTCATCGGTCCTTTCGCCAACCTTGAAGGCCTCATCACCTACATCTTGGTTCAAGGGACTGCAGTGAATGAGCCTGCAGCTGACACTGAGTCTGATGACGCTCCTGCAGTGCCGAAGCCAAAGTAGTTGAAGAAGCCAAAAGCTTCAAAGTCGGCCCCTTCACCAAAAATCTCAAGGGCGAAGCCATTGGCAACTGCACCTCCTGAAGACAGTGTGCAGTCTGAAGACTTATCACGCGTCTCCAAGCCCCAGAAGGCCAAGATGCCTCTGTCTCACACTGGCAAAGAGCTAACAGCTGCTGCCATTCTGCGCAACGACGACATTGATCTGTCAAGTGATGAAGATCTTGCAGATGACGCTCTTGAGCAACTCATCAAGAGCAAAGAAGAAGCAGAAATCTTCAATGATCTGCCTCTCTTTGATGTCACCATCATCCACAACTTCATTGACGAGTGGTTTGACACGCCAAACATCAGCTTTGAAGATCTGCAGCTACCCATTGGCCTCAGTGTCGCCTTCCAAGGCGCCATTGCTTCAGAACTTGCTATTGCCCAGAGCATTGTTGAACTGAAGCAGAAGATTGACTATGAAAAGGCTCAGTTCAAGAAGCATATGGCCAAGCTCAGCGTGCAAGAAGTGAAGAACTTCAAGACAATGATGCACGAGCTCAAGGAAGCCTTTGTGAAGAAGCGTGCAGAAGCTCAGGGTTCGCGTGAGCGCATGAAGACTCTGGCTGACAGATGTGTGCAAGCCTATAATGAGGCTGAGAAGCGCAAGGCACTTGGGCGTCCTGGCATCGACCCCAGGATGGCTGCAAAGAAGAAGAAGAAGCCTGCTACGGCTGAACCTGATGCACCATGGCAAGAAGCAGTTCTGATTGTCTTCCCGACTAGATTGACTGGCTCGAAGCCAAAAAGCCGGTCAACAGCTTCAGAGCTCAAGAAGACAAGAACTGCTGAGGCTGAAGCCAGGAAGAGGAAACACTCTGAAGACTCTCCTACTGCCCCCACCAAGAAAAAGAGAAAGACCAAGAAAGCTCGGGCTGCTCCCACAGAGCCCTTGATAGTTGAACCCATTTCTATGGTTCATCCTGACCCAGAACGTCAACTGACAGTTCATGAGCCTGCTTCCACAGAGGCTCCTGAAGCTGAAGACATTCCAGCAACTGATCCCATCGCTGCTGAAGACATTGGTCATCATGACAATGTAGAAGATGATGCAGTCCTTCCTCAGTTTGAAAACAGCGAACTCATCAGCATTGGTCGTCCAGTGACGCCAATTGCACAGGATGCTTCATGGGCGGATCGCCCACAAGAGGAAGAAGACTATGAGGCCCAGCCCACTCCAACTCCACGGGTGTCGTCTGTGTTCCGCAGGCTTCGCAAAGGTCCAAGGCCTCAAGTCTCTGCTGAAAACATTCCGGCTGCATCAGCCGCAGAAGAAGAAGTACCACAAGATCCCACTCCCCTGTTCCACCAAGAAGCAGTTCTCCAGGAGAACGTGCCTGTGACCGACCCTCCAGCTAGTCAAGTGGAGGATTAAAATCTTGAGGCTGCCATAACCAACAATGAAGCTAATGTGGAGCCCTCCCCAGCAAAAGCTTCAGAAGACAGCGAAGCCACTGATCCCGCCACTTCTGTTCCTGAGTCTGCTGCCGGTCCCCAATTCAACTATCATGTTGAGCACAGGCCTCAGGTCCAGAAGCCAATCCCAAGACTACCAAGGTTTCCAGGTCCTACATCAGCACCTGACTCCTTCAACATCAATGGCTTCAGGGCAGACAACACGTTCTTCAATAGCTCCAGGAACCCCTACTCAAGGGAAAGGATATCATCAGATCGGTTCTGGAGCTATCCTCAGCGAAGCTATTACTCTTGCATTCTTTACAACCAAGGTCGCATCTTCCCACACAAGCGCCTTGGCGTTGAAGCTATAGCTGGTCTGCCCTGTCTAAAAGGAGCGTTGGATTGCTTCAAGCAAGTGGGTCTGCTGCAGTTTGTCACTAATGAAGAGCATTGGAATGAAGAGCTGCTGCTACAATTCTATGCCACACTTCACATCAAAGGGTATAGCAGAGATCCGAAGACTTGGGTACTGGAGTGGATGACTGGCAACGTTCATCACGAAGCCAATGCATTTGACATCATTGAGCTCACTGGCTTGCCCACTCCTGGCGATCTCTTCGAGCAAGGCTGTCAGCTGCATGCTGAAGCTATTGAGAGCATATTTCAGCGACCAGAACCTGATATGAGTCAAATGCTCAGCATGATGAAGCCATTGCTCCAAGATGCTGCTTATCCCACAGAGTTCTTCGTTGAAGACCTTGAGTACCTGCCCAGAACCATCTATCACATAATCAGGCGAACTCTCTGGCCTATCAAAGGGCACTCTCCAAATGCCAAGCTTCAGGGTGCAATGAAGACTTTGGTCTTCTATATACTTCACGGCAAATGCTTCAATGCACAGGATTTCTTCATACGCCAACTTGCTGCATCAGGCATGGATCTGTTTGGTTTGAAGTTCTACGCCCCTTGGGTCATGCGGCTGATCAAGCTACACTCCGCCATCTTGTATCAGCCCTCAGCCCGCAACCATTGGATCTTCTTGCCTGACGTGGACATGTCTACTGAAGCCATATATTTTGAGCCTGCCAAGCAACCTCTAAGTCTTCAGAATGCAGAACATCAGAGTTTTACTCAAAACGTTGCAGGATTTGAAGCAGTTTCTCGAGTGTATCCTTTGGCTGGCACTACACGTGCACCACATCCTGCTTCCACTGAAGCCACTGACAGTGCCACTGCTCCAAGACCCAAGAAGCGCACTCGTGTTCTCAACGACCGAGAGCTTCTTGTGGCTCTGCATCAGAAACTGGATAGGCATCATGACTGGCTGAAGCGTCAGATGAAAAGCCTCTTGGTGGATGTTAATCGCACTCGAAATCTTGCCACCAAGAATGCTTTCGTTGCCCATGAATCCTGTCGCCACACATGGAAAGGGCTCTCGATGATGTGTTCTGAAGCTGATCTTCAAGAGGATGGCTTCACTAAGAGATTCAAGTTTGACTCCACACCTCCTCGAAGGGCTGTGCTGCTAGGAACTCCATCACTTGAAGACTCTGAGTTCTCTTCCTCTGCTGCCACAGTGACTGCCAGAATTATTGAGGAAGAAGACGATGCTATTTCATCGCCATCTCCTTCAGCACCTCCAAGCTCTTCTGCACCGCCAACCAACACCAACAACCTTGCTACTTCACCTACTCCTCATGGGAACGAGTAGAGGCTCTATGTCTTCAAACCTTTTTGTTCATTACTGACAAAAAGGGGAGAAGCATATGAGTTGATAGTCTTCAAGCGGGTCCATATGGGCGGGTGCTCTATATTTTGCTTCGTGCTTACAACTCTCGTTTTTTGCTACATTTGGTTCTTATGAGTTGTAACACTTAAACTAGATGGCCGTCTGCTACTTATTTGCCACCTTGTTTTGCGAAGATAAATTCCGCATGTGCGATGATAAATTCTGCACTTAGCTCATTCTGCAGACGTCCATTTTCCATTATGCATGTCATTATCTTCATATACTTTCACGTGCATAGTGGATTGTCATCATAAGTTGAAGTGGATCTCCACAAGTACAACCTGCCATGTGCATTTGCATTCCAAGAGCAAATTAACTCATATGCACATCTTCAGGGGGAGCCCTTGCAACTTATGAAGACAATTCCTTATTCTTTACAATTTCACAGATTATATTCCCCGTTGAAAACTTCAACTAGTTTGTCATCAATCACCAAAAAGGGGGAGATTGTAAGTGCATCTAGTGCTACCCCTAGTTGGTTTTGGAGTATTGACGACAAACCTAGTTGAGGGACTAATGTGTTTGTGAGAATTGCAGGATAACACAGGTAGAAGTCCCTCATTGATTCGGTTTTACTACCAGAGATGACCCCTAAAAATGTATGAAGACATTGAAGTCAAAGGTGGTATATGAAGATATTCACATTGAAGACTATGACAAGAGAAGACACGATATGAAGCCTATGGAGCTCGAAGACTTAGATCTTTCGTAGTTCTTTTTCTTTTGTGTTGAGTCATAGGAACCACCGTACTGTTAAGTGGGGTCCAAGAGAACCAGTCAAAATGACTGAAGTGATGCCTAAACCAAAAACCTATGTCTTCGAGTGAAGACTATGAGAGCGAATCTTGTCCAGAGTCGGACAAGTCAGCTTTGCTTGTAGCCCAAGTAAAGTTGCCGTGTGAGTTTGAAATCTGACCGTTGGAACACGTGTCAGTTCCTTAGTGACCTAGGGTCATTTCGGACAAATCAGGTCGGGTTGCCAAGTGGCTATAAATAGCCCACCCCCTACAACCATAAACGGTTGGCTGCTCAGATTGAAAGCACGGCTTTTGTCGTTTGAGAGCAACCCACCTCAAAGCCTTTGAGAGAGAATTCCTTGCGAGGATAAAACCCTAACCACCAGAGCCAGAGAGAATTGGGCATCACTTAAGTCTTCTTGTCTGCGTGATCTGAAGACTTATTACACTTGAGGACTATGCATCCTCCAGCCGGTTAGGCGTCGCGTTCTGAGCATCCAAGAGACATTGTGGATTGCCGGTGAATGAAGTCTGTGAAGGTTTGGGAGTCTACCTTGAAGACTTACCAGAGTGATTGGGCGAGGTCTATGTGACCTTAGCTCAAGGAGAATACAGTGAGGACTGGGTGTCCTGAGCTGCGTGTTCAGGACTGGGTGTCCGGGACTGTGTGTCCTAAGGTTTGAATACCTAGCCGCTCCAACCAGACGTACAGTTGTCACAGCAACTGGAACTGGTCCAACAAATCATTGTCTTCAACGAGTCACTGGTTTCATCTTCACTTCCCTTTACTTACTGTTACTCCTTGTGAAGTCATTGTATGTTTGCACTATCATTTGTCTTCACTGAGTGACTGCGTGTTCTGTTTGGCTTCACAATATCTTCCTACCTGATCCTTACTACCTAGCTACTATTAGTCTTTGTGCTTTCACTTCATTGAATACTTGACTATGGTTTGCCTAGTGTAGTCTACCTTCCGCTGCATGGTAATAGGTTTAATTTTATCGTTTGTCTTCAAAACTTCTATGTTCTGAAGACTTTCATAAAAATCGCCTATTCACCCCCCCTCTAGTCGATATAACACACTTTCATACGTCTCCAACATATCTATAATTTTTGATTGCTCCATGCTATATTATCTACTGTTTTGGACTATATTGGGCTTTATTTTCCACTTTTATATTATTTTTGGGACTAACCTATTAACCGGAGGCCCAGCCCAAAATTGTTGTTTTTTTTGCCTATTTCAGTGTTTCGGATAAACGGAATATCAAACGGAGTCCAAACGTAATAAAATCTTCGGGAACGTGATTTTCTCACTGAATGTGATCCAGGAGACTTGGACCCTGCTCCAAGGAACAAACGAGGCGGTCACGAGGGTGGCCCCCCCTAGGGCGTGCCCCCTACCTCATGGGCCCCTTGTTGCTCCTCCAACGTACTTCTTCCTTCTATATATACACATGTACCCCCAAACGATCAGACTAGGAGCCAAAAACCTAATTCCACCGCCGCAACTTTCTGTATCCACGAGATCCCATCTTGGGGCCTGTTCCGGAGCTCCGCCGGAAGAGGGCCGTCATCACGGAGGGCTTCTACATTATCATAGCCTCTCCGATGAAGTGTGAGTAGTTTACCTCAGACCTTCGGGTCCATAGTTAGTAGCTAGATGGCTTCTTCTCTCTCTTTGAATCTCAATACAAAGTTCTCCCCCTCTCTTGTGGAGATCTATTCGATGTAATCTTCTTTTTGCAGTGTGTTTGTTGAGACCGATGAATTGTGGGTTTATGATCAAGTCTATCTATGAATAATATTTGAATCTTCTCTGAATTCTTTTATGTATGATTAGTTATCTTTGCAAGTCTCTTCGAATTATCCATTTGGTTTGGCCAACTAGATTGGTAGTTCTTGCCATGGGAGAAGTGCTTAGCTTTGGGTTCGATCTTGCGGTGTCCTTACCCAGTGACAGAAGGGGCAGCAAGGCACGTATTGTATCATTGCCATCGAGGATAACAAGATGGGGTTTATTTCATATTGCATGAATTAATCTCTCTACATCATGTCATCTTGCTTAAGGCGTTACTCTTTTTTTAACTTAATACTCTAGATGCATGCTGGATAGCGGTCGATGAGTGGAGTAATAGTAGTAGATGCAGAATAGTTTCGATCTACTTGTCACGGACGTGATGCCTATATACATGATCATGCCTAGATATTCTCATAATTATGCTCAATTCTGTCAATTTCTCAACAGTAATTTGTTCACCCACCATAGAATACTTATGCTCTTGAGGGAAGCCACTAGCGAAACCTATGGCCCCCGGGTCTATTCTCATCATATCAATCTCTATCACTTTAATCTTGCTTTGCTTTACTTTTTACTTTGCATCTTTATACCAAAAATACCAAAAATATTATATCTATCAGATCTCACTCTCGTAAGTGATCGTGAAGGGCTTGACAACCCCTAATCGCGTTGGTTGCGAGTAGCTATCGCTTTGTGCAGGTACGAGGGACTTGAGCGTGGGCTCCTACTGGATTGATACCTTGGTTCTCAAAAACTGAGGGAAATACTTACACTACTCTGCTGTATCATCCCTTCTTCTTCAGGGAAAACCAACACAAGCTCAAGACGTAGCAAGAAGGATTTCTGGCGCCGTTGCCGGGGAGTTTATGCAAAAAGTCAACATACCAAGTACCCATCACAATCCCTATCTCTCGCATTACATTATTTGCCATTTGCCTCTCGTTTTCCTCTCCCCCCAATTCACCCTTGCCGTTTTATTCACCCTCTCTCTCCCTATCCTCCCTCTCTATTTGCCTCTTTTTGCCTGTTTGCTTTTGTTTTCTCATTTGTTAGATTGCTTGCTTGTCGTCATGACTAGTCTCATATCTTCTCCGTTGTCTCCCGAGAGTGAAGTTCTAAGTTTTAAACAAAGGGAGGGAGAAAATCTAAAAGATGCTTAGTATAGAATTTGCAATGCTCAAAATAGATCTACCAGAAAGAAATCTACCTTAGTTCTTCTCCGCAATTTTTATGTAGGTGTCAATCCTTGGTATAGATATATCCTCGATACCATTACTGGAGGGAACTTCTTGGGTAGCCATACTTTTGATTCTTATAATGCTATGCTAAATTTATTTGGCTCACCACCTCTTTTGGTTAATGGAACCACGTTAACATTAGAGCATGTTATGCAAAGACTTGAAATTATCGAAAATAAAGTTGCTACTGTTGAATCAATTGAAAATCTAGATAAAAATATCCACAATCAATTTACTCAATATGGATCTAAGGTAGGAATGACTTTGAAAAATATTAAGGAAAAAGAACCCATAGTTAATGAGAGAATGAACTTAGATCCTACTAGAGTTGATAAACTTGAAGGTATCATTACAAACTCGGGAACCGCTTTTTATTACGTAAAGAATACTCCAAGTCCTCCTACTAAAATTGCCAATCTTATGTATGTTCCTAAAAATAAGGGTGAATCATCTAGTAAGGAAACTGCGGATCTTAAATCTATAAGTATTCATCCCAATCTTTTTCTATCATTAAGGAACCATTTATTACAAATGAATTTTTTGATCTTGTGCCTAAAAGTTTGATAATTAATAAAAATAAAGAAATTCCTAAAGATGGTAGATGCCTAATTCAAGAATTGCCTACCAAAGATGGCAATACCTAGATCTATCCTCGCTTTTATGCCTAGCTAGGGGCGTTAAACGATAGCGCTTGTTGGGAGGCAACCCAATTTTATTTTTATTCCTTGATTTTTGCTCCTGCTTAGTAATAAAAAATTATTTAGCCTCTGTTTTGGTTGTGTTTTTTTGTTTAATTAGTGTTTGTGCCAAGTAGAACCGTTGGGAAGACTTGGGGAAAGTCTTGTTGAACTTGCTGTAAAAAACAGAAACTTTAGCGATCACGAGAACTGCTGTCATTTTTATTTGAAGAGTGATATTTAGTTAATTCTTTTTGAAGATGATTAATAGTTAAATTCCTCACGTCCATCAATTTATTTTATAATTTTTGGGGTTCCAGATCTTGCGCTAGCTACAGATTACTACAGACTGTTCTATTTTTGACAGATTCTGTTTTTCGTGTGTTGTTTGCTTATTTTGATGAATCTATGGCTAGTAAAATAGTTTACAATCCATAGAGAAGTTGGAATACGGTAGGTTTAACACCAATATAAATAAATAATGAGTTCATTACAGTACCTTGAAGTGGTCTTTTGTTTTCTTTCGCTAACGGAGCTGGCGAGTTTTCTATTTTGAGTTTTGTGTTGTGAAGTTTTCAAGTTTTGGGTGTATTCTTTTGATGGATCATGGAACAAGGAGTGGCAAGAGCCTAAGCTCGGGGATTCCCATGGCACCCCCAAGATAATACAAGGACACCAAAAATTCAAAGCTTGGGGATGCCCCGGAAGGCATCCCCTCTTTCGTCCACTTCCATCGGTAATTTACTTGGAGCTATATTTTTATTCACCAACATGATATGTATTTTGCTTGGAGCGTCTTGTATTATTTGTGTCTTTGTGTCTTAGTATGCCACAATCATCCTTGATGTACACGCCTTTTTAGAGAGCCATACATGAATCAAAATTTGATAGAATACTCTATGTGCTTCACTTATATCTTTTGAGCTAGATAATTTTGCTCTATGTGCTTCACTTATATCTTTTGAGCGTTATAATTTTTCTCTACGTGCTTCACTTAGATCTTTTAGAGCACGGCGGTGGATTTGTTTTAAAGAAACTATTGATCTCTCAAGCTTCACTTAAATTATTTTGAGAGTCTCTTAATAGCATGGTAATTTGCTTAATAATAATATGCTTGGTATTCAAGATTTGTGAAACTTTCTTTTGAGTGTGTTGAATACTAAGAAAAGATTGAAGCATGACAATTTTTTTGAGATATGGAGGTGATAATATTAAAGTCATGCTAGTTTAGTAGTTGTGAATTTAAATAATACCTGTGTTAAAGTTTGTGATTCCCATAGCATGCACGTATGGTGAACTTTTATGTGATGAAGTCGGAGCATGATTTGTTTATTGATTGTCTTCCTTATGAGTGGCGGTCGCGGACGAGCGATGGTCTTTTCCTACCAATCTATCCCACTAGGAGCATGCGCGTAATACTTTGCTTTGATAACTTCTATATTTTTGCAATAAGTATATGAGTTCTTTATGACTAATGTTGAGTCCATGGATTATACGCACTCTCACCCTTCCACCTTTGCTAGCCTCTCTAATACCGCGCACCTTTCGCCGGTATCATACACCTACCATATACCTTCCTCAAAACAGCCACCATACCTACCTATTATGGCATTTGCATAGCCATTCCGAGATATATTGCCATGCAACTTTCCACCATCTAGTTCATCATGACACATTCCATCATTGTCATATTGCATATCCCGGTACACCGCCGGATGCATTCACATAGAGTCATATTTTGTTCTAAGTATCGAGTTGTAATTGTTGAGTTATAAGAAAAATAAAAGTGTGATGATCATCATTATTAGAGCATTGTCCCAGTGAGGAAAGAATGATGGAGACTATGATTCCCCCATATGTCGGGATGAGACTCCGGATGAAAAATAAAATAAAATAAAAAGAGGCCAAAGAAGCCCAAATAAAAAGAGGCCATAAAAAATCTAAAAAAAGAAAAGGCCCAAATAAAAAAATGAGATAAAAAGAGAAAAGGGACAATGTTACTATCCTTTTACCACACTTGTGCTTCAAAGTAGCACCATGATCTTCATAGTAGAGAGTCTCTCATGTTATCACTTTCATATACTAGTGGGAATTTTACATTATATAACTTGGCTTGTATGTTCCAATGATGGGCTTCCTCAAAATTGCCCTAGGTCTTCATGAGCAAGCAAGTTGGATGCACACCCACTTACTTTCTTTTTGAGCTTTCATACACTTATAGCTCTAGTGCATCCGTTGCATGGCAATCCCTACTCACTCACATTGATATCTATTGATGGGCATCTCCATAGCCTGTTGATACGCCTAGTTGAGGTGAGACCATCTTCTCCTTTTTTGTCTTCTCCACAACCACCATTCTATTCCACCTATAGTGCTATATCCATGGCTCACGCTCATGTATTGCATGAAGATTGAAAAAGTTGTGAAAAAGTTAGAGTCTGAAACAATTGCTTGGCTTGTCATCGGGGTTGTGCATGATTTAAATACTTTGTGTGGTGAAGATGGAGCATAGCCAGACTATATGATTTTATAGGGATAACTTTCTTTGGCCATGTTATTTTGAGAAGACATAATTGCTTTATTAGTATGCTTGAAGTATTATTATTTTTATGTCAATATAAACTTTTGTCTTGAATCTTTCTAATCTGAATATTCATACCACAATTAAGATTTGCATTGAAATTATGCCAAGTAGCACTCCACATCAAAAATTCTCTTTTTATCATTTACCTACTCGAGGACGAGCAGGAATTAAGCTTGGGGATGCCTGATACGTCTCCAACGTATCTATAATTTTTGATTGCTCCATGCTATATTATCTACTGTTTTGGACTATATTGGGCTTTATTTTCCACTTTTATATTATTTTTCGGACTAACCTATTCATCGGAGGCCCAACCCAGAATTGCTGTTTTTTTGCCTATTTCAGTGTTTTGGATAAACGGAATATCAAACGGAGTCCAAACGGAATAAAATCTTCAGGAACGTGATTTTCTCACTGAACGTGATCCAAGAGACTTGGACCCTGCTCCAAGGAACAAAAGAGGCGGTCATGAGGGTGGGGGCGCCCCCCCTAGGGTGCACCCGCCTGCCTCGTGGGCCCCTCGTTGCTCCTCCGGCGTACTTCTTCCTCCTTTATATACACACGTACCCCCAAACGATCAGACTAGGAGCCAAAAACCTAATTCCACCGCCGCAACTTTCTGTATCCACGAGATCCCATCTTGGGGCCTGTTTCGGAGCTCCGTCGAAAGAGGGCCGTCATCACGGAGGGCTTCTACATCATCATAGCTTCTCCGATGAAGTGTGAGTATTTTACCTCAGACCTTCGGGTCCATAGTTAGTAGCTAGATGGCTTCTTCTCTCTATCTCTCTTTGAATCTCAATACAAAGTTCTCCCCCTCTCTTGTGGAGATCTATTCAATGTAATCTTCTTTTTGCGGTGTGTTTGTTGAGATCGATGAATTGTGGGTTTATGATCAAGTCTATCTATGAATAATATTTGAATCTTCTCTGAATTCTTTTATGTATGATTGGTTATGTTTGCAAGTCTCTTCGATTTATCCATTTGGTTTGGCCAACTAGATTGTTAGTTCTTGCCATGGGAGAAGTGCTTAGCTTTGGGTTCGATCTTGTGGTGTCCTTACCTAGTGACTTAAGGGGCAGCAAGGCACGTATTGTGTCGTTGCCATCGAGGATAACAAGATGGGGTTTATTTCGTATTGCATGAATTTATCTCTCTACATCATGTCATCTTGCTTAAGGTGTTACACTGTCTTTACCTTAATACTCTAGATGCATGCTGGATAGCGGTCGATGAGTGGAGTAATAGTAGTAGATGCAGAATCGTTTTGATCTACTTGTCACGGACGTGATGCCTATATACATGATCATGCCTAGATATTCTCATAACTATGCTCAGTTATGTCAATTGCTCAACAGTAATTTGTTCACCCACCGTAGAATACTTATGCTCTTGAGAGAAGCCACTAGTGAAACCTATGTCCCCCGGGTCTATTCTCATCATATCAATCTCTATCACTTTAATCTTGCTTTGGTTTTTTACTTTACTTTGCTTTTACTTTTTACTTTGCATCTGTATACCAAAAATACCAAAAATATTATATCTATTAGATCTCACTCTCGTAAGTGACCGTGAAGGACTTGACAACCCCTAATCGCATTGGTTGCGAGTAGCTATCGCTTTGTGCAGGTACGAGGGACTTGAGCGTGGGCTCCTACTGGATCGATACCTTGGTTCTCAAAAACTGAGGGAAATACTTACGCTACTCTGCTGCATCATCCCTTCCTCTTCGAGGAAAACCAACGCAAGCTCAAGATGTAGCAGGGCCCAGGAAGAGATCCTGACCAAGGGCCTAGAGGAGTAGAGGCAGCTGTGGAGGAATGATGCCGCCGAACACAAGGAGTACGCGGAGAGCATAAACTGTTGGGTCAGCCGCCTCGGCAACATCGCCGGCAGGATCAACACGAAGCTGGCCGCCATGGGGATGCTGAATGTGAGGTACCCCCCAGAGCCGAACGTGAGTCCCAACGCCAGACTGACCATGTTCTTCGAGGGCGTTCTTGGAGCCCTAGAGCAGCTCCGCTCCAACCGGGCAACTTATCTGGCGAACGAGTCCCGGAGGCTCTGCCGGGGCGCCTTGACTAAGGTACTCACCAAGGTGGCGTTCTGGAACCCCACCGTCAACTTTGTCGACGCGTTGGAGAGCTTGCCGGAGGAGGTGGATGTCGCGGTGCTCAAGGAGCATATCAAGCCCATCATCAACTGCGGCGATGGAGTTGAGAGGGTGGAGGGCCAGCGCTGGGACTAGGCACCCCGTTTCTTGTTGCCGCTGCGAGTTCAAGACCCAGACAGTTTTATCTTAAGTTAGAACCAGAGTGATTGTTTGATGTAATATAACTCCGCAGTACTTCAATATCATACATGCTATCCTCCTGTTAGATCTTTCTTTGTATGTTCGAACCCTACGCTTGGCGAGATAAGGTTGTCGACACGTAAACCCATGCTGTAGTGCTTTGAGGATGGATCCTTAGCACCCTGCCGGGGGCGCTTGTTGCCAGGAAAACTACCTTGCTGCTCCCAGTGCGGTAGCTTGAGCTATCGAGCGGACTTGAAACAGGACAAGAGCGCGACTAGTAGCGGGTAGGCCACCTTGCCGTTCTCAGCGCGGCCGCATAAACTGTCGAGCGGACTCCAGACAGAGACAAGGGCGTTGCGAATAGCAGAAGGGTCCCATTGCGTGCAGGTTTCCCATACAAGGAAAGAGATCTTTTGAGGAGGACAGACTTATATAAATGAGATTAGCCGAAATTTTACATGACTTAGCTTTTCGGGGATGTGCGGATGGTTGTCGAAGCTACGGACGGCACAAGAGGGCGGCCGATCGACATCGCCCTCTCCTTTCGATCCATCCCCATGAAAGAGTCGTCGCGTTGGCTCCAAAACCAGATTTCCACCGCTTGTGCCCCTACCCGGCGCGCCAAAGATGTCAGGGGAAAATGACACCTATTGGATCACGAGGAATCCCTTTTGCTACGGTTGGCAGGTGCGGGGCTGCGGAAAGAGCGGGATTGAGAGATCAACCAGGGGGGTTATCCAGGTTCGGGCTGCAAGCGATGCGTAATACCCTACTCCTGCTGGTTTGTGTTTATCTGGTGTTCTTGGACTAGCTACATGGCGTGCAGGGTCCAAAAAGTATGAAACCTCTCTTAGTACGCCGTGGGCCTCCTTTTATAGCCAAAGGGGCTGCCATAGTGGCACACAGGAGGTGGAAAGCTATACAATAGTCGAGTGTATCTCCTGGCACCCTAGGACAAACACATTTAATGCGTTGCCAACGTGCCCTTCTTGCTTTATTGGGGACGGCAAGGAAGCTCGTCCTAATTGTCGCCGCCTCGCCAGGCTTCGACGCACGTCCAAACTGACGAGGCGTGTAGCGCCACGCTGGCTGGTGATACATCTCTGTCGTATCTATAATTTTTGATTGTTCCATGCCAATATTATTCAACTTTCATATACTTTTGGCAGCTTTTTATACTATTTTTGGGACTAATATATTGATCCAGTGCCCAGTGCCAGTTCCTGTTTGTTGCCTGTTTTTTGTTTCGTAGAATATACATATCAAACGGAGTCCAAACGGGATAAAAACTAACGGAGACTTTTTTGGAATATATATGATTTTTGGGAAGAAAAATCCACGCGAGACGATGCCCGAGGGGGGCATGAGGCAGGGGGCACGCCCCTGACCCTCGTGGCCGCCCCGTAAGGCGGTTGATGCCCTTCTTTCGCCGCAAGAAAGCTAATATACGGATAGAGATTGTGTTAAAATTTCAGCCGAATCGGAGTTACGGATCTCCGGGAATATATAAAACAGTGAAGGGGTAGAATCTGAGAACGTAGAAACAGAGAGAGACAGAGAGACAGATCCAATCTCGGAGGGGCTCTTGCCCCTCCCACACCATGGAGGCCATAGACCAGAGGGGAAACCCTTCTCCCATCTAGGGAGGAGATCAAGTAAGAAGAAGAAGGAGGGGGCTCTCTCCCCCTCGCTTCCGGTGGCGCCAGAGTGCCACTGGGGGCCATCATCATCACCGCAATATTCACCAACAACTTCACCGCCATCATCACCAACTCTTCCCCCCTCTATGCAGTGGTGTAACCTCTCTCTTACTCGCTGTAATCTCTACTTAAACATGGTGCTCAACGCTATATATTATTTCCCAATGATGTATGGCTATCATATGATGTTTGAGTAGGTCTGTTTTGTCCTATGGGCTATTTGATGATCAAGATTGGTTTGAGTTGCATGTTTTATTATTGGTGCTATCCTATGGTGTTGTCTGTGTCGCACAAGCGTGAGGGATCCCTACTGTAGGTGTTGCAATACGTTCGCTCATAGTGGGTTGCGTGAGTGACTGAAACACAAACCCGAGTAAGGGGGTTGTTGCGTATGGGATAAAGAGGACTTGATGCTTTAATGCTATGGTTGGGTTTTACCTTAATAATCTTTAATAGTTGCGGATGCTTGCTAGAGTTCCAATCATAAGTGCATATGATCCATGTAGAGAAAGTATGTTAGCTTATGCATCTCCCTCAAATAAAATTGCAATAATGATTACCGGTCTAGTTATCGATTGCCTAGGGACAAATAACTTTCTCGTAACAAAAATCTCTTTACTAAAACTAACTTAGTTGTGTCTTTATCTAAACAGCCCCTACTTTTTATTTACGTACTCTTTATTATCTTGCAAACCTATCCAACAACACCTACAAAGTACTTCTAGTTTCATACTTGTTCTAGGTAAAGCGAACGTCAAGCGTGCGTAGAGTTATATCGGTGATCGATAGAACTTGAGGGAATATTTGATCTACCTTTAGCTCCTCTTTGGATTCGACACTCTTACTTATCGAAAGAGGCTACAATTGATCCCCTATACTTGTGGGTTATCAAGACCTTTTTCTGGCGCCGTTGCCGGGGAGCAATAGCGTGGGGTGAATATTCTCGTGTGTGCTTGTTTGCTTTATCACTAAGTAATTTTTATTTGTTGTTCTTAGTTGTTCTTTATCTTTAGTTATGGATATGGAACACGAAATACCGAAAAAATTAGGTGTACTTTCAGCTCATGGAGGTGGGGAACCTCCTAAAACCCTCGATGCTGGTTATGTGAAAGATATTATGTACTACTTTAATAATCCTGAGAAAACCCCATTCAATTATGTAATGGGAGTAACGTTGGATCAACGTGAATACTTTAGGGATTACCGCTTGACACAAAAAGGGAAACTATTATGGGATGAAATTCATATATTGAATTGGTATGCTAGGCAACTATGCTTGAGATATGATTATACTTGTTGCTCTAGGATGAAGTCTCCACACCTTCCCTTTTTATGCGAATTTAATGATAATAAACCTTAGATTCTTATGCTAATGGTATATATGATTACTATGATGTGGAACAAATAGAAGAATTTGTTGCTTTAATGGGTGCTTATGAAATTGAATCTATGTTTAAAGAGTTTGAAGATCTTGATGATTCAGTTTATAGACCTGAAAATTTAGCTATCCTTAAATATTGCTATGAAAATTATGAATACAATTCCGATATTAATGCACTTATTGAGAAAGTCTCCGCAGTCCAAGAAGAGACTAATATTTTGCAGGAATCTATGGAAGAAGAAGTTGATGAAACTGTGAGCTCATTGGATGAAAAAGATGATGAGGAGAGCGAAGAACAAAAGGAGGAAGAGCGGATTGATCACCCGTGCCCACCTTCTAATGAGAGTAACTCTTCAACTCATACATTGTTTAATTTCCCTTCATGCTTACCAAAGGATGAATGCTATGATAATTGCTATGATCCTGTTGATTCATTTGAAATACCCCTTTTTCATGATGCTTGCTATGCTTGTGGCCAAGGTGCCAATATGAATTATGCTTATGAAGATGAACTTGCTATAGTTCCTTATGTTAAACATGAAATTGTTTCTATTGCACCCACGCATGATAGTCCTATTATCTTTTTGAATTCTCCCAACTACACTATATCGAAGAAGTTTGCACTTATTAAGGATTATATTGATGGGTTGCGTTTTACTATTACACATGATTATTTGGGTAGATATAATATGCATGTGCTCGCTGCTCCTACTTCCAATTATTATGAGAGAGGAACTATATCTCCACCTCTCTATGTTTCCAACATGATAGAATTGCAAGAAACTGTTTATACCATGCATTGGCCTTTACTATGTGTGCATGAATTGTTCTTTTATGACATGCCGATGCATAGGAAGAGAGTTAGACTTCGTCATTACTTGATATATGTTGCTTTGTGCTCACTACTAAATTACAAATCATTGTTAATTAAAATTGGCTTTGATATACCTTGAGATCCGGGTGGATTCATTACTTGAGCACTATATGCCTAGCTTAATGGCTTTAAAGAAAGCGCTGCCATCAACCCGAAAGTTTTAGAGAGTCATTTATTTCTGTTGAGTGCTTTCATATAGTTTAAAAACAACAAAAATAAAGAGGGGAACCCAAAACTTTTTCAAAAAGGAAAGTGAAAGTGAGAAAGACAAGCATTGTTGAAGTGGGAGAGCTCCTTGAACTTTGTTCATGCTCACGGCAACTTTGTGAATATTGATTACAGAAACTTTTCAACAAAAATAATTATCCCCTTGTACAATTCCATTGTATTATAAATATAATGTGCCAAGATTTGCCTTTAGGATGTTTACATTTGCTTGATAGTTTGTACGGTGCAGGACAGAAACTTTGGCTGTAGTGCACGATTTTACATTTTTTACTGGAACGTAAAATGGTTCTGATTCTTTTTGCACTGTCTTTTTATACAAATTCTTTATTTTTCCTAATTTTAGAAGAATTTTTAAAGTAACATAAGTATGGTGAATGTTCAGATTATTACATACTGTTCTATTTTAGACAGATTCTGTTTTTGATGCATAGTTTGCTCATTTTTATGAAACTATCAATTCATATATGTGGATTAAGCCATGAAAAAGCTATATTACAGTAGACACAATGAAAAAACAAAATATGAATTGGTTTGCAACAGTACTTAGAGTAGTGATTTGCTTTATTATACTAACGGGTCTTACCGAGTTTTCTGTTGAAGTTTTGTGTGGATGAAGTGTTCGATGATCGAGAAGATCTCGATGTGAGAAGGACGAGAGGCAAGAGCTCAAGCTTGGGGATGCCCGAGGCAACCCAAGTAAATATTCAAGGATACTCAACCGTCTAAGCTTGGGGTTGCCCCGGAAGGCATCCCCTCTTTATTCAACAAGTATCGATATGTTTTCAGATTCGTTTCGTTCATGCGATATGCGCAATCTTGGAGCGTCTTTTGCATTTAGTTTTCATTTTTCTTTTATGCACCATGCTGGTATGAGGTAGTACTTGGTTGATTTATATAATGCTCTTTGAACTTCACTTATATCTTTTGAGTATGGCTTTATAGAATGCTTCATGTGCTTCACTTATATCATTTGAAGTTTGGATTGCCTGTTTCTCTTCACTTAGACAACCGCCATTTGTAGAATGCTCTTTTGCTTCACTTATATTTGTTAGAGCATGGGCGTATCTTTTCTAGAAAGAATTAAACTCTCTTGCTTCACTTATATCTATTTAGAGAGATGACAGGAACTGGTCATTCACATGGTTAGTCATAAAATCCTACATAAAACTTGTAGATCACTGAATATGATATGGTTGATTCCTTGCAATAGTTTTGCGATATAAAGATGGTGATATTAGAGTCATGCTAGTGGGTAGTTGTGGATTGTAGAAATACTTGTGTTGAAGTTTGTGATTCCCGTAGCATGCACGTATGGTGAACCGTTATGTGATGAAGTCGGAGCATGATTTATTTGTTGATTGTCTTCCTTATGAGTGGCGGTCAGGGGCGAGCGATGGTCTTTTCCTACCAATCTATCCCCCTAGGAGCATGCGTGTAGCACTTTGTTCCGATAGCTAATAGACTTTTTCAATAAGTATGTGAGTTCTTTATGACGAATGTTGAGTCCATGGATTATACGCACTCTCACCCTTCCATCATTGCTAGCCTCTCTAGTATCGCGCAACTTTCGCCGGTACCTTAAACCCACCATATACCTTCCTCAAAACAGCCACCATACCGACCTATCATGGCATTTCATAGCCATTCCGAGATATATTGCCATGCAACTTCCATCATCATCATATACATGACTTGAGCATTTATTGTCATATTGCTTTGCATGATCATAAGATACCTAGCATGATGTTTTCATGGCTTCTCCGTTTTTTTGACGTCATTGCTATGCTAGATCATTGCACATCCTGGTACACCGCCGGAGGCATTCATATAGAGTCATATCTTTTTTCTAGTATCGAGTTGTAATATTGAGTTGTAAGTAAATGAAAGTGCGATGATCATCATTATTAGAGCATTGCCCTAGTGAGGAAAGGATGATGGAGACTATGATTCCCCCACAAGTCGGGATGAGACTCTAGACTTTAAAAATAAATAAAAGAGGCCAAAGAAGCCCAAATAAAAAAGAGGCCAAAGAAGCCCACAAAAAAAGAAAAAAGAAAAAAAATAAAAAATGAAAGAAAAAGAGAGAAGGGGCAATGTTACTATCCCTTTACCACACTTGTGCTTCAAAGTCGCACCATGTTCTTCATATAGAGAGTCTCTTGAGTTATCACTTTCATATACTAGTGGGAATTTTCATTATAGAACTTGGCTTGTATATTCCGATGATGGGCTTCCTCAAATGCCCGAGGTCTTCATGAGCAAGCAAGTTGGATGCACACCCACTTAGTTTCAATTGGAGCTTTCATACACTTATAGCTCTAGTGCATCCGTTGCTTGGCAATCCTTACTCACTCACATTGATATCTATTGATGGGCATCTCCATAGTCCGTTGATACGCCTAGTTGATGTGAGACTATCTTCTCCTTTTTTGTCTTCTCCACAACCACCATTATATTCCACCTATAGTGCTATGTCCATGGCTCACGCTCATGTATTGCGTGAAAGTTGAAAAGGTTTGAGAACGTTAAAAGTATGAAACAACTGCTTGGCTTGTCATCGGGGTTGTGCATGAGTTGAATATTTTGTGTGGTGAAGATGGAGCATAGCCAGACCATATGATTTTGTAGGCATAACTTTCTTTGTCCATGTTATTTTGAAAAGACATGATTGCTTTATTAGTAGGCTTGAAGTACTATTGTTTTTATGTCAAATGATAGACTATTGCTTTGAATCACTCATGTCTTAATATTCATGCCATGATTAGATATGTGATCAAGATTATGCTAGGTAGCATTCCACATCAAAAATTATCTTTTTTATCATTTACCTACTCGAAGACGAGCAGGAATTAAGCTTGGGGATGCTGATACATCTCCGTCGTATCTATACTTTTTGATTGTTCCATGCCAATATTATTCAACTTTCATATACTTTTGGCAATTGTTTATACTATTTTTGGGACTAACATATTGATCCAGTGCCCAGTTCCAGTTCCTGTTTGTTGCATGTTTTTTGTTTCGGAGAATATCCATATCAAATGGAGTCCAAATGGGATAGAAAATGACGGAGATTTTTTGGAATATATATGATTTTTGGGAAGAAAATTACACACAAGACGATGCCCGAGGGGGCCACGAGGCAGGGGGCGCGCCCCTGACCCTCGTCGCCACCCTGTAAGGAGGTTGATGCCCTTATTTCGCCGCAAGAAAGCTAATATACGGATAGAGATCGTGTTAGAATATCAGTCCAATCGGAGTTACGGATCTCTAGGAATATATAAAACGGTGAAGGAGTAGAATATGAGAACGCAGAAACGGAGAGAGACAGAGAGACAGATCCAATCTCGGAGGGGCTCTCGCCCGTCCCACGCCATGGTGGCCATGGACCAGAGGGGAAACCCTTCTCCCATCTAGGGAGGAGGTCAAGGAAGAAGAAGAAGGAGGGGGCTCTCTCCCCCTCGCTTCCGGTGGCGCCAAAGTGCCACCGGGGGCAATCATCATCACCGCAATCTTCACCAACAACTTCACCGCCATCATCACCAACTCTTCCCCCCCCCTTCCATGCAGTGGTGTAACCTCTCTCTTACTCGCTGTAATCTCTACTTAAACATGGTGCTCAACGCTATATATTATTTTCCAATGATGTATGGCTATCATATGATGTTTGAGTTGGTCTGTTTTGTCCTATGGGCTATTTGATGATCAAGATTGGTTTGAGTTGCATGTTTTATTATTGGTGCTGTCCTATGGTGCTCTCCGTGTCGCGCAAGCATGAGGGATCCCCGTTGTAGGGTGTTGCAATACGTTCATGATTCGCTTATAGTGGGTTGCGTGAGTGACTGAAACACAAACCCGAGTAAGGGGGTTGTTGCGTATGGGATAAAGAGGACTTGATGCTTTAATGCTATGGTTGGGTTTTACCTTACTGATCTTTAGTAGTTGCGGATGCTTGCTAGAGTTCCAATCATAAGTGCATATGATCCAAGTAGAGAAAGCATGTTAGCTTATGCCTCTCCCTCAAATAAAATTGCAATAATGATTACCGGTCTAGTTATCGATTGCCTAGGGACAAATAACTTTCTCGTAACAAAAAGCTCTTTACTAAAACTAAATTAGTTGTGTCTTTATCTAAACAGCCCCTACTTTTTATTTATGTACTCTTTATTATCTTGCCAACCTATCCAACAACACCTACAAAGTACTTCTAGTTTCATACTTGTTCTAGGTAAAGAGAACGTCAAGCGTGCGTAGAGTTGTATCAGTGGTCGATAGAAATTGAGAGAATATTTGTTCTACCTTTAGCTCCTCGTTGGTTTCGACACTCTTACTTATCGAAAGAGGCTACAATTGATCCCCTATACTTGTGGGTTATCAGCTGGCTGCTGAGTTGGTGAGGTGGTAGAGTCTTCATGAAGATCTGCATGTCACCACGCAGGTGTTTGCCGAGTCGGCCTATAGGCCGCACGTCACCACGTAGGTGCCTGCCTAGCTGGTGGACTGGGCAGCTGCATGGGAACGGCGATGGAGTCTTGGCAGACGTGGGCCTGGCTACGGCCCCGCGGATGTCTTTGGCAAGAGTCTTGCCGAGGCCCCGGCAAGGGTCTTGCCATGGCATCGTGGTCGTTCCCGGCAAGGGTCTTGCCGGGGGGGTCTCGTGGGTATCCTTGGCAAGGATCTGGCCGAGGATCATTGTCTTTTGGTTATCATCTAGTCTTGTGTGCTTCTGGTCCCACAAAGATCTGCATGCCACCATGGAGGTGCCTCTGGAGCCTCGGTTCCAAAGTGGTTGATGGTGTTGGAACTCTTGGGCTCAAGGGTGGCGGCTCTGCTGGTGTTGGGCAAGTTGCCCCGGCAAGGTTCTTGCCGGGGCTGTGGATGCCGTCCCGGCAAGGGCCTTGCTGGGGGAGCTCACCTCGCCCTTCTGCTCTTCGTGTTTCTGGCCTGGCGTTGCTCTGGTTGTCTTGTGGCTTTACTTCCTTCCTCTGCCCCGCTAGGTGTGGCCGTAGGCGCGGCTCCAACTGCCCGTGCACAAGTAAAGGGGTACAAAATAGGACCCCTCTTTTTGTGCACCAACAGCTGGCAACGAGAGGACGATCCGGAGACCCGAGTCGGCAGAGCAGGACACGCGCGGGCGAAAGGGTTTCGGAGAAATTTCCAAAATTTGACCCATCAGTATATATATCCTGACCCTGTCGGTGTGATCGAGTGGAACAACTCAGTGGCACCGAGATGCAGAATCGCAAGCAGTTACTGCAACTTGGTGTGACCGAATGGTTCTAATCGGTTGCACAGAATTTGAAAACCTAAATCAACTCAGTGAACTCGATATGACCGAAAAGGATGAATCAGTTAGACTGAAATGCACAGAGAGGTTTTGGAAGTTTAAGTCTATGATGAATCGGTGACTCTGAGTGCTCCTCACCTAGAGGATTCGAATCTGACTTGATCAAACTTTGTCATCTAGCATGAATAGAGTTTGAGATGAGAAAAGCATAGATAGCTAGAGGAAGTTCTTAAGCATTCTTGTCCATCCATTTGGCAAAAGAAGAAGAGCCAAACAATCAAGGCAACAAATGGATGTCCTCAAATGGTAAAAATATGCAATCAACATGCTCACACAATAAAATGGCCAATGAAATATGTGGCAAAGCATGCACAAATACTCTAGCATCTATCAAGCAATTGGCGATGACTAGGTCATCTATATATGAGTATATTGACTTAAGCGTCAAATGAGAACATTTGGTCGTAGGTCATACTCATCGTTTAAGCGCAAGTGGGGTTACCACTTTTACATAAAGCATTGTTGTGCTCACACCTTTAGAGTTACTTTAGCTCAATTCTTAGAGTAAAGCTCCCCCTAGATGTGATATCTCCCCTAAGAGGGATGAACTAACCTTGGGTTTTGTCGATGATGACTTCATGTAGATGTTGAAGATGTGGATGCTCAATGTTGATGTAGATCATTTGGAGCAATCCATTGGAGTGAGTTGCACTTTCAATACCTACATGGGTTAGTCCCACAAGGAACAAACAACGATATCCATAGACATAGAGTGAAGTACACATGAGATGATGTCCATGAAAGCATTAGGTTACCTTCTCCCTTGTCTTACCAACAAGAGGGTTTGTGACTCCTTGAACTAGTGCAAGATGTGGAAGTTGGTTGCACTTTTTCTCGCCAAAATGATATGAGTGAAGTATGTTGGCGGAGTCACCCTCAAGAACTCTCTAGTTCTTCTTCTTCGGGATCCACATCAACTTGATGGGAATCCTTGGAGTTATAGTCATACTTGATGAAGTAGAACTTGATGTAGTCTTGGGAACCCACTTGACCAAGGCCTTGAGAGCTTCTTAAAATGCATCAATCTCATCTTGAAGCTTGTCCTTGCCTTTTTTGCTTGTGGTCTTGTGGTGGAAGATCATCTTGAGCTTGTGTTCCCTTGAAAGAAGTAGGATCATACTTCTCTTGTTGAGGAACAAACTTCGTCTTGGCGTATTGATCTTCTTTCCACTCAACTCCATTGGCATTGAACATTCATTCAAAATCAACACCTTGATTCTTTTGGTGCCTTCCTTGCTTACATACAATTTCCTCAAATTGTTTACTTCTGGCAAGGCTCTTGTAAACACCTTTCTCTATAATTCCCTACAATAAGCTATTTTCTTGCTCAAGTGTAACTTGGCTAAGAGAATCATTAGTGGAATCAAGAGAACTACTAGAAGCAACAATATTGGATTTAACATGATTATTGTTACTACTAGGAGAAGAATCTTTCTTGCTCTTGTTGCTAGATTTTACTTGTGGCATGTAAGTAGACAAGAGTAAACGCTTGGAGATGTAAGAAGAGATTTTCTTGCGAAGATCATTATTGATTGCTTTTAAGAACCCATGCTCTTGCTCTAGATTGAGCTTTTCAAAGTGTAGCTTCTCATGAGTCTTTAAAAGCCCTCGATGATCATCCAAGGTAGTTTCATGAGCTAACTTAAGAGTGTTTATTTCTTTAGTTAGACGCTCAATCTCCTTCTTCTCATCATCATTCGTTTTATCTTGATTAGCATGATTAATATCAAGTTCATCATAGTTTTCATCACTAGAGTTTTCAGCAAGTAAATCATCATCACCTAGCAAATCATCTTCACCACTATTGAAATGAACATACTCAGGGTGTGATACCTTTGGGCCTTTAGCCATGACGCATCTTCCAATTCCTTCATTTGGTGAGTCAAATATGTCATAGGAGTTGGTTGACACAAGTGCTTGACCGGCAACACCTTCATCTTGAGTATATTCTGGGTCGGAGTGATAACTTCTCTCGGAATGATGGTCGAAGTCGGAGCCGGATACCCATTCACCAACGTGAGCTTGATGTCTTTGTTTTGTGTAGCTCCTTGATGACTTGTCCTTCCTTTCCGAATCCTTGCTTCTGCGAGAGGTTCTCGTTCATAACAATCATCTCTACTCCTTATCTCTCTTGGATGTGATTCTTCTCTTCTACTTATCCTTTTAGGTGAGTCTTCTCTTCTTTTGTAGGGAGCCATACACTCATTGGAGTAGTGTCTGGGTCTTCCACAATTGTAGCAATCACGCTCATGACTAGAATATCTTTTATATTGTAGGACCTTGACTTGGAAATTCTTTCTTTGCTTCTACTCTTGTAGAACTTGTTGAAGTTCTTCACCATTAGGCTCAATTCCTCATTGAAGACTTGTTTCTCAATTGATGATGTAGGATCATCACATGAGGCTTTGTAATGTAACACCCACAATGCGGCTATATCTCCCATGTGCCGAGGCATGACTTAGAGGCATAACCGCATGATGTCGCAAGTGGGGTAATCTTCACACAATCCCATGTACTGAATAATAAAGGGATAAGGAGTTGGCTTACAATTGCCACTTCACACAAATAACAAGTTAAACATACATCATCTAGAGTACAATCAAAGGTCCGACTATGGAACCAAAATAAAGGAAGACAACCCCAAATGTTAGATCCCCGATCGTCCCAACTAGGCACCACTACTGATCAACCGGAAAGGACACATAACAACGATCAAGATCTTCATCGAGCTCCCACTTGAGCTCGGTTGTGTCACCTGCACTGGTATCATTGGCACCTGCAACTGTTTGGAAGTATCTGTGAGTCACGAGGACTCAGCAATCTCACACCCACGAGATCAAGACTATTTAAGCTTATGGGTAGGATAGGGTAATGAGGTGGAGTTGCAGCACGCACTAAGCAAAAATGGTGGCTAACATATGCAAATAAGAGCGAGAAGAGAAGCAACGCAACGGGCGGGAAGCTAGAAGTGATCAAGAAGTAATCCTGAAACTACTTACGTTCAAGCATAACACAAGACCGTGTTCACTTCACGGACTCCACCGAAAAGAGACCATCGTGGCTACACATGCGGTTGATGCATTTTAATTAAGTCAAGTGTCAAGTTCTCTACAACCAGATATTAACAAATTCCCATCTGCCACATAACCGCACGCACGACTCTCGAAAGTTTATACCCTGCAGGGGTGTCCCAACTTAGCCCATCACAAGCCCTCAAGGTCAACGAAGGATATTCCTTCTCCCGAAAAGACCCGATCAGTCTCAGAATCACGGTTACAAGACATTTCGACAATGGTAAAACAAGACCAGCAAGACCGCCTGAATGTGCCGACAAATCCCGATAGGAGCTGCACATATCTCGTTCTTAGGGCACACCGGATGGGCAAGACGTCGGGTTGGCATAGACCCTGGTTGCCCAAGGGGCACCGGACATCGCCTAGTTCGGACCAACACTTAGAGAAGCACTGGCTTGGGGGGTTAAAACAAAGATGAACCTCGGGTTAATTACACCCAAGGGAAAGGTATAGGTTGTTAGGAAAATGTAAAACCAATGTTTGGCCTTACTGGAGGAGTTTTATTCAAAGCGAACTGTCAAGGGGGGCCCATAACTCCCCAACCGCGTAAGGAACGCAAAATCAAGGAACATAACACCGGTATGACGGAAACTAGGGCGGCAAGAGTGGAAGAAAACACCAGGCATAAGGCCGAGCCATCCACCCTTTACCAAGTATATAGATGCATTAATTAAATAATAGATATTGTGATATCCCAACATATCCATGTTCCCACATGGAACAAACTTCAACTTCACCTGCAACTAGCAACGCTATAAGAGGGGCTGACCAAAAGCGGTAACATAGCCAAACAACGGTTTGCTAGGAAGGTGGGTTAGAAGTTTGACATGGCAATATGGGAGGCATGATATAACAAGTGGTAGGTAGCATGACATAGCGATAGAGCGAACAACTAGCAAGCAAAGATAGAAGTGATGTCGAGGATATGGTCATCTTGCTTGAAATCCCGCAAAGAAGAAGAACGAGTACATGAAGAAGACAAACGGACGTAGACGAATGAATCCTCACAACTCCGGAACGAAACCAAAGCTAACGCGAGAAGCAACCCGGAAAAAAGCAAACAACATGGTAAACACACAAGCATAACATGGCATGATGCACAAACAAGTATGATGCATGTCCGGTTAAAATATGCATGGCATGGAAAAGTGCACAAACTGAACTACAAGTTAAGTGGAGCTCAATATGCAACGAGTCGCATATTGATGAGACACCACAAATTCTATTATTTAGTTCTCTCCCGTTTATGTACCCAACAATATTAAATGTTGTTAAGCATGGAAAGAGGTGAAGCATAATTAAATTAATGGTTTAGGCAAGTTTAAATGAGGCCGGAACAACAAACAACAATTCCGGTAAATCCTCATGTGCATATAGCAAAACAATGCAAACAACAATTTTAAACATTTTAAATATTATTATCATGATGCAGATGACATATGCAAGTTATATGCAATTTTAAGAAGATGTTGGCAAGTGATAAGATGTGGATCATTTTTTCACCACGTCGGAAAAAAACGGGTGGCACGACAACGACAACGGAAATGATGCACGGCAACATTCCGATGATCCGACAACTCATCGAGATGTCGGTGCAAAAGAAAATGCGACGGGAGCGTGTCATGCTAGGATGGTGGGGTGATCCCGGATACTGGGTTCCCACAGGTCTACAATGGTGCCAAGCGAGGGAAACAACTAGCGTTCATGGGAGGACACAACATCCAAATATGCATCTCATACAACACATGCATTCGTCCATGGACGGTCATCTCGGGGTTATACCTTCGAATCGAGCAAACGGGACGGTTCTTGTTCGGTGCAAAGTAGAGGAAGTAGACGTTATCGGGACATTCGTAGTGGAAGTAGTCGTTCTCACTTCGTAGTTGTACACACTCCGTAGGTGTTCAGGGTCACAATGAGGAACTTGACGTCCACGGGGTCTCCGAGGGTCGATGGTAGTGGTACACGTTTTGTAGCCGTTCGAGTTATCAGTAGAGAAACTTGACGCTTGCGTTACACGGGTCTTCAAAGATGGTAGTGGTACATATCGCAGTGGAACTTGGTGCATCCAAGGTCTTCGGGCATAATGGTACACATGTCATCGGGGTACTTGTCGGATCCGAGAGGTACTTGGCAACAGTAGTGGTGCACACGGTCTTTAGTGTGAGCAGTTGTATATGGTCGGAGGGGAACTTGGCGCGTCATCATGTAGTCGTACATCGAGGTCCTCGTGCACTTTGACGACTCTGGAGGAACTTGACACCCACGGTCTTGACGTCAATGGTGCCAGGCAACGGAGAGCACGCACAACAGGGCACGGCAGAAGTTGTGCACAGCAGCAACGGGTCGTCCAAAGGAGGCAGAGGCCATGGCGCCAAGGATGCGCGGCGGCTGTGTATCCGAGTCGTGGGAGGGTGGATCCGGCGGGGCACGACAATGGGCCTGATCCGGCCGGAGTCTGGACGAAGGCGAGCTCCGGCGACGGGACTTGGCGACGGGGCCGGCGCCAGGAGACGGCACGGCATCGGGTGTGCAGGCGACGACCAGAGGAGGCGAAGCCACGGACACAAAGGGCCGTGCGGTGCAGAGCAGAGGCGGGCAGCAGGAGTGGTTGGAGGATGGCTGACGTGTGCGAAGGCAGAGGAGCCGCGGGAGGGGGGAGGTTGAGGCCGGGGTCGACTTGAACGGCAACAGCGACTTCAGTTGGGACTGCGCGGCCAGAGACGAGGCTGTGGGGGTGCGTGGGCGCTTGCTGAAGAGCGGCGATAGCAGGGCTTGCTGCTGGCATGGGGAGGCAGACTGGCGACGCAGGAGGCCAACGCCGACGGAGACCCAGGGTGGCACAGCGGACATGGAGCAGAGGAAGGAGGTACATCGCGGGGCAGGGTTGGCGCTGTTCGGGGACGACGCCTCCGGTCAGTGAAGCACGAGCGCAGGGGAGGCGGAGCTCCGGTGACCGGCGCGGTCGAGGGAGGAGAGGGCAGCGGCCTCCGAGCGTGCGTGCGTTGAGTGGCGGCGGCAAGGAACGAGAGGGAGAGGGAGACGGGATCGAGGGAGCGCTCAGGGGCTAGGGTTAAGATGGGTTAGGTGGGCCTGGGAGGCCGGCCCAGGGGGAGGGAGGTGGCCAGAGGCCTGGCTTCTGGGCTCCTTCTTCTCTCTCCCTCTCTTATTTCCTTTAGCAGAAAAAATAGAGAGAAGAAAAGAAAGAGAGGGTTAGGGAAAGAATTTGGGCATGCGGTTAATTTCCCCGGACTAATAAAAATGAGTTTGACCTAGGAAAAATAGAAGTGGCCAAGACCGAAAGTTTAAATCCAAACTCATTTGATTTAAATTCCAATGATTTGAATAGGAAGTGAGGTTTGGGAAGGTCCAAAAAAATGTTGAGATTTTTGGAGGAGCCTCAATAAATGAAGAAAGAATTTTCGGCAAGATTTGGAGATCAACTCGAAGCAGAAAAGATGGGATTATTTTTGCACATGTGTTATGGTTAATTCCAAATTATTAGAATATTTAGAATAGCTCCCTAATTATATTGGCAATGTATGTTCTAAAGAGAAATCACCATTGTGAATATCCCTCAATTTAAATGGACTGAAGATCCATACAATTTATTTATTTGAGTTGCAAAGATTAATGACATGATGGCATGATGACATGATGCAATGCAACTTATGCAATGATGAATGCAACAAGCAAAACAAATCACATGACGAATCTCGGAAACCATGGAAGGCATCTGGAGCACCGGTCTTGGGGCGTCACATGTAAGCACCACTTGACTTGTTGTGAAGCTCTTCTTTATCCTTGAGTGACATCTCATGAGAAACAATTCTACCAATGACTTTCGTTGGCTTGAGATCTTTGTAATTGGGCATCATTTGGATCATTGTGCACACGGTATCATATTTTCCATCCAAGGCTCTTAGGATCTTCTTGATGATGAACCTGTCGGTCATCTCTTCACTTCCTAAGCCGGCAATCTCATTTGTGATGAGAACAAGCCTAGAGTACATTTCAGCGACACCTTCACCATCCTTCATTTTGAACTTGTCAAGCTGACTTTGAAGAACATCCAATTTGGATTCCTTGACGGAGTCGGTAACTTTGTGCATATCAATTATAGTGTCCCAAATTTCCTTTGCATTCTCAAGATGGCTGATTTTGTTGAATTCTTCTGGGCACAATCCGTTGATGAGGGTATCGCAGGATTGAGCATTGTATTGCAGCATCCTTAGTTCTTCTACCGTAGCTTCATAATTCGGTTCTCTCCCATCAAATAATTCACCTTGCAAGCCAATACACACAATAGCCCAAACGGCGGGGTTATATTCAAGAGTATGCATTTTCATCTTATGCTTCCAACTAGCAAAATTAGTACCATCAAAGTAAGGAACTCTACGGTGGTAATTTCCCTCCCTAGACGCCATACTCTCCTAGGTTGTGAAACCAAGGCTATGATCACCAAAGCTATGTAAATCAAAGCAAATGGAGACCAAAGCTCTGATACCACTTGTAGGATCGAAAGTATGTCTAGAGGGGGTGATTAGACTACTTGACCAAATAAAAATCTAGTCTTTTCCCAATTTTAAGTCCTGGCAGATTTTAGCAACTTATCACAAGTCAAGCAATCAATCTAGACATTCAAATCTAAGAGTATAGCAGTGGAATGTAAATCATTGCATATGAAGGTAAAGGGGATAAGTTTGGATGGAGAAAACGCAATGTAGACATGGAGATTTTTGGCGTGGTTCCGATAGGTGGTGCTATCGTACATCCACATTGATGGAGACTTCAGCCCACGAAGGGTAACGGTTGCTGAAAGTGCGTTAAGTTGACTAGAGGGGGGTGAATAGGTGATTTTTATGAATTCTTCACTAAGGAATTTCAGGGTCAGGAAATTCCTAAGCGAAGAACTACTTGTAGTGGAATAAGTACTCAGAAGCATACATGGCATAACATAAACATGGATATCATTGATGAAATGAAAATAGACACAGAGTACAGAAAGCGTAAGTGAGGGATTCCTGGACTAAGGGGTCCTCAGGCGCCCGGCCTATTATCCATGGGCCGGACTGATGGGCTGTCAACACATGAAGGCCGAAGACTATACCCGTGTCTGGATTAGACTCTCCTTGGTGAGGGAGTCCTGGATTAGGGGGTCTCCAGACAGCCGGACTATATCCTTTGGCCGGACTGTTGGACTATGAAGATACAAGTTTGAAGACTTCGTCCCGTGTCCGGATGGGACTCTACTTGGCGTGGAAGGCAAGCTAGGCAATACAAATATGTATATCTTCTCCTTTGTAACCGACCTTGTGTAACCGTAGCCCCCTCCGGTGTCTATATAAACCGGAGGGTTTAGCCCGTAGGACAACATACAATCATACCATAGGCTAGCTTCTAGGGTTTAGCCTCTTTGATCTCATGGTAGATCAACTCTTATAATACTAACATCATCAAGAACAATCAAGCAGGACGTAGGTTATTACCTCCATCAAGAGGGCCCGAACCTGAGTAAACATCGTGTCCCCTGCCTCCTGTTACCATCCGCCTTAGACGCACTATTCGGGACCCCCTACCTGAGATCTTCCGGTATTGACACCGACATTGGTGCTTTCATTGAGAGTTCCACTGTGTCGTCACCGTAAGGCTTGATGGCTCCTTCGATCATCGCTAGCGATGCGGTCCGGGGTGAGGCTTTCCTCCCCGGACAGATCTTCGTATTCAGTGGCTTCGCACTGCGGGCCAATTCACTTGGCCATCTGGAGCAGATCGAAAGCTATGCCCCTGGCCATTAGGTCAGATTTGGAAACTTGAACTACACGGCCGACATCCACGGAGACTTGATCTTCGATGGATTCGAGCCCACGCCGGACGCGCCGCACAGTCGCAACGAGCATGACATAACTCTATCGTCGGACAGTGTTCGGGAGATCGCATCCACAACTACTCCGGCCGTTAGCTCGGAGCAAATCGCGCTATCCGAGAGCGGAGGGATAGGCCCCGCCACGGAGGCCGCACTCTCAGCGGCGATAGAGCCAGATACTGACTTCACCCCTTATGAGAGCCGTGTCGCCAAACCACTGGATTCATCTCCGGCCATGGACTCTGAGCCGCTCACATCCGTGCCCGTCGAATCCGATTGGGCACCGATCATGGAGTTCACCTCCGTGGATATCTTTCAGCACTCACCTTAAAGATGTGCTAAATTCATTAAGGTCTCTCTCATTGTCAGGAGAACCTTTGCTGAACTATGTCCGGCTAGAATGGGATGCGGATGACGAAAAAATTCGCTGCCCACCCACAACCCACTTAGTAGCCACTGTCGACGACTTAACCGACATGCTCGACTTCGACTCCGAAGACATCGACGGTATGGACGACAATGCCAGAGACAAATAGGAACCACCACCCATAGGGCACCGGACCACCACGTCATCACATGATGTATACATGGTGGATACACCCAGAGAGGGCAATGGCGAAGAGACAGCGGGGGATGCACCCTCCAAGCAACCCAGGCGCCAACGTCAGCGGCGTCACTCTAAGTCCCGCCATAGCAAAAACAGCGATAACAGCGCAAGAGGGAATAATAGTCCACTCGACTCTAGATGAAACGACAATTGCACCACCCCGATAGCAGAAAAGGATCAAGATGCAAATTGCAAACATAGTACGGAACTGACGTCCGAACACGATGACGCCAAGGATAAGCCTCATCAAACCCTGTCTGGGGAAGAAAGCAGTCCGGACTAAGATGCACGCATCATCTCGGAAACACACTTGGAGCAAGAGAACTTCCGCAGAAGGCTTATTGCCACAGTGAGGAGCCTAAAGAAAAAACAAGCAAAGGCTCAAGGTAGCACAAGATACGCTCAACAGCAGGTGGAACAAAGTAACAAAGTATGGTGGAAGCTACCATAAAAATAGCTATCCAAAGCGCAAGCTATTACCGGAATTCGACGATGAGGCCTTAGAGCCCACACAACCGAAGAATGATACGGCCAACCGGCCGGATCCACCACCTTGTGAGCGCGATAGAGTGGCTAACAAGGTTGCACATAAATCAACACACGATCTACGTGAGAACTTGCGCCAAAAATCCGGGGCGAGCAGATCCATCTATGGATCTAGGAAGCACGCTCCGACACGAAACCAAAACCGAATACTATAACCATCCGAACATCATGGCACGTCCCAATACAGGGGCGCCGCACACCCCCTATGTTTCACCAATGAAGTGCTGGATCATGAATTCCCAGAGGGATTCAAACCGGTGAACATAGAGGCGTACGACAGGACCACAGACCCTGGAGTCTGGATAGAGGACTTCATCCTCCATATTCATATGGCTCGTGGAGATGATCTCCATGCCATTAAATACTTACCCCTCAAGCTTAAAGGGCCATCTCGGCACTGGCTGAAAAGCCTCCCCGAAAACTCAATTGGAAGTTGGGAGGAGCTCGAGGATGCTTTCCTGGCCAATTTTCAAGGGAGTTATGTCCGACCTCCAGATGCAGACGATCTAAGTCATATAGTCCAACAGTCCGGAGAGTCCGCCCGGAAGCTTTGGAACAGGTTCCTCACCAAGAAGAACCAAATCTTTGACTGTCCGGACGTTGAAGCCTTAGCAGCTTTTAAACACAGCGTCCGAGATGAATGGCACGCCAGACACCTCGGCCAAGAAAAACCGAGAATGATGGCAGCCCTAACAAGCCTCATGACCCGCTTTTGTGCGGGCGAGGATAGCTGGTTGGCCCGTAGCAGCACCAGCGACCCAAGCACATCCGAAGTTAGGGATGGAAATGGTAAACCACGACGCAACAAAAACAAGCATCGAAATAAAGAAGGTAGCCCAGATAACACGGCGGTAAACGCTGGATTCAGGGGCTCCCGACCAGGTCAGCGGAAAAAGCCTTTCAAAGGCAGCAGAGAAGGACAATCTGGCCTAAACAAAATTCTTGACAAACTCTGTCAGACTCACGGCACCCCAGATAAACCTACGAATCATACCCACAGAGAATGTTGGGTCTTCAAGCAGGCCGGTAGACTAAACGCCGAACACAAAGGGGAAGAGACACCAAGCGAAGACGAGGATGAACCTCGTCAGCAAAGCGCCGGAGGACAAAAAAAGTTTCCGCCAGAGGTTAAAACCGTAAACGTGATCCATGTGACAAAGAGGAGAAGCAATCATGCACTCCGATGCACATGAGCCATAGAGCTCGTCACCCCTAGGTTCAACCCCTGGTTGGCCTGCCCGATCACTTTTGATCGTAGGGATCACGATACAAATATCTGGCGCGAAGGATTGATGGCCTTGGTGTTAGACCCAATCATAAATGGGTACCATTTCACATGAGTCCTCATGGACGGCGACAGTGATCTAAATCTGATATATCAGGACATAGTCCGCAAAATGGGGATAAACCTGACACAAATGAACCACAGTAATACTACCTTCAAGGGAGTAATACCAGGCCAAGAGGCCTGCTGTACGGGCTCTCTACTACTAGAGGTGGTATTCGGTTCTCCCGATAACTTCCGAAGCGAAACGTTAACTTTTCACATCGCTCCACTCCGAAGTGATTATCAAGCACTACTCGGAAGGACGGCTTTCGCTGGTTTTAATGCAATACCATATTATTCTTTTCTCAAGCTCAATATGCCCGGTCCACGTGGCATCATCACAGTTAGCGGAAATACCGAACGTTTTTTACGTACGGAAGAGGATGCGGCGGCTCTAACAGCCGCAAACTAGACGGCCTCACCAACCAGAAAAAATGACAGGTCGTCAAGACCACGGACACGGTTAGACGAGTCTGGCGTTCCATCACATATACATGAGACAGGTTTGATGATCAAACCCTCATAAACGGTACCAGGGGCTCCCCGCGTGTAATCAGGGCCAGCCCGGCTCAACTTGACTTCTCCTGAATTTTGATAATTCATTGATAATAACTATTTTTTTTGTTTTTTGCACGGCAACTTTCACCTAAGTTCTTTCCTTTTACAGGTGATAATCGTGCTACACCCGTCCAGGACACGGCACAATGGAGACACAGGCGCAGACCTGCAGCAGGGACCCGCCCAAAGGTTTCTTTTTAGATTAAGACCCTGCGTAAAACTTTTTTACTGTCTCTTGTTGCTCACATCCTCCGGATACTACCCACAACCAAGAAGGATGCCGGCGTTATTGGCATGTGGTCACGCCAGGATTTTGCACATACCTGGACACATGGGGTTTCTTATTAAGGGTATTGTTTAGCCCGGTATATGTTATAAAGACCAAACACCTTAGGGAGTGTTCGGCGTCGCGAGTTTGACCCGATATGCATCAGCTCCGAATCATGTCTTTGGTCAAATGTTGGGTTTGCACGGCTCCCACGTTTTGGTACCTTACGTTCCGTTATATCGGCTAAGGTAGCACTGGGAGAACTACTGCGATTGTGCCCTGGTTCATCCGGATGAGCACCTCAGTAGAGAAAGCCGAAAACTGACTGTCATGATATAGCGAGAGACTGGTCAACCACTCGATGACTCATCGGAATCTTCGGGATTCCTCCGCATTAACGAAGGGACGTTTCCCGGTCATGTACGTACGCGCCCCGTATTCAGATGAGCGCAGAAGTACCAGGGGCTATATAGTAGCCCCACTGTCAAACTCCTATGGCTAAGTGAAACTGTTAAAGCAATATAGTCCGATTGCCTCGTTCACTATGCTATCACCTCCTTAACGGACCAAGACATTGGATCAAGTGTGGATATGCATCTTTTGCGAACACCCCCGCATTATATGCATGGGGGCGGAAGCCGACGACTGCAAACTTTCAGGTTATACACATATATACATAAACGGCCGCATAGGAGGCATCATAGTACTTTCGGGCAAAAGTATAAATACAGCCTTGATAATTCAATAAAACATTGTTTTTAAAATGGGAATACATGTCACTTGAACATATCATTCTTTGAGCACTGAGCCTCTATCGAACGAGCGCCTTCAAAAACCTCTTCAAAGTAGTGCTCGGCAGCCACTCGGCCTACGGCCCAACCCTGTGTCGCAACAATGGTGGCCTCCATCTTTGCCCAATATGTCTTGACACGGGCAAAGCCCATCCGCGCACCTTCTATGCACGCCGATCTCTTTACAACATCGATGCGTGGCACAGCACCAGGGAATTGTTGCACTAAGCTAAAGTAGCTATTCGACCTTGGCCCTCCCAGCCACAGGTGATCCACAATGGACCTCATGGCAAGTCCGGACAACCTATGGAGCTCGGACCACTCGGTCAATCACTCATTCAACAGCAGCGGACGGGCTGGAGCGGGAAACTTTGACCAGAACAGTTTTTCCACTTTGGGACCTTTCTGATCCTTGAAGTACTCGGCCGCATCAGCAGCACTTGCAGCCAAATCCATGTACGCGTCCGTAGAACTCCATAGCCGGTCCAGAGGAGCATACTTCGGATCTCCGAACTTAGTCCGCAACAAGAAGGGCTTCCCAGACACGATATCTACAGCTTGATTCAGCTCCTCCTTCGTCGCTCTAATTTTGGAGCGGGCTTCCTTGGCAGCCACCCGGGCCTTCTCCAGGTCCGTCGCCTTCGCCCGGTTTTCTTCTTCAAGAAGCTGGTAACGGTCAGCGGCATCTTTTAACTCTACAGCCATCTTGGCTATTTTTTCCTTGCTCTCGCAATGCGCGGCCTGTTCGGCCCTTAACTCTTCGGCCGCATTTAAAGCGGCCGCATTGCTACTCCTGGCTTGCTCCTTGGCTCGGGCAAGCTCCACCCAAAGGGTCTCCACGGTGGCAGCTCCATCTGCAGTCACACAACATATTAAAGATACTGGCATCATGCTACTCTTATTATGTGATGCTCACCAGAGAAATCACTCACCCTGTGCCTCGTCAAGCCGCTTGTTGACAAGCACGATGTCGGCGTCTGCCGCATCAAGTTGCCGCTTTAGCTCGGCAAACCCATCAGTCCGGCTAGCCACCGGAGCTTCAGCCACCTGCACATAAAGGCGGTCTGCTCATTACCTGGGACTATGATCCTCTATTTGCCGCCGTTTTCAATGACAACCAGAGTCTCAGGGGTTACTATCTGCATAGGGCACACCTAATGTATGTGGTACTATCAAAAACATACACTATTTCACGTACCTCGAAGCCTTTCAGCAGACTCATAAAGGCTTCATGCAAAACGCTTTCAGCAGATGAAATCCTTTCAATTACCGTACCCGTTAGCGTATGATGCGCTTCCGAGACGGCCGCTTGCCCAGAAGATCCTTCAGCATGTCCGACCGCACACTGTACGGGCCCTTGCTGTCTCTCTCTTTAAGAGCCAGATACTAGGAATCCCGGGTAGCCAAAGGGTTATCCTCCGGCCTTAGCGAATCCTGAGAAACCCTTTGCAATGACACTTCAAGGTCGCCCGCTTTATGAGGTGGGGTGTCGGGGGGAGGCGTTTCGCTCTCCATCATCTCCGGAAGAAGATCCCCCGAAGACGAACTATGTCGAGACGGGCTACAATCCAGACTGCAATTTATAAGCACTGGTTATTGTCTTCGGAAGTAAGGTGGGATATTTCCACTATTAAAGTACTTTTCGATTACTTACAGCTCGGTAGAGGGCTGATCTCCACACGGACACTGTGCGGCAAGAATACCCTCCGAGACAGGACCCTCTGATGAAGATTTCTTCTCCCGTTTGGAAACCTTAGTTTCTGGATCTTCAGAGGTAGCCCTCTTCCTTCCCCGAGGAGAGAGAATGTCAGATTCTTCCCTTTGATTGTCCTCCCTTGTAACACCCACGATGCGGCTATATCTCCCACGTGTCGAAGCACGACTTAGAGGCATAACCGCATTGTAAGCAATGTCGCAAGTGAGGTAATCTTCACACAACCCATGTAATACATAAGCGAAAGAGGTACATAGTTGGCTTACAATCGCCACTTCACACAAAACATGAATAAAGCATTACATCATCCAGATACAATCAAGGTCCGACTACGGAACCAAAATAAAAGAAGACTACCCCAAAAGCTACACAGATCCCCGATCGACCCAAACTGGGCTCCACTACTGATCAACTGGAAACGAAACAACACAAATGACAAGATCTTCATCGAGCTCCTCCTTGAGCTTGGTTGCGTCACCTGCTCGGTATCCTCGGCACCTGCAAACTGGTTTGGGAAGTATCTGTGAGTCACGGGGACTCAGCAATCTCACACCCTCGCGATCAAGACTATTTAAGCTTATGGGTAAGGTAAAAGGTATGAGGTGGAGCTGCAGCAAGCGGCTAGCATATATGGTGGCTAACATACGCAAATGAGAGCGAGAAGAGAAGGCAAAAGCACGGTCGAACAACTATGATCAAGAAGTGATCCTAGAACAACCTACGTCAAACATAACTCCAACACCATGTTCACTTCCCGGACTCCGCCGAGAAGAGACCATCACGGTTACACACGCAGTTGCTGTGTTTTAATTAAGGTCATCTTCAGGTTTTCTACAACCGGACATTAACAAATTCCCATCTGCTCATAACCATGGGCACGGCTTTTGAAAGTTCAAAACCCTGTAGGGGTGTCCCAACTTAGCCCATCACAAGCTCTCACGGTCAACGAAGGATATTCCTTCTAGCGGGAAGAACCGATCAGACTCGGAATCCCGGTTACAAGACATCCTCGACAATGGTAAAAAAAGTCCAGCAACACCGCCCGAATGTGCCGACAAATCCCGATAGGAGCTGCACATATCTCGTTCTCAGGGCACACTCAGATGAGACATCCTACGAGTAAAACCAACCCTCAAGTTGCCCCGAGGTGGCCCCGCAGTCTACTCGGTCGGACCAACACTCAGAGGAGCATTGGCCCAGGGGGGTTAAAATAAAGATGACCCTTGGGTAGGCCTACCCAAGGGAAATAAAAGGCTAGGCGGTGAATGGTAAAACCAATGTCGGGCATTGCTGGAGGAGTTTTATTCAAGGCGAACTGTCAAGGGGTTCCCATTATAACCCAACCACGTAAGGAATGCAAAATCCGGGAACATAAAACAGATATGACGGAAACTAGGGCGGCAAGAGTGGAAGAAAACACCAGGCATAAGGCCGAGCCTTCCACCCTTTACCAAGTATATAGATGCATTAATTAAATAAGAGATATTGTGATATCCCAACAAAATATCCATGTTCCAAACATGGAACAAGCTCCAATCTTCACCTGCAACTAACAACCTATAAGAGGGGCTGAGCAAAGAGGTAACATAGCCAAACAACAGTTTGCTAGGACAAGGTGGGTTAGAGGCTTGGTTCAACAATATAGGAGGCATGATAAGCAAGTGGTAGGTATTGCAGCATAGGCATAGCAAAAGAGCAAGCAATCTAGCAAGCAAAGATAGAAGTGATTTCGAGGGTATGGTCATCTTGCCTGAGATCCCGCAAGGAAGAAGAACGAGTCCATGAAGAAGACAAACGGACGAGGTCGAACGGATCCTCACAAACGCGACGTTATCGAACCTAAACCCGAAGAAGCAACACCGGAAAGAAGCAAACAACATAGTAAACAACCAACATATGAACATGGCATGATGCACAACCAAATATGATGCATGTCCGGTTTAATGAAGCATGGCATGGCAAAGTGCACAAACAATCCTACAAATTAAGTGGAGCTCAATATGCAACGAGTTGCATATTGACAGAACACCACATGGCTTATTTAGTTCTCTCCCATTTATGTACTCAACAACATTAAATGTTTGTAGCATGGCAAGGGGTGAAGCAAATGAAAACTACCTATCCAGTCAAGTTTAAATGAGGCCGGAGACAGCGAACAACAATTCCGGTAAATCCCCATATGCATAAACAATTAAAATGCCGACAACAATTTAAACATTTTTAAATGTTGTTATCATGATGCGGATGACATGAACAAGTTTAAGCAATTTTTATTAAAAGTTGACAAGAGCATTATGAAGCATTTGTCACCGTGGTGGAAAGGAAAGGGGTGCCATGACAACTAATCCGAAAATGATGCCACGGCAATATATCGGTGATCCGGTAGCTCACAGGGATACCGGTGCAAAAAGGGAGTGGGTGTGAGTGTGTCAAGAGATGGTGGGGCGATCCCGGTAGCCGGGTGTCCCACTCGACGGTGCAAGGCAAAAGAAGGGCTTCGTGCAACGAACAACTCCAACACAGAGCAAACACGGGCATCTCATACATCACAAAAGCAATAGTTCATGGGCATTCGTCTCGGCGGTTATACCTTTCGGAGCATGCATTATCGAAGGGGTTCGAGTTCGATGCGGTGTAGGGGAAGTAGACGTTCTCGGGACGCCGAGGGAAGTAGTGGTTCATGTCCGTAGATGTTCGGGGTCACGACATGGAACTTGATGTCCACGGGGTCTTCAACGATGGTCGTGGTACATGTTCCATAGACGTTAGGGCGGCGTAGTGGTACACGTTCACGGATTAGGTCGTACACGTCATCGGTAGATGTTCACTTGACGGCCTTCAACAGCGGTAGTTGTTCTCGTTTTGTCCTGCAAGTAGTTGCACATCTCATAGTGGTACTTGACAATCTCGGAGACGGCGGAAGACTAACTTGGCGGTCTCGTTACACGCTCGGAGACGGTAGTTGTACATGACCGTATATGTTCAGGGTCGTCGGGGTACTTGTCGGTCGGGTCTTGACGGTCTCGTTTTGTGACGGTAGTCGTGCTAGTTGGCGGTAGTGGAACTTGACGAATCTGAGGTCTTCGAGGTTGACGGTAGTTGTACATCTCATAATGGAACTTGATGGATCCAAGGACTCCGGGCGTCGTGGTACTTGTCACATTCTGGAACCGAAGTGGTACTTTACAATATTCGGGACGGTCTTGGCGATTCCGGAGACACGGTATAGGGATGTAACACCCCGGATATGATTTTCCCAATATGTACTCCAACTCTTGCCGTTTCCGGCGTTAAGTTATTTTATTTTCTCGGGTTCGTTTTTTTGTCTCCGTGTGTTGTTATCGTTGTCATGCATCTCATATCATGTCATCATGTGCATTGCATTTGCATACGTGTTCATCTCATGCATTCGAGCATTTCCCCGTTGTGCGTTTTGCATTCCGGCGCTTCGTTCTCCTCCGGTAGTCGTTTCTACCTTTCTTTCATGTGTGGGGATTAAATATTTCCGGACTGGACCGAGACTTTCCAAGCGGCCTTGGTTTACTACCGGTAGACCGCCTGTCAAGTTTCGTACCATTTGGACTTCGTTTGATGCTCCAAGGGTTAACAGAGGGACCGAAAAGGCCTCGTGTGTGTTACAGCCCAACACCACTTCATTTTGGCCCAAAACCCACCAAAACCTTCTCCATCATCTAGAGTGTTCGATCAAGATCGCGTGGTCGAAAACCGCACCTCATTTGGACACTCCTAGCTCCCTCTATGCCTATATATACACCTCCCCCTCCAAAATTCGTGGTGCAAACCTACCCTAACTCTCCCGGCCGCCGCCGGACATCTTCTCCCACCGACGGACGTGTGCGCCCGCCGTGTCCGCCGCCACGTGTCGCCTCCCCCTTCGCTGGGACGCCGCGCCCACATCCCCGCGCCGCCACCCGTGCTCCGGCCCGCCGGGCCCAGGCGGGGCCCTCCCGGCCCGGTGCCGGGCCGCCCGCGCCTGACTTCGGCTCCGCTGCCCGACGCCTCTCTCCGCCGCCGCCGACTCGACGCCGGCCAGCGGAAGCTCCGCCACGGCAAGCTCGCCATTGCCACGTCGCCACCTCGCCGCCCACTGCCTCGCCGACGCCTCGACTCCGCCACCTCTCCCCGCCGTCGCCGGCAACCCGTCCGACCGGATCCGGGCAGGGACCGGCCCGATCCGGCCATCCCTCGCCGACCCCGGCCACCACCTTCCTCGCTGGAGTGCGTGTGCCGCCGCCTCGGTTCGCGTGCACACCGAAACCTAGATCTTAGATCCACATATCTCGGTTGACTTTCCTCCTCTCTCTTATTTTTTTCGCTATGTTCATCATGTTGTATCTCCTCATCTGTCGATCCATTTTGGGCATATAGCATATCAAAATGTTCGTCTCAGAGAGTACATCATTTCATCTCATTGCATCATTTTCATTTGAGTTCATCTTGATGCCCGAAATGCTGTTGGAAGAGTGCTATTTGAGATAATTGTCAGATTTGCTGCTCCAATTAGATATTTGTCATTTTTGCCATGATTATTGTGTGCATGATATGCCTCTGAGCTCTTCATGAGTTTTGTTATATGTTTTTCCATCTATCCAGGGGTGCAACCCATGTATTTTTGTGATGTGTGTGGTGACTAGCACAAGCTTGCAAAGTGGAGCATTCGTTAATGCTGATTTCAGGGACTTAGCATTTCCACTAAGTCCTTGAGCTGTTTATCTCAATATGCCTTATGTTCATGTTGTTTCCTAGTGATCCGTGCCTCTTTTGAGGATGATCAGTACGGATGTTTTGTTAATCTTGTAGTGCTCTATCCATCCATGTCTTTGTTTGCAATTATGGAGCACCCTAGCTTGAGTCAATCGAGCTCTACTTTTGCTATTTCGTGAATCTGGGCAGATTGTCTACTTGTTAGCAATTTTTCCGAGGATGTTGTAGTTGATCCGTGCATGCTATGTTATTGTTCTTGCCATATCTAGCTTTTATTTTGTGTATTCTTGATGGGTGTATGCTTAGTTTATCATGACTTGCTCTGTAGTGAGTGCATCGAGCTCGTAAACATGCCTACTTGATATCTGTTTCAGCATGCTCCAGTTTTCACTAAGTCTGAGAACTGATTATGTTTTTGCCATGTTCACATGCTTGCAAATGTATTTTCCGATCCTTTTTGGCTCAAGGTCACTAAGGGACTTTTGTTAAGCTCTTTGAGTAGCTCCATGCCATGCTTTACTTTGCCATGTTCAGGTCCTGTAGCATATTTTTTTCATGCTCCAAATTGTGCTATCTGATCTGAAATTCCAGACAAGTGTTAATTTCACTAAGTCTGAGATCTGTTTGCCAAATGCATTTTTGCCATGCTTGTTTGAACCTGTTAATGGATGAATTGGCCGTAGCTCAGTGCTAGTCTTTTGTTAAGCATCATGAATCTATCCCTGCCATGTTTTTTGTTGCCATGTTTGGGTGCTGTGGCATGTTCATCTTGTTGCATTTAGATGGCTACTTGCTGTAAATCGCAGAACGTGGTCATATTTGAATCGCTTGCCATTTCCAAACCGTAACTCCGATTCCGGCATTCTTTATATCATTTTCAAGCGATTTCATCTCATCTTTCCAGTGACACACTTGTATTTACAAGTTGAGGCCAGGTTCATGCATTCCTTGTCAAATCTTGTATATGCATCCCATTTTCCATCCCGCATAGCATACCATCTTTGCAGCATATTGTTTGAGCCTTACACGTGGTTGATTGTGTCCTTGTTGCCTGTTTGTCTTCTTTGGGTAGAGCCGGGAGATAAGTTCGCTAACGAGGAGCCCGTTGAGTTTGCTTTCGAGGATCCAGTCAACTCTGACAACTTTGCAGGCAAGATGATCATACCCTTGAAATCACTACTATCTTTGCTTTGCTAGATGCTCGCTCTTGTGCTATGCCTATGCTATGATGCCTACCACTTGCTTATCATGCCTCCCAAATTGCCATGTCAAACCTCTAACGCACCATGTCCTAGCAAACCGTTGATTGGCTATGTTACCGTTTTGCTCGGCCCCTCTTATAGCGTTGCTAGTTGCAGGTGAAGATTGGAGACCGTTCCTTGTTGGAACATTTTTTTACTTGTTGGGATATGATTATATTGCCATGTTATCTTAATGCATCTATATACTTGGTAAAGGGTGGAAGGCTCGGCCTCTCGCCTAGTGTTTTGTTCCACTCTTGCCGCCCTAGTTTCCGTCATATCGGTGTTATGTTCCCGAATTTTTGCGTTCCTTACGCGGTTGGGTGATAATGGGAACCCCTTGATAGTTCACCTTGATTAAAGCATTTCCAGCAAACCCCAACCTTGGTTTTACCATTTGCCACCTAGCCTCTTTTTCCCTTGGGTTTCCGGAGCCCGAGGGTCATCTTATTTTAAACCCCCCGGGCCAGTGCTCCTCTGAGTGTTGGACCAACCGAGCGATGTCCGGGGCTACCAGGGGCAACTCTGGGCTGGCCTACCCGACGTCTGGCTCATCTGAGTGTGCCCTGAGAACGAGATATGTGCAACTCCTATCGGGATTTGTCGGCACATTCGGGCGGTGTTGCTGGATTTGTTTTAACTTGTCGAAGTGTCTTGTAGTACCGGGATACCGAGTCTGATCGGAATGTCTCGGGAGGAGGTCTATTCCTTCATTGACCGTGAGAGCTTGTCATGGGCTAAGTTGGGACTCCCCTGCAGGGATTTGAACTTTCGAAAGCCGTGCCCGCGGTTATGGGCAGATGGGAATTTGTTAATGTCCGGTTGTAGATAACTTGAACCTTAACTTAATTAAAATGAATCAACAATGTGAGTTACCGTGATGGTCTCTTCTCGGCGGAGTCCGGGAAGTGAACACGGTGTTGGAGTAATGCTTTCGCAGGTTGTCCTCTAGTTTCTCGTTCGTGCTTTGCCTCCTCTTCTCGCTCTTCTTTTGTGAACAGGTTAGCCACCATATATGCTAGTCGCTTGTTGCAGCTCCACATATTTACCTTGCCTTACCCATAAGCTTAAATAGTCTTGATCGCGAGGGTGCGAGATTGCTGAGTCCATGTGGCTCACAGATTACTTTCAAACCAGATGCAGGGCCTGATGACTCCGTTCCAGATGACGCGCTTGAGCTCAAGTGGGAGTTCGACGAGGACTCACGCCGATACTACGTATCTTTCCCCGATGATCAGTAGTGGTGCCCAGTTGGGGCGATCGGGACCGTGTCGCATGTTGGGTTATCTTTTATTTTGGCGCCGTAGTCGGGCCATGAGTGTTTGATTGTTGTAATGCTATTTATGTACTTTGATTGACGTGGCGAGTGTAAGCCAACTATGTTTCTCCCCTATTATTATCTATACTACACGGGATGTTGTGAAGATTGCCTAACTTGCGACATTGCTTTCAATGCGGTTATGCCTCTAAGTCATGCCTCGACACGTGGGAGCTATAGCCGCATCGAGGGCGTAACAAGGGACTTGACGCAAGACCGCGTAGTCATCGTAGGGGCATCGGAGCTAGTTGGACTTGCCAGTCTTTACGATCTGAAGGGCACTTGGAGTCTTCGGTCATAGGTGCTTGGAAGGTCGTCGAGGTTGAGTGTGAGTTCATCGGAGCAGGGACTCCGGCGAAGGGAAAGGGAGGCGGCGGCCTACTGTTGACGGTGCTCCGATGAGATGGCGATGGACTTGGGGTGCAGGGGCGCCGAGGCCTGAGCTACTGTTGTTCGATGCAGAGAAAGGAAGCCAGGGGACGCGGAGGAGGCCGGGAAGACGGGGAGGCAGCATGGATCGGCGATGCTAATAACCTCGCGGCCATGCCGGGCGATAGGCGCGGCTTGGGGAGGCGCAGGCGACAACGGCGGCAGGGCACGAGCAGGGCGAGGAAGAGGTCGGGCGTCGGGGAGGCAGGCACTCCGGCGAGATGGTGATGGTGCTGCCACAGCGGAGGAGCTGCGAGGAGGGAGAGGGCGGAGGATGGAGCAGGTCCGGCGAGGAAGATGCAGGGGAGGCCCAACAGGCTGTGGTGCCCAGCGTCCCTGGCGACGCGGCAGGGCGGCGAGCTCGGCCTCGCGGTGATGGTGGAGGAGAGCAGGGGACGGGATCGTGTAGAGGAGCGAGAGGGAGGAGGAGGTGTACTGAATCAGGACCCATGGCATTTGCGGGTGTGCTGGCGTCGGGGAGGAGCGCGGAGACGAGGGAGAGTGGGGGGATCGAGGGCGAAGCCCTGTGCATGTGTGGCGGCGCAGGAGGAGAACGAAGGGATCGAGGGAGCGGGCTCCCTGGCGGCTAGGATAAGATTTAGGGGTTCGAGAGAGAGATGGGCTGACCTTGCTGGGCCTAGTGGGCGGTTGGGCCTGGGTGCAACCTCCCTCTCTCTTTCTCTCTCTCTCTCTCATATACTCCTTAGAAGAAATAAGGAAGAAAAAAGAGAGAAGAAAAATGAAGGAGAGGGTTAGTGAACGAATTTTAGCAAGAGGTTAAATTTCTTGGACTCACACAAAATGTGTTGATCCAAGAAATTAGGGATGACCAAGATTGAAAGAATAAATTCAAATTTCTTTGAATTTAATTCAGAAGGTTTGAACTAGGACAGGTTTTTTGAAGTGCCCAAAAATGTTGAGAATTTAGGTGGAGCTCCGGAAAAAGATAAAAGAATATATGGGCGAAGTATGAGGAGCAAAATCGAAGAAGAAAAGACATGTGATTATTTGCAAGTGTGTTATAGGTGATCCCAAACTAATGGAACATTTCGTTATAGCTCCCTATAATATTGGGAGGATATGTTATAAAGAGAAGTCACCCTTCCCTCGATTTAAATGGATCGAAGATCCACACAAATTATTTAGTGGGTTTTAAACAGGTTGCATGATAACATGATGACATGATGCAAGGCACATGATGCAAAGGGGAAATGTCGGGTGGTAGGTGCGACATATGCCAACGGGTGGCTTATCATTGTGGGAGCCAGTAAGACATCGCCGGTGCCTGGAAACGGGATGAGGCGAAGACTTGCACGCCGGCGAATCTTACCCAGCTTCGGGGCTCTCCATGGAGATAACACCCCTACTGCTGCTCGGCGGGGTCTCCGCATGATCGCTAGATGAACAAGTAGCTACACGATGCTCCTTGAGCTGTTTTGTGAGGAGAAGAAGTAGAGCACGGCTAGCCCTCCTCCCCTCTCTATGTGGTGTCTAGAACTAGCTTGGATCAACCCTTTGCATGGGTGTCCCGGGGGGTTTATATAGGCCTACCCCCCGGGGGTACAATGGTAATCCAGCTGGGCGTGGGGCCCAACCGTCTGTGTCTACACTCGCCGGCTGCTGGGGCCCGCCGGCTGCTGGGTCCCGCCGGCTGTCGGCTCCTTGGTCGACAGGCAGGCCCCACTGTCATGGGCCTTGTCGGCGGCTGGTTACTGTTACTCAATCCTGGTGACAAGGGCTTCGCCGAGGTGGGCATGGCTACAGTGCCGCCGTCCAGCGGGTGATCGCTGTAGCCTTACCGTGTCTTGTCTCCTTAATGGGGCGTCTCCTTCGAGAGAGGTGGCAAGCCGGCTGTGGGGAGCCGGCTCTGTCTTGGGCCGACTGGGGGAGGCCTGGCCGCCTTCGGGTGTCTCTCTGCCTGAAGGGGCCCACCGCCCGTGGGCCGCACTGGCAGCCCGTCATGGATGACATCAGGGTCAACGTGGCAACAGTGCCGCGCCGGACGGGTCATGGTCACCCGTACGGTGCACTGTGCCAGGCGTGCTCCGAGATTCGGGGGTGGCAGGCTTTACTGTGGCCACACCCCGTCACATCACCGTTATGTGGATGCAGACTTCGAGGGAACGATCTTGACTGCTTTGTGGGAGACGGCTTCTTGGAGTCGGCCTTCTCCCAGCCGGCTTCTCGGAGCCGGCCCTCCCGCGGCTTTCTTCGTGAGGGCTAAAGTCGGGTCGCCTTCCGATAGCCGGCCTGGGAGGCAGCCGACAAGGGGAAGGCGGCCCCACGTCTTGGATTCTTGAGGGCCGGATTGGCTTGTAATTTTTTCAGAAGGGCCAGGGGGAGCCGGCTAGGCTACCCATGGTCATTTACTCCGACAGTAGTCCCCGAAGCTGATCGAGCTTCGAGGCTGACAAAGGGACGAGAAGCTTGGCCAGCTTCCTATCCTGAGGGGTCGGCTTTGCTTGTGCGCGCCGCCTTCGGAAAGCCGCGTTCCTCGTAGGCGGGAACGCGGGTTGGCATGCGAGCTGACCGCGCGCCTTCACGCGGGCCACGTGGCAAGGAAATCCTGTAAACGCACGCGCGCGATGGGACGCCGCCGCAGGCCCGGGCCCGCCACTCACAGGCCTCGGCCCGAGCGTGGATCTTCTGCGGCCCACACGGACCGCTCGCCTTCCCGCGGCGGTTTTATTACGCCATCAGGACGTAGTAATCGCGGGACGTGGGGGAGTGGGCGCAGTTGATCCCCACGTTCCCCCACGCCACGCCTCCTCGGCTCCGCCGCGCGGTCTATAAGTAGGGGGAGGAGGGGGAGCGGCAGAGGCTCGCACGCTCTCCCTCGCTCCGCCCCTTCTTGCCTTCCTTCTGGTTCCTTCTGCCGCCGCAGCAACCCATTGCCGTGCCATTCCGCCGCCGGACCTCTCGGCTCCCTCGGTCCCGCCGTAGCGGGGTCGTGCACGTCTCCGCCGTCGCATCGTCTTGCTCCTCGCCGCGACGCTCCCATGGTGCTATCGAGCTCGTGGGATGGCTCCAACGTCCATGAGGACCACGTCGAGTTCCTCCGCCGGATGCGGCGCCTGCCGGGCGAGAACTTCGTGCGGGTTCGTCAAGCGCCGGCGAGGGAGATTTCACCGGCACCGGAGGAGGGCGAGCGGGTGATCTTCCGCTCGCACTGCCTGCGCGGCTTCGGCCTCCCGGCGAGCGGATTCCTTCGAGCCTTCCTTGAATTCTACCACCTCTAGCCGCATCACCTCACGCCCAACACGGTGATGCTGCTGTCAGCTTTCGTCACCCTGTGCGAGGGCTTTCTTGGGGTCCTCCCCACGCTCGAGCTCTGGGGGGAATTCTTCCAGAGCAAGCTCGGCACCGTCGTCGCGGGCGTGCCCGCCCCCTGCGGAGCCTTCATTGCCATGAGGCGGGCGAGAGAGAACAATCTGTTCCCGCCCATCCCGCTGATCCAGTCGGTGAAGCTCTGGCAGAAGTCCTACTTTTACATGAGGAACATCGCCCCGCAAGGCGACTACGTCAACCTGCCGACTTACGTAGCCGGCCCGCCGGCTGGGAGGCAACCTTCGTGGAGCTACCGGGCCAGGTCGCTGTCTCAGGACGGGAATGCAGCCGTCTCCCGGCTTCGGGTGATGATCCAGTCAGAGGGCCTGACTGGAGCCGACTTGGTGGCCGCCTTCGTGGAGCGCCAGGTACTTCCGCTCCAAGGCCGGCCTCACATGATTTGCCAGATGAGCGGCTGCTTCGACCCATGCCGGCTGAGCACCAGGGAGATGCCTCATGCAGAGGTGTCTTACATGGTGAACTACATCTCCAATTGCAAGCTCGCCGAGGACTGGCGATACGGCAAGGAGTTGTATTCTCGCGCCAACCCTCCGCCCGCCGTAAGTTTTTCTTCTTTTCTTCCTTTTTGTAGCCGGCCTCATGATAGCCGACCTTTGATCAGTTGGTTTGCCTTTAGCAGAACCCTCTTCTTCCACCAACAGCCGGGGCCGCAGGGGTAGAGCGCCAACTCCTCCCCGACCGCACGGTGGACGATGCCGACGATCCGGACCTGGGAGCGGTGTCACACCCTCGATGCGACTATATCTCCCACGTGTCGAGGCACGACTTAGAGGCATAATCGAATTGAAGGCAGATGTCGCAAGTTAGGCAATCTTCACAACATCCCATGTAATATGATAATAAAAGGGGAGATAACATAGTTGGCTTACACTCGCCACGTCAATCAAGTACATAAATAACATTACATCAACCAAACACTCATGGCCCGACTACGGCACCAAAATGAAAGATAACCCAACATGCGACACGGTCCCAATCACCCCCAACTGGGCGCCACTACTGTTCATCAGGAAAGGAAACATAGTAACATTGAGAGTCTTCGTCGAACTCCCACTTGAGCTCATACGCGTCTCCTGGAGCAGAATCATCCGGCCCTGCATCTGGTGTAATAGTAATCTGTGAGCCACAGGGACTCAGCAATCTCGCACCCTCGCGATCAAGACTATTTAAGCTTATAGGTAAGGCAAGGTAAATATATGTGGAGCTGCAGCAAGCGACTAGCATATATGGTGGCTAACTTATTCGCAAAAGAGAGCGAGAAGAGGAGGCAAAGTACGAGCGAGAAACTAGAGAACAACCTGCGCAAACATTACTCCAACACCGTGTCCACTTCCCGGACTCCGCCGAGAAGAGGCCATCACGGTAACACACTCAGTTGATTCATTTTAATTAAATTTAAGGTTCAGGTTATCTACAACCGGACATTAACAAATTCCCATCTATCCATAACCGCGGGCACGGCTTTCGAAAGTTCAAATCCCTGCAGGGGAGTCCCAACTTAGCCCATGACAAGCTCTCACGGTCAACGAAGGAATAGACCTCCTCCCAAGACGTTTCGATCAGACTCGGTATCTCGGTAATTCAAGACACTTCGACAGGTTAAAACAAGACCAGCAACACCGCCCGAATGTGCCGGCAAATCCCGATAGGAGCTGCACATATCTCGTTCTCAGGGCACACTCAGATGAGCCAGACATCGGGTAGGCCAGCCCAGAGTTGCCCCTGGTAGCCCCGGACATCGCTCGGTTGGACCAACACTCAGAGGAGCACTGGCCCGGGGGGGTTAAAATAAGATGACCCTTGAGTCTGCAGAACCCAAGGGAAAGAAAAGGCTAGGTGGCAAATGGTAAAACCAGAGTTGGGCATTGCTGGAAAAGCTTTAATCAAGGAGAAATATCAAGGGGTTCCCATTATAACCCAACCGCGTAAGGAACGCAAAATCCAGGAACATAACACCGATATGACGGAAACTAGGGCGGCAAGAGTGGAACAAAACACTAGGCGAGAGGCCGAGCCTTCCACCCTTTACCAAGTATATAGATGCATTAAGATAACATGGCAATATAATGATATCCCAACAAGTAAATAAATGTTCCAACAAGGAACGGCCTCCAATCTTCACCTGCAACTAGCAACGCTATAAGAGGGGCTGAGCAAAGCGGTAACATAGCCAATCAACGGTTTGCTAGGACATGGTGGGTTAGAGGTTTGACATGGCAATTTGGGAGGCTTGAAAGCAAATGGTAGGCATCGTATCATTGGCATAGAAAAAGAGCGAGCAAACTAGCATAGCAAAGATAGTAGTGATTTCGAGGGTATGATCATCTTGCCTGCACAGTTGTCAGAGTTGACTGGATCCTCAAAAGCAAACTCAACGGGCTCCTTGTTAGCGAACTCATCTCCCGGCTCTACCCAAACAAGACAAATAAGCAACAAGGACACAATCAACCACGTGCAAGAACCAAACAAGACGATGCGATGATGATATGCTATGCGGGATGCGATGCGGGATGCAAAATGCAAGATATGACAGGAAATGCATGAACCTGGCCTCAACATGGAAATCCAAGTGTGCCATTGGAAAGATGAGATGAAATCTCTTGAAAACAATATAAAGAACACCGGAATCGGAGTTACGGTTTGGAAATGGCAAGCGATTCAAAAATGACACCGGTCTGCGATTTACAGCAAGTAGGCATCTAAAAGCAATGAGATGAACATGCTACAGCAACCAAACATGACAAAAAATACATGGCAGGGATGCACACAAGATGCTTAACAAAAGTCTAGCACTGAGCTACGGCCAATTGATCCATTAACAGGTTCAAAAAAGCATGGCAAAAATGCATATGGCAAACAGATCTCAGACTTAGTGAAATCAACACTTGTCTGGAATTTCAGATCAGGTAGCCCTCTTCGCAGCAACAAAACTACATGCTATAGGATCTGAACATGGCAAAGTAAAGCATGGCATGGAGCTACTCAAAGAGCTTAACAAAAGTCCCTTTAGTGACCTTGAGCCAAAAGGGATCAGAAAATACAATTGCAAGCATGTGAACATAGCAAAAACATAATCAGTTTTCAGACTTAGTAAAAACTGACACATGCTGAAATATAACTCAAGTAGGCATGTTTACGAGCTCGATGCACTCACTACGGTGCAAGTCATGGCAAGACAAGCATACAACCATCAAGAAGGCACAAAATGCAAGCTAGACATGGAAAGAACAATAGCATAGCATGCACGGATCAACTACAACATCACCGGCAAAATTGCAAACAAGTTGACAATCTGCCCAGATTCACGAAGTAGCAAAAGTAGAGCTCGATTGACTCAAGCTAGGGTGCTCCATAATTTCAAACAAAGACATGGATGGATAGAGCACTACAATATTAACAAAACATCCTTACTGATCAACCTCAAAAGAGGCACAGATCACTAGGAAACAACGTGAACATATGACAACATGAGATAAACAGCTCCAGGACTTAGTGAAATTACTAAGTCCCTGAAAACGGAATTAGCAAGTGCACCACTTTGCAAGCTTGCACTAGTCACCACACACATCACAAAAGTACATGGGTTGCACCTCTAGAAAGATGACAAAACCCTTAACAAAACACATGTAGAGCATCAGGGCATAACATGCACACATTAATCATGGCAAAAATGACAAAAACCTAAATGGAATAGCAGATCTGACAAATAACTCAAGTAGCTCTCTTCTGATAGCATTTCGGGCATTAAGATGAACTCAAATGAACATGATGCAATGGAATGAAATGATGTACTCTCTGAGATGAACATTTTGATATGCTATATGCATGAATCGGAGATACGGTTGCAAAGTTACGGGGCCACGAACAGAGGCACTTGGACTAGGGTTTCTGAGAAAAGTCAACCTCCGAATGGATCTAGATCTGGTGGTTACTGTAGCTCCGGATCGGGCACTGTAGCACAGCGGTGCGGAAGCCGAGGAACGACGGTGGGGCTCGCTGGAGAAGGGGCCGCGGCGACCGGAGGAAGGAGGAGACCGCCGGGGAGGTCGCCGACGTGGGCTCCGGGCGCGGCGCGGGCGCGGATCGGCGGGTGGCGGCGTC
>NC_041386.1:221933072-221964482 GCF_002162155.2 Triticum dicoccoides | reverse complement strand
CGGGCCGCGGCGGGCTTCGGCAGCGGCGGTGGCGCGATGCCAGATGGCGGGCGGCGGTTGGCGACGGTGACGAGCGGACGCGTCCGGCCGGATTCGGACGTGTCCGGCCGGTGCGGGGGCGATTTAGGGTTTCGGGGAGAGGGGATCCGAGATATTTCGAGGGGGGCCTATTTATAGGCATAGAGGGAGCTAGGAGAGTCCAAATGAGGTGCGGTTTTTGGCCACGCGATCGTGATCGAACGCTCTAGATGATGGAGCAGAGTTAGGTGGATTTTGGGCCAAATTGGAGGGGTGTTGGGCTGCAACACACATGAGGCCTTTTCGGTCCCTCGGTTAACCGTTGGAGTATCAAACGAAGTCCAAATGATACGAAACTTGACAGGCGGTCTACCGGTAGTAAACCAAGGCCGCTTGGCAAGTCTTGGTCCAATCCGGAAATGTTTAATCCCCACACACGAAAGAAAGGTAGAAATGACCACCGGAGGAGAACGAAGCGCCGGAATGCAAAACGGACAACGGGGAAAATGCTTGAATGCATGAGACGAACACGTATGCAAATGCAATGCACATGATGACATGATATGAGATGCATGACAACGACAACAACACACGGAGACAAAACCCGAACCCGAGGAAATAAATATAACTTAACGCCGGAAACGGCAAGAGTTGGAGTACAAATTGGGAAAATTACATCCGGGGTGTTACAAGCGGCCGCCATAGAGGACGCCATCATGGGGGAAGGCGACGAGGCCGGAGGCGCCGGGCTCGGGGCCGGCTTCGAGGACTGGCCGGACGACGACGAGGTCGAAGCCGCCCCGCACCGCCAGCCGGCGCTTGATCATCAAGGCACGGGCCTGTCTGCCGCGCCGGCTGCCCGTGGCGGCGCGCAGAAGCGCCCGGCTGCGTCGACCTTCTTCGGCAGCCGGCCGAAGAAATCCAAGGTTTCTACGGCGGCGACCAAGCGGGACGAGGCGGCTGTGAAGGCGGCCCGCTTCTGCAAGGCGGTGAAACAGCCGCAGGCAATCTCGGCGTAAGTCGTCGAACGTCTTGTGTATATATATTTTTTGTTGTCCTTTTCGATTGAAGCTCTTGTAAACCTTGCTTTGCTTGCCGGGCAGGGCACCGCTTTCCCTTGAGCGGAGTCCTGGCGGCTCCGTAGTCGGGCCGACTGGAGGGTCTTCAGGCTCCCGCCGCGTGGATCCCCACGCCGACCTTAGGGAGGCCATGAAGCGGAACGCACGGGAGGCGCGGGAGGAGCGGGAGGCGGCGGAGCAAAGGACCGCCCAGGCGGCGAAGGAGCAGGCCGACGCGGCGGCCAAGGTCCGGGCGGAGGCGGCAGCCGCGGAGACGGAGGCAGAGGCCTCGCATAATCAGCCTCCGCTGCTCGTCGTTCCCCTCCGCACCGTGGCCCCCGACATCCTCGTGCCCCCGTCGGAGGAGGTCGACCAAGACTCGCCAGTGATGGAGAGGAGGGAGGACCACGTGATCTTCGTGGAGGGGGCGGCGTCGACTGGAGCGAGCCAAAGCGGCCAATCAGCCGCGGCGCCAGAGCAGCCGGCCGGGGGCGAGCCGGAGGCAGGGGCCGGCCTCGAGGTGCAGCCGACATTGCGCTAGCGCGCAGGGGGAGGCACCTCCGCACCGGAGCCGCACCGAGCCGCGGGCGCCAGCCAGACGGCGGAGGCCCTGGAAGCGGCCAACGTCAGCACGTCCGAGTGGACTCCCAGCGGGGGGACGGGTGAGCTGAACACGGCGGCCCAGGAGGTCCGGAACCAGCTTCAAGCCCAGGCCGCCTCGCTGCACCGATACACCCAAGAGTTCCTCGCGACGCAGGCCGTCATCCAGGTGAGTCTTCTGGCCTTGGTTGTTTTGCTCTTTTTGATTTCTTTCGTGGGGGCGCGTCAACGCAACCACTTGGTGTAGTCCCCGAGTTCCGAGTCGGCTGATGCGCAGGCGGCTTGGAACTTACTAGGTCCTGACAACTGTCTTATTCTTGCCTCTTGTCTGATCTTCCAGGAGTATCATAACCTCTGCGCTGCTGCCTTCAACTCCCAGGCTCAGGAGCTGGGCCGGAGAACCAAAGACCTGACCAGCAGCCGGAGTGCATGCTTGGTTTCGTTCATCTCTTGTGGGGTCGCGTCAGCGCACCCACTGGGTGTAGTCCCCGAGATTCGGGCCGACTGCTGAGCAGACGGGTCGGATCTTTCTCGATGACTTCTTCCTTATTGATTTTTCCTTTGTCTTCATGCTTGCAGGAGCCAATGCCGACTTGAGGGGGCAGCTCAGCGGGGCCCAGGCCGCCCTTCGTGCCAAGGAAGTCGAGTACAATGCCTTGGTCCTAGAGTGTGACCGCCTTGTCAAGAAGTCGGCCGACCAGGAGGAGAGCCACAAGGCGGCCCTGAAGAAGGCGCAGGACAGCGAGGACGCCCTGAAGGCCGAGTTCGAGACCGAAGCGGCGGGCTGGGCTGAGGCGAAGCAGGCGCTGAGCGAGGTCTTCGGTCGTATCGAGGATCTGATCGATGGTAAACCGCCTTCTTCACTCCTTGCTTGCCCCTTGATCCCTGATTTGTGTTCTGACTTGTGCTGCTTTTTGTTCTCTGTGCAGACTACTTTCCCGGCTACTCTGTCTTCACCACCCAAACCATCGAGGCCTATCGCGAGGCGCGCCGGCAGGCGGGGGCTGAAATCGCGCCGGACGCGAGCCGGATGCTTGAGGAGCAACTCTTGGCGGTCCAAGCCCGGCTGCAGCTGGCTCACCGTATGCTCCGCCGCCTCCAGCGCGCTGGAGCGCAGGTGCTGGCCGCCCTCTGGCCAGGCGAGACGATTCCCCGCACCCCGAGTCAGACTGCCGACTGGCTGGAGGTTGCGGTTGGCCGCTTCAAGGCCTGGAAGGCATCGGCAGCCCGGCTTGGAGCTGGGCGGGCGCTGGAGTTCATCCGGGCCTGGTATCTGGGGCTGAACCTGGACCAGCTGCGCACCTGGCGGCTGGAGGCCGACGAGGAGATGGAGGAGGTGCGGCCGACTATCGCTCAGCGCACTTCAACGATCGCCGAGTGCACTGACATCAGTGTCTTCGCTCCTGAAATTAATGACGACGGTGTTGCCCAGCTGGAGGAGTGGTTCGGGCTGGACCCGGCAGTGGGTGAGGACTCGGCAGAGGAGATCGCCTCCAGCGATGAAGGCAAAGACGACGAAGGAGAGGAAGGCGAAGACGTTAAGCCGGCTAGTGAAGCGGCCAGCCAGCCTCAGCCTGACCGTGCTTCTAGCAACGAGGCGCGTGCTAGCGCGCCCTCTGGTGGAGGCGGTGATCATGCCGAGCTTCGTCAGCCGGCCACTCCTCCAGCCGGCACTGCCGTCTCCACCGACCTGCCCGACTCGCCAGTCGCTCCCCTGGCGTAATTTGCCGTCCTTGTTTTTCCTGCTTGTTATCCTTTGAACAATTTTTATTAAACTTGCGCAGTTCCACCCACTGGGGGTGTATTCGAACTATGTTGAATGCTGGCCTTACGAAGGTCTTTTGTGTAAATATGATTGTGTGCGTGTTTGGTTTCCATTCATGTATGCTTTTTATCCTTAGGCTGTTTCCTTTGCCGCCTTCCCCTTTTGGGAAGGCAAGTACTCGAGCTTTCTTAGATTGAAGCGAGGTGAATGGAAGCCGGCCGGCCGGCTACTCTGGTAGTCGGTCGGTGGTGGGAAAAAACCGGCTTTTGTTATATTAGTCCGTTAGTCCCTAGCCGTTTTTCGTGTGGGCGTCCTTTCCTGCCTTTAACTCTTGCCAGCCGGACAGCCGGTTCTTCAAACTGCGACTTTTGGCAAGAGAAGGCTTGGGTGCCGGCACACTACTTGTCTAGCCGCGGGTAGGACTTTTAATATAACTCTAGGCGGCCAGTCCACGGGTCGACTAGTCCAACCCGGTGCCGGACGAAAAAAGTAAATGTGATGACAAGGTCATAAGCATGATATTCTTCATTCATAGATAAAAGATGGCAGTCCCCGAGCTCTCCTCAGGGGGCCTATTGTCTTGTACTTAGTACAAAAGTTAGCGTGACATATACTGCATTTCAACTGTAAAATCTTCGGAGGAGGTTGCCATTCCATGGTCGTTCTGACTCCTTGCCGGAGTCGTCTCTCTTTCGTGCCTTCGGCTTCTGCGCGTCGATCAGGTAGTAGGAGTCGTTGCCTAAAGCTCTGCTGATGACGAAGGGGCCCTCCCAAGGGGCCGAGAGCTTGTGCTGGCCGGCTGTTCGCTGGATCAGCCGGAGCACAAGATCGCCCTCTTGGAAGGATCTTGGCTTGACCTTCCGGCTGTGGTAGCGGTGCAGGCCCTGCTGATAGATGGCGGACCGGCTGAGGGCTAACAGTCGGCCTTCTTCCAGCAGGTCGACGCCGTCTTCTCGTGCTTCCTTGGCCTCCGCCTCTGTGTACATGGTTACCCATACACAGATGGCTTCCTTGGCCTTCTTGATGTCAGTTGGGATGACCGCCTCGGCACCATACACGAGGAAGAAAGGAGTGAAGCCGGTTGACTTGTTTGGGGTAGTGCGCAGACTCCAGAGGACGGCCGGCAGCTCATCGAGCCAACAGCAGGCCGAACGCTCCAGTGGTACGACTAGTCGGGGTTTGATGCCGGAAAGGATGAGGCCGTTGGCTCGCTCGACCTGGCTATTAGACTGTGGGTGGGCAACGGACGCCAATTCCAACCGGATGCCTTGCATCGCACAGTAACGTGCCAAGTCTCCCTTGGCGAAATTCGTGCCATTGTCGGTGATGATGCTGTGTGGCACGCCGTACTGAGTTGTTATTTCTGCGATAAATGTCACAAAAGTCGGCCCATTCAGCTTCTTGATCGGCTTTGCCTCAATCCATTTGGTGAATTTGTCTACAGCGACAAGCAGATGTGTCATGCCGCCGCGCGCCGTCTTGAATGGGCCCACCATGTCCAGTCCCCAAACGGCGAAGGGCCAAATGAGGGGAATGGTCTTGAGTGCTGAAGCCGGCATGTGTTGCTTGGAGCTGAAGAGTTGGCACCCTTTGCAATGTTTAACTAACTCCTTGGTGTCATCCAAAGCAGTCGGCCAAAAGAAACCATGGCGGAAAGCTTTGGCAACGACTGATCTTGAGGTCGCATGGTGGCCGCATTCTCCTTGGTGGATGTCTCTGAGGATTGCAATGCCCTTCTCTTGCTCGATGCATCGCTGGAGGACTCCAGTGACACTGCGCTTGACGAGCTGTCTGTTGACGATATTGTATGCTCCGGCTCGGCGTTGGACTTGTCTTGCCTTTGTTTCGTCAGCGACATTAGGAAGTTGAGGATGGACTGAGCCCATGATGGAGCTGCGACTTCTTCTATTGCCAACATAGCTACTGCGACCAGGGCGGGCGGGCTGAGTGGTGAAATGCTGGAGTCGGCCGCCGCCTGCTATGTTGGTGCAGTCTCCGGGCCGACTACCGTAGTCCTCGAGCCGGGTGCAGCAGTCCTCGGGTCGGGCGTAACTACGGAAGTCCCCGAGCCGCCTGCTGATGTCCCTTGGCCGACTATCGAAGTCCCCGGGTCACCCTCTTGGTTCTTCGAGCCGGTCCCGGCTGTATCGGGGTCAGGCGGCACGAAGATGGAATCGGACTCTGGAGACGGCTTGATAGACGACTTGAGGAGGTGTTGTAGAGAGACACCGGTTGGTATTGCTTGCCGAGTGGAGCCTATTCGAGCCAGGGCATAAGCTGGCTCGTTGTCGGCTAGCGGTACGTGGAGGAACTCGCATCCTTCAAAATACCCACTGATCTGCTGAACGAGGAAGCGGTAGCTTGCCATATTTGCGTCCTTGGCATCCCAGTCGCCGGATGATTGCTGGACCACCAAGTCCGAGTCGCCATAACATAGGATCCGGCGAATGCCGAGCTCTTTGGCGAGCCGGAGCCCGTGTATGAGCGCCTCGTACTCGGCCACGTTGTTGGAGGCGGCAAAGTGAATTTGCAGGGTGTATCTGAGCTTGTCGCCTTTGGGAGAGGTGAGGATGACGCCGGCTCCCAAGCCGGTGCGCATCTTGGACCCATCGAAGTGCATGCGCCAATGAGTGGAGTCGGGAGCTGGCGGCAGGTACTGGGTCTCGGCCCAGTCGGCGAGGAAGTCGGCCAATGCTTGGGACTTGATGGCGGTGCGAGGCTGGTAGAAGATCGTGTAAGGGGCCAGCTCGATGGCCCATTTCGCCACCCGGCTGGATGCATCCCGGCTGCCTATGATCTCAGCCAGCGGGGCGGTGCATACGACCATGATGGGATGCTCTTGGAAGTAGGGCTTCAGCTTCTTGGCGGCAAAGTACACGCCGTAGCACATCTTCTGGTAGTGCGGGTAGTTCTGCTTCGAGGTAGACAGCACCTCGCTCAAATAGTACACCGGCCTCTGGACCGGCTGGGCTCGGCCCTCTTCTGGGCGTTGGACTACGATGACGGTGCTGACCACCCGGCTGGTTGCGGCAATGTAGAGGAGCATGGGCTCTTTCTCAGTCGGCGCTGCCAGGACAGGCGGCATGGCCAGCATCTTCTTCAGCTCATGAAAGGCTTGGTCGGCTTGGTCATTCCACTCGAAGTGAGTGGTCTTCTTCATGAGGCGGTAGAGGGGGAGAGCTTTCTCTCTGAGCCGGCTGATGAGGCGGTTCAGGGAGGCCAACCATCCGATGAACTTCTGGACGTCTCGAAGTTTGGTGGGAATCGCCATTCTCTCAATGGCCTTGATCTTTACTGGGTTGCATTCGATGCCGCATTCGAAAACCAGGAAGCCTAGGAGTTGGCCGGCTGGCACTCCGAACATGCATTTCTCCGGGTTGAGCTTGATTTGGAACCGGCGTAGGTTCTCAAATGTTTCCTTGAGGTCTTCCAGCAAGGTGCCGCGCTTCTCCGTCTTCACCACAATGTCATCTACATAGATGTGGGCATTTCTGCCGAGTTGCTTGAGGAGGCACTTCTGCATGCAATGCTGAAAAGTGGCACTGGCATTTCTCAAGCTGAATGTCATAGTCAGGTAGCAGAAGGCTCCGAATGGCGTGATGAAGGCGGTCTTCAGGCGGTCTGCCGGATCTAACTTTATCTGGTGGTATCCTGAGTACGCATCCAAGAAACTCAACAGCTCGCATCCGGCCGTGGAGTCTATCACTTGATCAATCCTTGGCAGGGCAAAGGGATCTTTGGGGCAGGCCTTGTTGAGGCTCGTGTAGTCTATGCACATGCGCCACTTGTTGTTCTTCTTTAGCATGAGGACCGGGTTGGCGAGCCATTCTGGAAAGAAAACTTCCATAATGAAGCCGGCTGCCAGAAGCCGTGCTATCTCTTCTCCTACAATCCTCCTTTTCTCCTCCGATAGTCGGCGGAGGGGTTGTTTGACTGGTTTTGCGCCTTCTCGGACGTGCAACTTGTGCTCGGCGAATTCCTTTGGAACACCCGGCATGTCCTTGGGGGACCATGTAAAGATGTCCCGATTCTCACGGAGGAAATTGGCGAGCTCGCTTTCCTATTTGCTGTTTAGGTTTGCCCCGATGATGGCAAACCTCTTTGGGTGCTCGGGGTCAAGAGGTATCTTCTTCGTCTCCTTGGCCGGCTGGAAAGATCATTGGGCATCATACTCCTTGGGATCGGGGGACAAGGCCGACTGTTTGCCGGCCATGGCCATGACTCGGTCCAACATCTTCTTTTTTTCGGCTATCACAAGTGACTCGGCCAGCCGGCTGCTAGCTTCTGCGCACTCGGAAGATTTCTTGTAATCACCGGCTATGGTGATGATGCCTTTGGTGCTCGGCATCTTCATCTTGAGGTAAGCATAGTGGGGAACAGCCATGAACCTGGCCAAGGCAGGTCGGCAAAGCAATGCATGGTAGGGGCTCTCCAGGTCTACCACTTCAAACCAGATCGCCTCCCGACGAAAATGCTCCTTGTCCCCGAAGAGTACATCAATCTTGATCTTGCCAATGGGGGTGCAGGACAGGCCGGGTACGATGCCATGGAACACAGTCCGAGTAGGCATGAGTTGCTTTGTCTTGATGTTCAGCTTCTCTAGGGTGTCACGGTACAGGATGTTGATGCTGCTCCCGCCGTCTATCAGCACGCGGGAGAAACGGGCGGCGCGTCTGTCCGTTGCAAGGGTGGCATCCAGAACCAACGCATAAGAGCCGGGAGATGGCATCACCTCTGGGTGGTCGGACCGACTCCAGCTGATAGGTTTTTCTGACCAGTGCATGTGCTCAGCAGGGTTGGCAGCGACCATGCTGACCTCCTGGTGCTCTCGGCATCTGCCGCGCCGGTCTTCGGGTTGGCTTGTAAAGACGACATAGGCGGCATGCTCATCGGGGAACTCATCGTGCACGGCTCCGACTGCAGGCTGAGCGGTCGGCGGCTGCGGAGCCGGAGGCGGCAGACCGGCGGACCGGCAAGCGGCGGCGGCGCGAGCCCTTCGCCTTTGGAGATTCAGGTGAGCCAATGGCACTTTCGGGTTGTGTGGTTGGATGGCTTCGTGCCGCTGTGGAACTTGCATAGGGCGTCGAGAGTTTGCTCGTAGGAGAAGGCCGGCTGCCAAGCCGGCTTGCCGCCCCTCCGCTTCTTGGGTGCAGGCCGCCCTTCGGGCTGCTCATCTTCGACTGTGGCCACCTGCCGACTGGTGGAGGGCAGCACGGGGCCCTTGCGCTTGTGGTCGTTCTGGTGTGGGCGTTGGCCGGAATCCCCAGCCGGCGTCTTGGGCGCCGGGTTGAGTACTTTCCCGGACGCGTCTACCCGGAGCTCGGTCTTCATTGAGGAGTCAGCGATGGCGTACTTGTCCGCTATGTCCAGAAGCTCGTCGAGGGTAGTCGGCTCGTCGCAGAGAAGCTTATGCTTGAGGAGGGTGCCTTCTCGGCACTCGGCAGTGAAGTATTCTATGGCTTGCACCTCGTGCACCCCTTCGCAAGAGTTGCGGAGCTCGGCCCAACGCGTGAGGTAGTCGCGAGTGGACTCGGCGGGGCCTTGTACACACAAGGAGAGCTGTCTGGGCTTGGGAGCCCGCTTGTAGGTGCTGGTGAAGTTGCGGACGAAGGCTTCTGTGAAGTCTAGCCAACTGTTGATGCTGTACGGCTTGAGGCTGTTGAGCTAGGTCCGCGCCGTGCCTTGCAGCATGAGGGGCACGTACTTCACGGCAACGCGCCTGTTGCCGTTCGCTATGCTAACCGCCGTGGCGTAGTCGATCAACCAATCTTCCGGCTTCACGGAGCTGTTGTACTTGGGCGTGTCTCTTGGGAGCGAGAACCCTTTGGGGAAAGGCTCGTCGCGGATGCAGGGGCCGAAGCAAGGCGGGCCGACATCATCTTCTTATTCCAGTGCCAAGGATCGCGCTAGGCGGTCAATCCGATGGCGGGCGTCGTTCTCGCTGACTCCTTCGTGGTGACCTAGTCGGCCGCTGAGAGTCGGATGCGCAATAGGCGGTGGGGTGGGATATCTCTCCCCACGGGGACGGGGCGGAGGCGGGTTGCCCCGCCACTCCACGGCCCGGGGGTGGCCTTCTGTGTCTCGCTCGATGGAGATTCGAGTTTGGCTTCGGCTGGCAGCCGGCTCTTTCTCGCGCCGCGCGCGGGTTTTTACCGGCAGTCGGCGTCCGGGACGTCGCGACGTGATCTCGGCACGGGGGAGGGCTTTCCGCGCGAGCGTCGGCTTCGTGCCGCTGTGCGGCCGCATCGATTAGCTGCTGGATGCGTCTGGTCATGTGGTGGAGTTCTTCGGCCCCTAATCCGTCTAGCTCGTCTACGGCCGCCTGGGCAGCACGCAGGTTCTCGAATGGAGTGGCGTAGACTGGGCGGTCGACTCCTAGCGTGTCAGCGATGGCAGCGCCGCGCTGCCTGACACCGCCGGCTCGGCTGGGCCCGCCTGGGGGCGGCGTGCCAAAGGCGGCGCGGTCAGCTTCGCGCCGGTGGGCCTCAGTGAGGCGTCTCATGGAAGCCAGCTTCTGGCCCTCCGCGAGGAGGGCGAGGCGGCGAGCCTCCAGTGCTTCGGCATCGGCATCGGCCGGGAGGGGGATGGTCAAGTCGTGGACCGCCGCATGCGGGGCGTCGTGGGTGCTCTCGTCGGAAGCGTCGCCGTGGCCGATGACCATCACCTCGGTGGTGACAGCGTCGCAGCCATCGGCCCGGGGAAGCGGGTCGTTGTAAATCGTGATGTCGGTGGGGAAAGTGTTGAGTGAGGCCGTGTCGGAGTCGACAGGCATCGGATCGGTGGAGCCGACCGACTCCAAGTCCACAGCAGGCTCGCCGGAGACGTGGAGCTGGCCGAGGAGGTTGACGAGGTGGTCGGTGCCCGCGTCGGAGGCAAGCTCGTCGGAGATGAGGGTCTTGTCGAGGAGATCGGCAAGGCCGCTCGCTGCACAGACGTTGGTGACGCCTTGCAGCGCGTCGTGGCAAGCGCCATCGGGCGTGCCGGGCTGGCTACGCTCACTGGGGAGGAAGAGGGTTCCTGTCCAGAACAGGTCTCCGGACGACGGTGCACCTGACCCCACGGTGGGTGCCAAATGTCGGGTGGTAGGTGCGACATATGCCAACGGGTGGCTTATCATTGTGGGAGCCAGTAAGACGTCGCCGGTGCCTGGAAGCGGGATGAGGCGAAGACATGCACGCCGGCGAATCTTACCCAGCTTCGGGGCTCTCCGTGGAGATAACACCCCTACTGCTGCTCTGTGGGGTCTCCGCATGATCGCTAGATGAACAAGTAGCTACACGATGCTCCTTGAGCTGTTTTGTGAGGAGAAGAAGTAGAGCACGGCTAGCCCTCCTCCCCTCTCTATGTGGTGTCTAGAACTAGCTTGGATCAACCCTTTGCATGGGTGTCCCGGGGGGTTTATATAGGCCTACCCCCCGGGGGTACAATGGTAATCCGGCTGGGCGTGGGGCCCAACCGTCTGTGTCTACACTCGCCGGCTGCTGGGGCCCGCCGGCTGCTGGGTCCCGCCGGCTGCCGGCTCCTTGGTCGACAGGCAGGCCCCACTGTCATGGGCCTTGTCGGCGGCTGGTTACTGTTACTCAATCCTGGTGACAAGGGCTTCGCCGAGGTGGGCATGGCTACAGTGCCGCCGTCCAGCGGGTGATCGCTGTAGCCTTACCGCGTCTTGTCTCCTTAATGGGGCGTCTCCTTCGAGGGAGGTGGCAAGCCGGCTGTGGGGAGCCGGCTCTGTCTTGGGCCGACTGGGGGAGGCCTGGCCGCCTTCGGGTGTCTCTCTGCCTGAAGGGGCCCACCGCCCGTGGGCCACACTGGTAGCCCGTCATGGATGACATCAGGGTCAACGTGGCAACAGTGCCCCGCCGGACGGGTCATGGTCACCCGTACGGCGCACTGTGCCAGGCGTGCTCCAGGATTCGGGGGTGGCAGGCTTTACTGTGGCCACGCCCCATCACATCGCCATTATGTGGATGCAGACTTCGAGGGAACGATCTTGACCGCTTTGTGGGAGCCGGCTTCTTGGAGTCGGCCTTCTCGCGGCCGGCTTCTTGGAGCCGGCCCTCCCGCGGCTTTCTTCGTGAGGGTAAAGTCGGGTCGCCTTCCGATAGCCGGCCTAGGAGGCAGCCGGCAAGGGGAAGGCGGCCCCACGTCTTGGATTCTTGCGGGCCGGATTGGCTTGTAATTTTTTCAGAAGGGCCAGGGGGAGCCAGCTAGGCTACCCGTGGTCATTTACTCCGACAGGAAAGCAACAAGCAAAACAAAACACATGACAAAACCCGGAATCCATGGATGGCATCTGAATCTCCGGTCTTGGGGCATTACAATACTCCACCACTACGAGAGGATCTCGTCCCGAGATCTAGAATTGCACTGGAGGGAAAACAGAAGAGAAAAGGAAGAGGTAAAACTAAGTTGCTTCTTTGACAAACGAGTGAAACGAAAGAACCTTGAAAAGTTGAAGAAATTGAAAGAAAGAATACAATGGAGATGACCGAAGTTGAAAACACTCCGTTAGAAAAGAGGAACAAGGAAGAACAAATTCGTATAGCACTCCGATTGAAAAGAGATGCAAAACTTCTTAGGATGAAAAGGATTTGAGCAAAGGGGCACAACACTCCGGTTAAATGGGTAAGCACGAAAAGGACACCATCCGAGAAGATGAGAGAAAAGAGCAACATCACAACGCCTCCGGAAGAAATGAGAGGATGGAATGGAATGAATGGAGGATAAAACAATATCTTCTATCTCAAATGATCTTGAAAATCATCTTTAGGGGAAAGTTCGAGCGGAGTTGTTGGAAAACCAACATTGAAAGGATAAGCTTGATATGGGCTTAAGGAACACATCTCAAAACTTAAGGTGAAATTCCGCCACTAACGAAACAAGATTGGATTGATAACAACAAGGAGACAAGAACTTATTTCATCGGTAGGATAAATGAAGAACTTGGATCATATATGAGCACCATAAATAGAAACAATCCTTAGGAGAAGCTTTAGGTGAAATATACCCCAAGATGACTCCAACAAAGAGGTTGATGGATTTAAAATATCTCATTCTTGACAACATGTGAATCATGAAACATGAACTCAAATTATCAAGAATGACATAATACCACCTGCAATGGAGCGGTAGAAAAAAATTGCACTCTGGATTTCAAGATGAAGAATGCTTGAGCACCTCTGAAAAGAAACTTGATGAACACTTCGAGAAGGAATTAAATCCTTGATGAACCAGCATGTAGAACCTTCGTGTAGAACGCCGGTAACAAAAGGATGATCAAAAAGGAATGAAGGAGAAGTTGAAAACACAAGGTGAATCCTTGCAATGATTAGATAGATCTTTGGAATGATATAATTGAAATAACTTTGAGCTCCGGAAAGAAAGATGGACAACTTGAATCGAGAATTTGATGCACCTCCGGAATAGGGAATTAATCACTTGGATGAACAAGAATAAGGATTATGTTATGCGTATCCTTCACCAATTTAAATTGATGACAAACAATGGATTTGGCATACTATTTATTCTCGTGGAAAGGATTAAGGAGAGGCATAACTTAAGCTTGACAAGGTCTTCAATGATCCACCGGTAGAATTGAAAACAACAAATGAGTTGATATGATAACAAGGTAAGAAGAATCTTGAACGAACCACCGTAAGAATTGAAAATGAATGAAGAAGAAAAATAAAGAAGCACCGGGAAGAATTAGAGAACAAATGAAGATACTTGAGGGGAATTGAGATAAAAGAGAATGAAGAGATCACGAACTGATTCGAGAATATTGAATGATGCACCGATAAGATTTATAGAAAGAGAGCTGAAAGCTGAGAATGAATAATTCTGAGATGATGGGCTCCGGAGAATCAAACTGAAAAGACTCCTGAATTACTCCGGATGGGTGAAAAGAATTCTCACGATCAAAACAATTATGAGAGGATGGCATCAAGCTAGAACCATGAATCTTGAAGAGAAAGGAGCAAGATATGGAAGAAAAACTCTTCTTCGGTCTTCAAAATCTGAGAATGACGACGAGAAACACCACCAATAATTGAAGAGGCACTCCGGAAGAATCAAAAGTGAAGAGGTTGAGCCAACGATGAAAAGAATTTGAAAGGTCAGGGAGAAAGGAATTTGACTGATGATTACTCATTCTTACGTCAAACTTGGAAAAGAATTTGAGAGTAACGCCGGTAGAATTAGAAGAGTCAGGTAAGATCCTGGAAAAGACCTGTGGGTTAGGGCCCACTCAAGGAAACACCGTTGTAACAATCTTGAAGAGAGATTATACCGGTTGAATTAAGTGGCTTGAATGAGATAACAACCTCGAAAGATCTTAAGTAGCAAGAAATGGATGATTAAGAGGTGCACCGGCAAGAGAAAAGCATTTGAAACGATGAAAAAGGATGTGATCACCATCGAAAGATTGCATTGAACATACCGGGGAAGATAAAAGAACAAAGAATGATAAACTTGAGGCTCCGTTAGAATCTTCATGAGCATCATCGGATAAGAACATTCAAATGCAAGAATGAAGAGTCTTCACATGAAAAATGGATACTTTATTAAGATATATGAGTCCTTGAAGAAAAAAGGGGTGGGTGGGCGGGAAAAACAAAGGCAACTTGGAGACGAATGAAACAAACAACATTGAGACGACTTGAGTTGATCTTGCGGATGTTGAAATGATTGGATCCACTTGAGGAGGAGCACGTTGGTTGAAAAGGATTGTCATGACAATCTCGATTATCATGAAGGATTAGTATTCACATAGGAGTATGAGAACACCGCTTAGGAAAGGTATGGAATCAACATTTGACTTCGAAGCAACTCGAATACCACAATCAAAACAAAACAAGGATTGGCTTGCAAAATAAGCCGGAACAAACATATGATAGAGATTTCGTCCGAAGTTTTCGTGGTGGGGCTTACACGTGCTCGATCGTACAGCACCATCATGTACAAGGCAGTGCACATGACATATGAAGCGTCCCTGAGTCGGCATAGCCAAGGACTCTTTAAGACACAACGAGACCACTATAAAACCAACCGTGGATAGGCGGACCACTAGACTTCGAACCCCAATTTCATATCATACATCTGTCGGAAAGATATCCTAAGAGCTACTCGAATTCCCACTTATAAACTCCCGAAATTTCCGGTTATGCAATCAGGTGTTGGGGATACAGGGGAAGCATAATATCTCACCAAAAACTAGCAAATCCTACATCCAGCTGTATCCATCCTTCAACACATAACCAAGAAACCTTCGGAAATCATTTACCTCAACCTTTGAAAAGCATCCGTTATACAAGTTATGGCAATACTCCCGAACTCCCGCCCCAGTACTGGGTGGCATCGAGGTTATCTCACCAACAACTGCATAAAAGAGATTTTCGATGTCGGCGAAACTAAACTCAGGTATTCCAGAACTGGAACGATAAAATTGTGACGACAACACCTCGGAGCTCAACTCCCTGGGACACTGCCACAACCCCTAAATGTCAGGAGGCACCAAGAACAATGTTCTCGTCACAAATCGATCGGAACGATTCCAAGATACCCGCGTGATCCTAAATTTTTTTTAGTAAAATTTGAGAAGAGAAGAGTCAAAACTCTACGTCAGGATGCCTTACCAGAGCGACGAAGGGACTAAGGAGTAAAAAGAAGTCCTAACTCTCCGATATATATAATTCCTAAATGACTCAAAACATTTCTAGACTCAATAACACCAGCGATTCGATCAAGCAGGGGGCTCCTAAGGTCGGGGAAGGCTCTGATACCAACTTGTAACGCCCACGGTGCGGCTATATCTCCCACGTGTCAAAGCACGACTTAGAGGCATAACCACATTGTAAGCAATGTTGCAAGTGAGGTAATCTTGACACAACCCATGTAATACATAAGGGAAAGAGGTACATAGTTGGCTTACAATCGCCACTTCACACAAAACATGAATAAAGCATTACATCATCCAGATACAATCAAGGTCCGACTACGGAACCAAAATAAAAGAAGACTACCCCAAAAGCTACACAGATCCCCGATCGACCCCAACTGGGCTCCACTACTGATCAACTGGAAACGAAACAACACAAAGGACAAGATCTTCATCGAGATCCTCCTTGAGCTTGGTTGCGTCACCTGCTCGGTATCCTCGGCACCTGCAAACTGGTTTTGGAAGTATCTGTGAGTCACGGGGACTCAGCAATCTCACACCCTCGCGATCAAGACTATTTAAGCTTATGGGTAAGGTAAAAGGTATGAGGTGGAGCTGCAGCAAGCAACTAGCATATATGGTGGCTAACATATGCAAATGAGAGCGAGAAGAGAAGGCAAAAGCACGGTCGAACAACTATGATCAAGAAGTGATCCTAGAACAACCTACGTCAAACATAACTCCAACACCATGTTCACTTCCCGGACTCCGCCGAGAAGAGACCATCACGGTTACACACGCGGTTGCTGTGTTTTAATTAAGGTCATCTTCAGGTTTTCTACAACCAGGCATTAACAAATTCCCATCTGCCCATAACCGCGGGCACGGCTTTCGAAAGTTCAAAACCCTGCAGGGGTGTCCCAACTTAGCCCATCACAAGCTCTCACGGTCAACGAAGGATATTCCTTCTAGCGGGAAGACCCAATTAGACTCAGAATCCCGGTTACAAGACATCCTCGACAATGGTAAAACAAGTCCAGCAACACCGCCCGAATGTGCCGACAAATCCCGATAGGAGCTGCACATATCTCGTTCTCAGGGCACACTCAGATGAGACATCCTACGAGTAAAACCAACCCTCAAGTTGCCCCGAGGTGGCCCTGCAGTCTACTCGGTCGGACCAACACTCAGAGGAGCACTAGCCCAGGGGGGTTAAAATAAAGATGACCCTTGGGCAAACCTACCCAAGGGAAAGAAAAGGCTATGTGGCGAATGGTAAAACCAATGTTGGGCATTGCTGGAGGAATTTTATTCAAGGCGAACTGTCAAGGGGTTCCCATTATCACCCAACCGCGTAAGGAATGCACAATCCGGGAACATAACACCGATATGACGGAAACTAGGGCGGCAAGAGTGGAACAAAACACTAGGCATAAGGACGAGCCTTCCACCCTTTACCAAGTATATAGATGCATTAATTAAATAAGAGATATTGTGATATCCCAACAAAATATCCATGTTCCAAACATGGAACAAGCTCCAATCTTCACCTGCAACTAACAACCCATAAGAGGGGCTGAGCAAAGAGGTAACATAGCCAAACAACGGCTTGCTAGGACAAGGTGGGTTAGAGGCTTGGTTCAACAATATAGGAGGCATGATAAGCAAGTGGTAGGTATTGCAGCATAGGCATAGCAAAAGAGCGAGCAATCTAGCAAGCAAAGATAGAAGTGATTTTGAGGGTATGGTCATCTTGCCTGAGATCCCACAAGGAAGAAGAACGAGTCCATGAAGAAGACAAATGGACGAGGTCGAACGGATCCTCACAAATGCGACGTTATCGAACCTAAACCCGAAGAAGCAACACCGGAAAGAAGCAAACAACATAGTAAACAACCAACATATGAACATGGCATGATGCACAACCAAGTATGATGCATGTTCGGTTTAATGAAGCATGGCATGGCAAAGTGCACAAACAATCCTACAAATTAAGTGGAGCTCAATATGCAACGAGTTGCATATTGACGGAACACCACATGGCTTATTTAGTTCTCTCCCGTTTATGTACTCAACAACATTAAATGTTTGTTAGCATGGCAAGGGGTGAAGCAAATGAAAACTACCTATCTAGTCAAGTTTAAATGAGGCCGGAGACAGCGAACAACAATTCCGGTAAATCCCCATATGCATAAACAATTAAAATGCTGACAACAATTTAAACATTTTTAAATGTTGTTATCATGATGCGGATGACATGAACAAGTTTAAGCAATTTTTATTAAGAGTTGACAAGAGCATTATGAAGCATTTGTCACCATGGTGGAAAGGAAAGGGGTGCCACGGCAACTAATCCGAAAATGATGCCACGACAACATATCGGTGATCCGGTAGCTCACAGGGATACCGGTGCAAAAAGGGAGTGGGTGTGAGTGTGTCAAGAGATGGTGGGGCGATCCCGGTAGCCGGGTGTCCCACCCGACGGTGGCAAGGCAAAAGAGGGACTTCGTGCAATGAACAACTCCGACACAGATCAAACACGGGCATCTCATACATCACAAAAGCAATAGTTCACGGGCAGTCGTCTCGGGGTGGTTATACCTTTCGGGCGTGCATTATCGAAGGGGTTCGAGTTCGATGCGGTGTAGGGGAAGTAGACGTTCTCGGGACGCCGAGGGAAGTAGTGGTTCATGCCCGTAGATGTTCGGGGTCACGACATGGAACTTGATGTCCACGGGGTCTTCAACGATGGTCGTGGTACATGTTCCATAGACGTTAGGGTGGCGTAGTGGTACACGTTCGCGGAGTAGGTCGTACACGTCGTCGGTAGATGTTCACTTGACGGCCTTCAACGGCGGTAGTTGTTCTCGTTTCGTCGTGGAAGTAGTTGCACATCTCATAGTGGTACTTGACGATCTCGGAGATGGCGGAAGACAAACTTGGCGGTCCCGTTACACGGTTCTTCGGAGATGGTAGTTGTACATGACCGTATATGTTCAGGGTCGTCGGGGTACTTGTCGGTCGGGTCTTGACGGTCTCGTTTTGCGACGATAGTCGTGCTAGTCGGCGGTAGTGAAACTTGACGAATCCGAGGTCTTCGAGGTCGACGGTAGTTGTACATCTCATAATAGAACTTGACGGATCCGAGGACTCCGGGCGTCGTGGTACTTGTCACGTTCTGGAACCGAAGTGGTACTTGACAATATTCGGGACGATCTTGGTGATTCCGGAGACACGGTATAGGGACTTGACGCAACACCGCGTAGTCATCCTAGGGGCATCGGAGCTAGTTGGACTTGCCGGTCTTTACGATCTGAAGGGCACTTGGAGTCTTCGGTCATAGGTGCTTGGCAGGCGTCGAGGTTGAGTGTGAGTTCATCGGAGCAGGGACTCCGGCGAAGGGAAAGGGAGGCGGCGGCCTGCTGTTGACGGCGCTCCAGCGAGATGGAGACGGACTTGGGGTGCAGGGGCGCCGAGGCCTGAGCTGCTGCTGTTCGATGCAGAGAAAGGAAGCCAGGGGACGCGGAGGAGGCCGGGAAGACGGGGAGGCAGCATGGCTCGGCGATGCTGATGACCTTGCGGCCATGCCGGGTGACGGGCGCGGCTTGGGGAGGCGCAGGTGACAACGGCGGCAGGGCACCAGCAGGGCGAGGAAGAGGTCGGGCGTCGGGGAGGCAGGCACTCCGGCGAGATGGTGATGGTGCTGCCACAGCGGAGGAGCTGCGAGGAGGGGGAGGGCGGAGGACGGAGCAGGTCCGGCGAGGAAGATGCAGGGGAGGCCCAACAGGCTGTGGTGCCCGGCGTCCCTGGCGACGCGGCAGGGCGGGGAGCTCGGCCCTCACGGTGATGGTGGAGGAGAGCAGGGGACGAGATCGTGCAGAGGAGCGAGAGGGAGGAGGAGGTGTAGTGGATCAGGACCCATGGCAGTTGCGGGCGTGCTGGCGTCGGGGAGGAGTGGGGAGACGAGGGAGAGTGGGGGATCGAGGGCGAAGCCCTGTGCGTGTGTGGCGGCACAGGAGGAGAACGAAGGGAGAGGGAGAAGGGATCGAGGGAGCGGGCTCCCTGACAGCTAGGGTAAGAATTAGGGGTTCGAGAGAGAGATGGGCTGACCTTGCTGGGCCTAGTGGCCGGCTAGGCCTGGGTGCAACCTCCCTCTCTCTCTCTCTCATATACTCCTTAGAAGAAAGAAGGAAGAAAAAAGTGAGAAGAAAAATGAAGGAGAGGGTTAGTGAACGAATTTGAGCAAGAGGTTAAATTTCTTGGACTCACACAAAATGTGTTGTTCCAGAAATTAGGAATGACCAAGATTGAAAGAATAAATTCAAATTTCTTTGAATTTAATTCAAAAGGTTTGAACTAGGACAGGTTTTTCGAAGTGCCCAAAAATGTTGAGAATTTAGGTGGAGCTCCGGAAAAAGATAAAAGAATTTATGGGCGAAGTATGAGGAGCAAACTCGAAGCAGAAAAGACATGTGATTATTTGCAAGTGTGTTATAGGTGATCCCAAACTAATGGAATATTTCGTTATAGCTCCCTATAATATTGGGAGGTTATGTTATAAAGAGAAGTCACCCTTCCCTCGATTTAAATGGATCGAAGATCCACACAAATTATTTAGTGGGTTTTAAACGGGTTGCATGATGACATGATGACATGATGCAAGGCACATGATGCAAAGGGGAAAGCAACAAGGAAAACAAAACACATGACGAAACCCGGAATCCATGGATGGCATCTGAATCTCCGGTCTTGGGGCGTTACATCCCTCGCGGAGGTGCTTATCCCCCCGGCTGGAATGAGTAGCAAGTCAGGCCCGCTCTCGCCCTCTTTATTCCCCCCGTCATCTTCCTTCGAGGGTGCTGGATAAGGCGCCGGCTCGAGCATCTTGTCCAGTACCAGATTGTCCAAGCCCTCAGGAAGGGGGGCCGAACACCTGATCATCATCGCCTTTGTTATCCAGTCCTGGTCAAAGAGCGGCTCTTTAGAATGATGCCATGATAAATAAAAGGATAGCAGGTTCGGCATGGGATTACTTACTTGGGCAACAGGGCGATTGCAGCTCAGGCCTACGTCCTCGGTGTGGTCCGGACACTCTATTTGGGGTCCGAAGAATGATTTGTATATCTCTTCGTGCGTCATGCCGAGGAAATGTTGAATAACTCGCGGTCCTTCCGGGTTGAATTCCCACATGCGGAGGGTCCGACGTTTGCAAGGTTGAACTCGACGAACCAGCATAACTTGCATTACCATAACCAGACTGAAATCTCCCTCGAAGAGATCTCGGATACGGCTCTGCAGTATTGGCACGTCCTTGGCTGGACCCTAGCTCAGCCCCCTGCTGATCCATGACATCAGTTGTGGTGGGGGGCCCGAGCAGAAGGTGGGGGCAGCTACCCACTTGGCACTTCGGGGAGCTGTGATGTAAAACCACTCCCTCTTCCACAATCTGGACACCTCTGGGAAGGAACCCTCTGGCCATGGAGCGTCAGCGATTTTTCTTATTAAAGCACCTCCGCACATTGCGTGCTACCCCTCGATCATCTTTGGCTTCACATCGAAGGTCTTGAGCCACAGGCCGAAGTGAGGGGTAATGCGGAGGAAGGCCTCACACACGACAATAAATGACGAGATGTGAAGAAGGGAATCCGGGGCCAGATCATGAAAATCCAACCCATAATAGAACATAAGACCCCTAACAAAGGGATCCAGAGCGAGGCCTAGTCCTCGGAGGAAGTGGGAGACGAACACAACGCTCTCGTTGGGTTCAGGAGTGGGGACGACCTACCCTCGGGCGGACAGCCTATGCGGAATTTAGGAGGTCAGATATCTGGCCTCCCTCAACTTCTTGATGTCCTCCTCTACGATAGAGGAAGGCATCCAACGAACTTGAAGGTTGGATCTGAACATAGTTGAAGGTCTGAAGCACCTGACCTGAGCTTTGGGTGTTAGAACTCGAGGCGGGGGAAGGATTCGATTAAGGACGGAGGGAAAAAAGAAAAAGCCTCATTCCCTTTATAAAGAGGGAGAATATCAGGCGTCCTCCCCATGGCCGTTTGCGACTTACCTAAGATCTAGGAGTCATACCAACAGGCACGGTTGGGTTACCCACATTTGTATTGATGAGAATCCCGTGATAAGGGGGACACGATCTCTGCTTTGACAAGACGTGTCAAGAAAACCGCCTCGCATTATGTGCGGAGCTGGTTGAGAGAAATGGTTCGAATAATGACCGGGTCATGGCGTGATGTCATGCTGTCAAAACGTGTCAGCAGATTAGATTTGTGGAAATATTATTCTCTCTAAAGTGGTATGTGGAACTTATTTTGCAGGTTCGGACACTGTCCTTGTATTCAAACTCTTCCAGGTTGTATTCGGAGGAGGAACCCGCCTTGCAATGCCGAAGACAACACTACGCGCCGGACTCATTGTCATTGAAGCCTGGTTCAGGCGCTACTGAGGGAGTCCTGGATTAGGGGGTCTCCAGACAGCCAGACTATATCCTTTGGCCGGACTGTTGGACTATGAAGATACAAGTTTGAAGATTTCGTCCCGTGTCCGGATGGGACTCTACTTGGCGTGGAAGGCAAGCTAGGCAATACGGATATGTATATCTCCTCCTTTGTAACCGACCTTGTGTAACCCTAGCCCCCTCCGGTGTCTATATAAACCGAAGGGTTTAGTCCGTAGGACAACATACAATCATACCATAGGCTAGCTTCTAGGGTTTAGCCTCTTTGATCTCGTGGTAGATCGACTCTTGTAATACTCATATCATCAAGAACAATCAAGCAGGACGTAGGGTATTACCTCCATCAAGAGGGCCCGAACCTGGGTAAACATCGTGTCCCCTGCCTCCTGTTACCATCCGCCTTAGACGCACAGTTCGTGACCCCCTACCCGAGATCCACCGGTTTTGACACCGACACTTGGCGTGGAAGGAAAGCTTGGCGACCGAAGATGAAGATCCCTTCTTATGTAACCGACTCTATGTAAACCCTAGATCCCCCTGGTGTCTATATAAACCAGAGGGGTTAGTTCGGAAAGCATATATTCATTACCATAGTCATACAGGCTAGGCTTCTAGGGTTTAACCAGTACGATCTCGTGGTAGATCAACTCTTGTAACACTCATATTCATCAAGATCAGTCAAGCAGGACGTAGGGTATTACCTCCATAGAGAGGGCCCGAACCTGGGTAAACATCGTGTCCCCCGTCTCCTGTTACTATCGATCCTAGACGCACAGTTCGGGACCCCCTACCCGAGATCCGCCGGTTTTGGCACCGACATTGGTGCTTTCATTGAGAGTTCCACTGTGCCATCAACGAAAGGTTCCATGGCCCCTTCAATCGTCTATGGTGACGCTGTCCAAGGAGAAACCTTCCTCCCGGACAGATTTTCGTGTTCGGCAGCTTCGTACTGCGGGCCAACTCGCTTGGCCATCTGGAGCAGATTGATAGCTACGCCCCTGGCCACCAGGTCAGATTTGGAAGCTTGAAGTACGTCACGGATATCCGTGGAGACTTGATCTTGAATGGATTTGAGACCGCAGTGATCGCTCCCCCTCGCCCCGATGAACATGACTTAAATCTGTCATCAGATCACATCCAGGAGATGGTCCCTGTTGCCGCAAAGGCCTTAGAACCGGAGCAGATCGTGCCATCCGAGGCCACAGAGTCCGCGGCGTTGGAGCCGCACATGGGCTCGGCACTGTCGGTGTCAAAACCGGCGGATCTTGGGTAGGGGGTCCTGAACTGTGCATCTAGGCCTGATGGTAACAGGAGGCAGGGGACACGATGTTTTACCCAGGTTTGGGCCCTCTTAATGGAGTTAAGACCCTACGTCCTGCTTGATTGATATTGATGATATGGGTAGTACAAGAGTAGATCTACCACGAGATCAGAGAGGCTAAACCCTAGAAGCTAGCCTATGGTATGATTGTATGTTGTGATTGTTGTCCTACGGACTAAACCCTTTGGTTTATATAGACACCGGAGGGGGCTAGGGTTACACAAGGTCGGTTACAAAGGAGGAGATATACATATCTGTATTGCCTAGCTTGCCTTCCACGCCAAGTAGAGTCCCATCCGGACACGAGACGAAGTCTTCAATCTTGTATCTTCATAGTCTAACAGTCCGGCCAATGGAGATAGTCCGACTGTCCGGAGACCCCCTAATACATGACTCCCTCAGTAGCCCCTGAACCAGGCTTCAATGACAATGAGTCCGGCGCGCAGTATTGTCTTCGGCATTGCAAGGCGGGTTCCTTCTCCGAATACATCACAGAAGAATTTGAATACGAGGATAGTGTCCGACCCTGCAAAATAAGTTCCACATTCCACCGTAGAGAGAATAATATTTTCGCAGATCTAATTTGGTGGCTTGTTTTGCCATCATGACGTTACGTCATGGCCCGATGATTATTCGAACCATTTCTTTTAACCAGCCCCGCACATAACGCGAGGCCGTTTTTCACACGTCTTGTTAAAGCAGAGATCGTGTCCCCTTATTACGGGATTCTCATCAATACGGGCGTGGGTAACCCAACCGCGCCATCAATTGCGGCGCTTGGGGGATAAGCAAGTTTTACCAGGAAAGTGGGGACGCTTAGTTTCGTCCGCCCATATAAAGGGATAAGGATTCACCTTTCTATCCACGCCTTTTTCCTCCCTTACCCATCCGTTTTCGCACACTCGAGCTCTAGCGCCCAAGTCCGCACTTGCCACCTCGACCTTCTCCAATCATGTTTGGAGCGGGAGGCAAGTGGATGGTCTCCTTCGTCACGGAGGGAGACACCAAGAAACTGAGGAGAGCCGGATACCTGCCCGACGACATCGCGCACCGGCTCCCAGATGAGGGGCAGCTCATCCCCACCCCCAGGCCTCATGAGAGGGTAGTATTCCTCACCCATTTCCTCCGCGGACTGGGATTCTCTCTCCACCCCTTCGTCCGGGGGCTCATGTTTTATTATGTCCTGGATTTCCACGATTTGGCCCCGAACTTCATCCTCAACATATCGGCGTTTATCGTCGTGTGTGAGGCCTTCCTCCGCATGAAGCCCCACTTCGGCTTATGGCTGAAGACCTTCAATGTCAAGCCGAAGGTGGTGGGCGGCCGCCAGGCGGAGTGCGGAGGCGCCATGGTGGGCAAGATGCCCAACTTAACATGGCTCGAGGGCTCCTTTGTGGAAACCATAAAGGGGTGGCAATCGGGGTGGTTCTATATCACCGAGCCGCGCGACCCTGCAGGGGCAGCGGCCCCCGAGTTCTGATCTGGCATCCCCATGCGGCTCACCTCCTGGAAAGAGAAGGGCCTGTCCTGGGGTAGTTCGAAAGAGCTGACCGGACTCCAAACATGTATTCAAAACATGGTGGACAAGAAGCTCAAGCTTGTCAACATAGTCCAAGTTATGCTCATCCGCCGGATACTCCCGTGCCAACAACGGGAGTTCAACTTGTGGGAGTTCAATCCGGCGCAGCACCGAACAAGAAGCTCAAGCTTGTCAACATAGTCCAAGTTAGGCTCTTCGACACGACTCATGAAGACGCCTGGAGGGTGCTATTCAAAAGTGCCAAGGTTCCCCCCTATTACTGAGGATCGCGGATTCAGTGCGAAGCGCCAAGCCAGTGCGATAAGCTGCTTTACCTTTCACAGGATACTTATTTTTTTTATATAGATTGACTCTATGCGGGATCTAAACTCCCGTACCTTTGACAGGACTGGCAGAAGATGGCCGGGCAGATCAACTGTCCGGCTCCTTTGCCCAAAGGCCCCACAGACACTCTTCTGGCGAAGATGTTGACTCCGGCCCCTTATACAGTGCCGGGGAAGACCAAGAAGGCCAAGGGAACCCGAAAGAGTTCCCGACGCCAGGCGTCGTCGGACTCACCGTCCGATGACTCTGCGACGCACTCTTCCCCCGAAGACAAGGAAGAAGAAGAAGAAGATGCTCCCCCACCAACTGGGGGAGACAAGAAAAGGAAGGCCGCCCCAACCGGGGAGGCCGGAGGGTCCAAGAAGGGAAGGACTCTCCTTCCGGACAGTTCCACCGCCGCCGACAAAGGCGAAGACGAGTGGTTGCCCAGGGTCAAGCCCCTAGGGAGATCGTAAGTATTCAGATACTAGAGTAACTCATAGGATTCCTTTGTCGCACTGCTTTCCCTAACACCGAACGCAATTATGCAGGCCGCCATGAGCCAGTATCGATGTATCATCGGACGGCTCCTTGGGCTTGTCGGACATGGATAGCGATCCGGTCCCGACCGCCACCTCCTCTCATCCTGCCGACGACGCCGAGGTGTTGTCTCAAGAGGCACCAGATCGAGGGGAGACAGTCCCGGAGGCGCCTCAAGACAACCTTCCGGACTCCGGGAGCCGAGGGGACGGGGCCCCTGAGAGCTCCGAGTTGGGCCCTCATCCGAACACCGCGCCGGAACCTCCAGCAGTTCCAGGCTCGGGTAGGTGGTCTCCTTCTAAGAGGGGCAAGACGCCTGTGCCGGTGACCTCTGTCCATCCAGAGGCGCCGGACAATCTGCTGGAAGCGCTTCGCAGCGCTTCCATCGACTAGGAGCACCGCACTATCATGAGTGCGGTGATCCAGAAGGTTCATTCCGCCAAGAGCGGATTGACTGAAGCCTGTGCCAGCCTTCTAACAGGCTTCGAGGTAAGTGTTTTAAAATGTAGTAGAAATATTACCGCATAGACAATAGCCGTTGATGCTTTGTTCGGTGTTCACAAAGAAAAGCCGAACAGAGGATCAAATAATATCGTAGGAGTCTAATATAAGTATGTCAATATGCATATGCAGGCTTCGCTGCTGGCGTCCGCCGCACTAACTGCGGAGGTCGCAGTACTGAAGCAGGACCTCGAGGGGTCCAGGAAAGAGCTCGGCCTTGCCAAGAGGCAGCTCGAGGAGAACAAGGGTAAGTAATACCCTGTCTTATGTATATATGTATATAAAAGAGGACGTGATTGCAAAATGACAGGATCATCGTATGTTTGCCAGGGGCCACGACCGAGGTGGCGACCCTGAAGCAAGCGCTAACACTACTAGGAAAAGGGCTATAGATGGAAATGACACTAATGGCGCACCAGACATGTGGTGCACCATTACTATTGGTGCGCCATTAGTGTGGAAGACACTAATGGCGCACCAGGCACACGGTGCGCCACTAGTAACAAAATGTTTTTTTTCATTTTCTCAAACATACTAATGGCGCATCCGGGCAGAGTGCGCCATTAGTAGTTAGAACTACTAATGGCGCACCAGCCACAGAGTGCGCCACTACTGTATTTTTTTTATTTATTTTTTTGCAAAACTACTAATGGTGCACCGTTGCATAGTGCGCCATTACTAGTTTAAACTAGTAATGGCGCACTGTGCCATGGTGCGCCATTAGTATAATTTTTTTTTACTTTTTTGCAAAACTACTAATGGCGCATGTCTGTGTGGTGCGCCATTAGTATGTTGGGTTACTAATGGCGCATGTCTATGTGGTGCGCCATTAGTAACCTGGGACCAGCTAGATATTTTTGGACAGCCACACCTACACACTCACTTTCCCCACTTCATTCCCCCCTCCTTCTCTAAGCTTGTCGGCTGCCTCCTCCTCCTCACCTCATTTGCACCATAGATTCATCAAAATTAAGTGTTGAAATTACCTTTTTTTGATAGGTAAGTAAGGGGAAAGCTATCTTCATGTTGTAGATCTACTTTTTTTCTCCCTAGCTCGCTCCAACAACGTGCACATGCACTTTTTGTAGCCTAGCTAGATCTATGTATGTTTGTGGTGTTGCATATATGTTTGTGTTTGTAGGTACCGGTATTTGAAATGCGATAGTTGCCAATATTTTGCCGGAATGTTGATTCATTTCCGTTTCGGCGAGAATTTTGGCACTATGCATTCTTTTTGGTCCTATTTTTATGGAAAGTCATGCTAAATTTTTTCTTGGTTCTAAAATTTCGTTTTGCTCTACCCCGCAGGCAACCATGGTCCGCACGATGACCAAAGGCATCGTGAATAGGTTTTTGAGCTCCGCCTAGGCCGAGATGCTTCAAAAGAACGAGATGGAGATAAGATGTCCGTGTCGAAGATGCAAGCTGAAGATCCTTATTGCAGACCCGGATTCCGGGCAGGTGCGGGACCACCTGCTCTTGCGTGGTTTCATGGATGGCTATCGGTGGCAAGGTGATGAATATGACTATGAAGTCGTCCATGGGGGCCGGGCAAGAAATGAGGAAGGGCAGCAAGAAAACCACCGCGGCTCGGGCGGGCGAGAAGACGAAGAATCTCTAGGACATGATCACGACGGTGATGTTGTACACAGTCATCATGTAGAAGATGCCGAACATGATGATGAGGAAGATGCCAGAGCAGACGAAGGGCATGATCATGAAGATCTAGATGCCGGAGGAGCAGATGACGATGGACCATCGATGGGCTGGGTGCAGGACCCTCATATTCAAGAGCTGCTTCTCAAGCAGACGGATAACGCAAGAGCTGCCGCCCGAGAGAAAGCCAAGCTGGATCAACTGGAGATAGACGCGGTTATTCCATTGTATGAAGGATGGAGACCCGAGGATACCCGCCTGAAAGTAACGCTCATGGCTTTGGAGATGAAGGTAAAACACAAAATGACCAACACATGCTTCGAGGAGAACATGTCATTCTGGCACGAACGTCTTCCCAAGGGGAACAAGTGCCCGATCAGTTTCGAGGAGGCAAAGAAAGTTGTGTGTCCTCTGGATTTACCGCACGTGAAATACCATGTGTGCATGAACAATTGCATCATTTATAGGGGCGAGCACACGGAGTCTACCATATGTCCGGTGTGCGGCATCACTCGATACAAGAAGAGGAAGAAAGCTCCTCGAAAAGTGGTGTGGTACTTTCCGATCACTCCTCGTCTGCAGCGGTATTTCGCGGACCCTAAGGTAGCAAAGCTCCTGCGTTGGCACGCGGATAGGGAGGAGAAGAAGCGAGAAGATGACACAAATGATCCGGAGATAAATAAAAAAGACAAGATGCTGAGTCACCCTAAGGATGGGAGCCAGTGGCAAGCGTTGAACTTCGAACACCCAGAATTTGGGAAGGATCCAAGGAACATCATGCTGGGCGCGAGCACCGATGGAGTCAATCCGTTTGGCAGCCAGAGAACCACACATAGCACCTGGCCTGTGTTTGTGTGGATGTAGAACCTTCCCCCCTGGTTGTGCATGAAGAGGAAGTACATTCACATGAGTATGCTAATTGAAGGGCCGAAACAACCAGGGAACGACATCAATCTGTATCTGGGGTTGCTGAAAGAGGAGCTAGACACGCTGTGGAAAACGCCAGCCAATACGTAGGACGCCGCAGAGAAAGAATATTTCCCTATGAGAGCCGCACTGCTCACAACGGTGCACGACTATCTCGGTTACGGATATCTCGCGGGGCAGGTGGTCCATGGATTTTCTGGATGTGTCAGGTGCATGGATGACACAACGTATCACCAGCTAGATAGAGATCCCGGGTCTTTGAAAACCGTGTTCATGGGACATCGAAGGTGGCTTCGCGATGATGACCCATGGAGGAAATGCAAGGATCTGTTCGATGGTGAAACCGAACTCCGAAGATGCCCGCGTACGAGGAGCGGCGAGGAAATAGACGGGCTGTTGAAAAATTGGAAAGATTGCCCACTGTCGGGAAAGAAGCAAAAGGCGCCAAAGCCGGGAAAGAAGCGAAAGGCGCCAGAGCCGCTGCTGAAGGTATGGAAAACAAGGTCTGTTTTCTGGGACTTGCCGTACTAGAAGATCCACCGTGTGCCTCACAGCCTTGATGCCATGCATATCACGAAGAACGTGTGCGAGAGTCTGCTTGGTACCCTGCTCAACATGCCAGAGAGGACCAAAGATGGGTCGAAAGCAAGGGCAGACTTGAAATCAATGGGCATCAGGCAGGAGCTTCACGCTAATGATGATGATGATGATGATGATGATGATGATGAGGCGAAGCAGGACACAGAAAGTCGTCGCAAAGGCAAAAAGGCCAAGAAGACCGGAAATGACTACCCTCCCGCGTGCTTCACTCTAAGTTAGGAGGAGATCGAGCAGTTTTTCACCTGCCTCGTAGGAGTAAAACTTCCTTACGGTTACGCAGGGAAGATAAGCAAATACCTAGACCCAGCGAAGCAGAAGTTCAGCGGGATGAAGTCTCATGACTGTCACGTGCTGATGACGCAGATACTTCCAGTTGCAATCCGTGGGATCATGGACGCGCACGTCCGTGAAACGCTATTTGGCCTATGCAACTTTTTCGACGTCATCTCTCGGAAGTCGGTTGGCGTGAGGCAACTCAGAAGGCTACAGGAAGAGATCGTGGTGATACTATGCGAGCTTGAGATGTACTTCCCGTTCGCATTCTTCGACGTTATGGTGCATCTCCTGGTCCATATCATGGAGGATATCATCCAACTCAGGCCGACGTTCCTGCACAACATGATGCCGTTCGAAAGGATGAATGGTGTCATCAAAGGATACGTTCGCAACATGTCACGTCCAGAGGGAAGTATAGACAGGGGCTTTCTGACCGAAGAGTGCATCTCCTACTACACGAATTATCTAGGCATCGAGAACCCCGTTGGTCTACCCGTCAACAGGCACCTCGGCAGGCTCGCTGGACGGGGTCACCGTGAGGGTCACCACGAAATGCATGTCGACTTCGAGGGTCGACTCACCGACTTTGAAAGAGCAAACTTAGTCACGCTACAACACATAGACGTGGTCGATCCTTGGGTGGTAGAGCACAAAACCTTTATTGAGAAGACGTACAATGACCGAGGCCAACAGAGGACGGACGGAGATATAATCAAAGAGCACAACTCATGTTTCGCGTGTTGGTTCAAGAAGAAGCTTTTGTCGTACCCTTTACATGAGGATTCTTCCGTAGAAAAACAACTCATATTCGCCTTGTCACAGGGTGCCGAGCACAACCTGATGACCTATGAGGCGTATGTTATCAACGGCTACACATTCTACACCGAGGACAAGGACATGAAGAGCGATGGTTATCAGATCTCCGGGGTAACGATGGAATCCTACACCGGTAACGACAAGGACAGATACTATGGAAGGATCGAGGAGATCTGGGAGCTGAGCTACGCTGGAGAGAAGGTCCCGATGTTCCGTGTCAGATGGGCCAAGAGCGTCCTAAAAGAAGACCGGTATTTCACCACCATGGTTATACCCGAAGCCAAATCCAAGACCGCGGGCGCAAATGTCACCGCAAAAAATGAGCCATGGGTACTGGCTTCCCAAGTGGACCAATGCTTCTTCATTACCGACCCATCAAAGCCCAGTCATGTTGTCGTGAGGAGAGGCAAAAGGAAGATCATCGGAATGGATGGAGTAGCCAATGAGCAAGACTTCGACAAGTACGGCGACCCGAAGATCGAACATGACGACGACGATGAAGTAGCAGCATACACCACAAGAAGAAGCAGGACCACCCTACCTAAAGGACGTCCGTTCCACAGAAGAACTCCATTTGCGAAAAAGAAGGGCAAGAAGATTATGAACAGATAGCTAGCTAAGATCGACTGTATTTAAATCGTAGTCTTTATTTCTCGGTTGTATTTCATGGGCACTTTTTGATATCATGAATATTTTTAAATTTCATGGGCATTTTTGAATTCATGAATATTTCTTCAAATTTTATGATATTTTTTCATATTCAATATGATAAAATATTGAATATTCATGAGGACACTCGATCTCGATCCCCCTCCATCTCGATCTTGATTCCCCCTCCATCTCGATCTCGATCCCACCCGCGCCTCCTCTCCCCTCTTCATTTTAGAAAAAATAATAAAAAAAAGTGTAGACTACAGTTGTTGTTAAACAACAATTATTAATGTTTTTATAAAAAAATATTACTGTTTCATATTCATATTCATTTTCTAAAAAATTATTACATGCAACAAAAAAATTTACTTATGGCGCACCTCTGGCTGGTGCGCCATTGCTATATATAAAAAAAGATTACTAATGGCGCACCTCTGCCTGGTGCGCCATTGCTATGTAAAAAAAGATTACTAATGGCGCACCTCTGCCAGGTGCGCTATTGCTATGTAGAAAAAAGATTACTAATGGCGCACCGGCCGCAGGTGCGCCATTAGTAAGATCCCCCCTAGCTAATTCCCTCCCTCTTGCCAGATCCCCTTCGTCCCTCTCCCTCGCCCCGACCCTAGCTAATTCCCCCCGCTGCCCCCGACCCACGCCGCCGCCGCCCCCGCGCCTCCGTCTCCGTCGCCGCCCCCACGCCATTGCCGCCCCCA
>NC_041386.1:221776751-221932497 GCF_002162155.2 Triticum dicoccoides | reverse complement strand
CGCGCCTCCTCATCATGGTCAGGTAACCCTCCTCCCTCTGCCTCTCTTCTCCTCTCTTCCTCCTCTCTTCTCCTCTCTTCCTCCTCCCTCTGCCTCTCTTCTCCTCCCTTCCTCCTCTGCCTCTCTTCTCCTCTCTTCCTCCTCTCCTCTCAGGTAACCCGAACTTAATTTTGTGATGGTGCATTAGGAGGATCGGGAGGCAAGTTGCAGTGCTGCAAGTGGAAAGAAGAAGAGCAGCAAGCAAACCCAACATTTGACCAAAGACATGATTCGGAGCTGATGCATATAATGCTATAAGTTCGGGGTGCCGCACTTGTGAAAGTGTTCGGACTTTTCACACCGCATTGTGGGGTACGTAAGCCCCTGGTGTATTGGCCGTACCAGAGTGTACGGTTGCAAGGCGTCATTAATGAACACACACACACACACACACACATATATATATATATAACAAAAATGCAATAATAGTCGTAATGTCATGCATTGTTTATTAAAAAATTGCGTTAAAGCAGAGTGATACAGATAGTGCGATAAGCAAAGAGTAGGACTATGTCCCTTCCAAGGGCAAGCTGAGGAATGATATTAAATTGAATATTTCACTCATTACTGTAATCAACCTGGGAATTCCGTGGTATAACGTAGCTGTCTGCCTCCTTGGTTGCTGCATCATGTGTTCGGCAATAGTGCTGCCAGACAGTTTTTCCAGAGATTAAGGTCTTGAAAGAAAAAATAACCAAACGGGAAGCCCCTAGTGCGGTTTAGGCCGCGTTTTGGGGCGTGCCGCAGTTGTGCCCCCCTCCCCACCTGTGCCCATGGTATTTTTAATGCATAATTATGTACGCGCGGCACGAATATCGCTGTCGGGCTGGGATTGGGGTGGTCGCCGTATTGCTACGCGAGCTCAGATCGCGCCAGGCGGTCTATCTGCCGATTGCCCCGAGCGTGCTTGAAGATGTCTGTGCTGTGAAGCGCCGAACTGGTTGATTGCCTTGAGAGGCTGCTTTGCGTTTCTGCTGCGAGGGCTGCGGTGTGCTCCTCTGGTCGGAGAGAGCGCTCTGTGTTTCCATTGACTGTAATAACTCCACGAGGTCCTGGCATCTTGAGCTTGAGGTATGCATAATGTGGTACCGCATTGAATCTAGCAAATGCGGTTGGCCCGAGCAGCGCGTGATAACCATTGCGGAACGGGACTATATCGAAGATTAACTCTTCGCTTCAGAAGTTATCCGGGGATCCGAAGACCACTTCCAGTGTAATTGAGCCTGTGCAATGGGACTTTACACCTGGAATGACGCCCTTAAAGGTCGTTTTTGTGGGTTTGATCCTTGAGGGGTCTATGCCCATTTTGCGCACCGTGTCCTGATAAAGCAGGTTCAGGCTGCTGCCGCCGTCCATAAGGACTCGACTGAGGTGAAATCCGTCGATGATTAGGTCTACGACCAGTGCGGCGAATCCGCCATGATGGATACTAGTGGGGTAGTCCCTGCGCTCGAAGGTGATCGGACAGGAGGACCAAGGGTTGAACTTTGGGGCGACTTGCTCCAACGCATATACGTCCCTGAGCGCACGCTTCCGCTCCCTCTTGGGATGTGGGTTGCGTATATCATGTTCACCATCCGCACTTGCGGGGGAAACCTCTTTTGTCCTCCAGTGTGCGGCTGCCGGGGCTCCTCCTCATCATCGCTATGCGGCCCCTTGTCCTTGTTTTCGGCAATTAACTTGCCGGCCTGCTTGAACACCCAACAATCCCTGTTGATGTGATTGGCTGGCTTGTCTGGGGTGCCGTGTATTTGACATGAGCGATCGAGTATACGGTCCAAGCTGGACGGACTCGGCGTACTTTGTTTGAATGGCTTTTTCCGCCGACGAGGGTTAGAGCCTTTGAATCCGGCATTTACTTCCGTATCCTTAGTATTTTCGCTGTTAATGCGGCGCTTATGCTTGTTGCGACGTGACCTGCTATTGCCGTCCTTGGTATCTGAGGCACCATGGTTCTTTGATATGTTATTACTGCGAGCCAGCCAGATGTCTTCTCCCGCACAAAAGCGGGTCATGAGCGTCGTGAGAGCTGCCATAGATTTCGGCTTTTCCTGACCAAGGTGCCGGGCTAGCCACTCGTCTCAGATGTTGTGCTTGAAAGCCGCTAAGGCCTCCGCATCCGGACAATCGACGATTTGATTTTTCTTTGTAAGGAACCGAGTCCAGAATTGTCTGGCCAACTCTTCTTGCTGCTGAATTATGTGGCTCAAATCATCGGCGTCTGGTGGTCGCACATAAGTGCCCTGAAAGTTGTCAAGGAATGCGGCTTCCAGATCTTCCCAACAGCTAATGGAGTTCGCTGGCAAGCTGTTAAGCCAATGACGCGCTGGTCCTTTGAGCTTTAATGGGAGGTATTTGATGGCGTGTAAGTCATCGCTGCGGGCCATGTGGATGTGGAGGAGGAAGTCATCAATCCATACTGCGGGATCTGTTGTGCCGTCGTATGATTCAATATTTACAGGTTTGAAACCTTCTGGGAATTGATGTTCCATTACTTCATTTGTGAAGCATAAGGGGTGTGCGGCACCTCTATATTGGGCTATATCGCGACGCAGCTCGAATGGGTCTTGCCCGCTGTGTTCGGCCCGGCCGGATTTGCTTTTACTGTATCCGGCGTGACGTTTGTCGTCTCGTAGAGTGGTGCGCCCTCGTGATCCGTAGATCGATCTTGGATGCTTTGCCTTGTCCTCCAATATGTCTCGCAGGTCTGGCGTATCTCCCCATGCCTTTTTATTTGAATGGTGTTGGGGTGGAGGCTGAGCTTTTGGCTGGAATGCCTCTCTATCGCGGCCACGAGGTGGCCGATCAGCCGTATCATACGCTTCTTCCTCCAGTCGGGGTAGTAACCTGCGCCTTGGGTAACTCTTGAAGGGGCACTCGAGTTTATATTCCTCGGCCGCGAGGACTTCAGTCCATTTGTCAGCTAGCAGATCTTGATCTTGAAGCTGTTGCTGCTTTTTCTTTAGGCTATTTGCCATGGCCATAAGCTGGTGCTTGAAGCACTCTTGTTCGACGGGATCCTCTGGTACGGCGAATTCATCGTCGCCGAGGCTTGCCTCGTCTTCGGAGGGGGGCATGTGATCATCCTCCTCCCCTCCGTCTGCCGCTCTCTCAGGAGAGCTGGCTCCTCCATCCTCCTGCTCTAAATCTTGCTGGAGGGGTTTGTTGTTTTCTTCAGCACTATCCGGAGTGTTATTATCTCCTGTGCCGGTATCACCACTTTTGCTTTGGCGGGACTTACAGCGGTGCCGCTGACGTCGGCGTTTGGGTTGCTTCTTGGAGGGGTCATCCTCCGCTATCCCATCGCCATTGCCTTCTATGGGTGTATCCACCATGTATATGTCATATGACGAGGTGGCTTTCCAGTGCCCTATAGGTGCTGGTTCATGTTCGTCTCCTACATCGTCGTCCATACCATCGATGTCTTCGGAGTCGAAGTCGAGCATGTCGGTTAAATCATCGACAATGGCTACGAAGTGGGTGGTGGGTGGGCATCGAATTTCTTCGTCGTCCGCATCCCAATCCTGTTGGCCATAATCCGGCCAGGGCTCTCCTGACAAAGAGAGAGACCTTAGTGAATCCAGAATGTCACTGAAGGGCGAGTGTTGAAAGATATCTGCGGCGGTGAATTCCATGATCGGCGCCCAATCGGATTCGATTGGCAGGGGCGCGGATGGTTCGGAGTGCGGAAAAGAGTCCGGCACCTTAGGGTCACGGGCTACGCGGAGGATTATGCTTGTGTTTGGCTCGATCGCCGTTGAGACTACAACCCCTGAGGCAGTGTCTAACCACCCGTCCTCGATTGGCACAGTTGGCTCCAAGCTAAGGTTCGGAGCTGACGCAGGCTGGCCTCTGGGGTACTGTTCGGCGGCAGAGCTAGGTCATACCCATCGCGACAGTGCGGCGCGCCCGGCTGTGGCTTGAATCCGTCGAAGATCAAGTCTCCGCGGATGTCGGCCATGTAGTTCAAACTTCCAAATGTGACCTGATGGCCAGGGGCGTAGCTTTCAATCTGCTCTAGATGGCCAAGCGAATTAGCCCGCAGTGCAAAGCCGATGAATACGAAGATCTATCCGGGGAGAAAAGTCTCACCCTGGACCGGATCACTATCGATGATAGTAGGAGCCATCAAGCCTAACGGCGACGACACAGAGGAAATCTCAATGAAAGCACCAATGTCGGTGTCAAAACCGGCGGATCTCGGGTAGGGGGTCCTGAACTGTGCGTCTAGACCCAATGGTAACAGGAGGCAGGGGACACGATGTTTTACCCAGGTTCGGGCCCTCTTAATGGAGGTAAGACCTTGCGTCCTGCTTGATTGATATTGATGATATGGGTAGTACAAGAGTAGATCTACCACGAGATCAGAGAGGCTAAACCCTAGAAGCTACGGACTAAAACTGTGCGTCATGCTTGATTGTATGTTGTGATTGTTGTCCTACGGACTAAAACCCTTCAGTTTATATAGACACCGGAGAGGGTTAGGGTTACACAAGGTCGGTTACAAAGGAGGAGATATCCATATCCGTATTGCCTAGCTTGCCTTCCATCCCAAGTAGAGTCCCATCCGGACACGAGACGAAGTCTTCAATCTTGTATCTTCATAGTCTAACAGTCCGGCCAATGGAGATAGTCCGGCTGTTCGAAGACCCCCTAATCCAGGACTCCCTCAGGCACCCCGCAATATTTGCGTCAATAGAACTCCGGACTCGTCTCCGGCTATAAGTTCCGGATCGGGCACGCCTATGGACACCGAGCTGGATCAGTTATCAATTTTTGAATTTAGCGCCGCATACATCTTCCAGCACTCACCTTTGGGTGATGTGCTAAACTCTTTAAAGAACTTGTCCTTGGAGAAGGACTCGCAGCGGAACTATGTTCGGTTCGACCCAAAGGCCGATGATGGGAAATTTCGCCTACCACCTGCCACCCACTTCATAGCCACTATTGAGGACTTAACCGACATGCCCGCTTCTGGCTCCAAAGACATTGACGACATAGACGACAATGCTGATAAGCAGCAAGGCCAAGACCCGCCAGTCATCAGGCGTTGGACGGCCACCCCTTCATATGACATGTACATGATCGATACACTTAAAAAGCCTCGCGGCAAGGACAAGGGAGATCCAGTTAAAACTCCTAAGAAACAATCTAAGTTCCGGCATCCCAAACGCAGCCCCAAGTCATGCCGCAACAATGATGGCACTGGAGAAAATAGTACTCCGGACGGCACCGGAAGCAATGAAGACCCTATGGGAGCAATATCCGAGCAGGAGGAACAGGAAAACGGGCAAGCCAGCCCCGATGAACAGGCCCCGCCCAGCGATGGTTCAGAGGACAACAACTACCTTCCGCTCTCCGAAGATGAGGTAAGCCTCGGCAACAAAGACTTCATCGTACCCAAAGATCCGCTCGAGTAGGAGTGCTTCAAGCGCAGGCTGATAGCTATGGCAAGGAGCCTGAAAAAGAAGCAGCAGTAGCTTCAAGCTGACCAAGACCTACTCAATGACAGATGGACCAAAGTCCTGGTCGCCGAAGAATACGACCTTAGTGCCCTAGCCAAAAGATATCCAAAGCACAGATCGCTATACCAGTCCGATGACGGGGCGTTGGAGCCCATACCATCATCACACAATGCGGCAGGTCGCCGACAACTCTGTCCGGATAAAGAGGCAATGCAAGCTGAACACCAGACCGCCCTACCTCGCCGTAAAGGCAAGAACAACGCAGGTAACAATTAGCCAGACAACCTGTAGAGGGACTTGGACAATAGAGGAGGAAACACAAGACCGATCTACGGATCGCAAAAGCATGCTTCAAAATGCGATGATGGCTACCTATTCGGACGTCTCAAACCTCACCACACCCGATCCGAAAACTGCAAAGGGACTCTTTCGGAGTTACGTCGCAGTGTGGCCCAACATAGAGGCGTCGCACACCCGCTTTGCTTCACTGATGAAGTAATGGATCATGAATTCCTCGAAGGATTCAAACCTGTCAATATTGAATCATACGACAGGACAACCGATCCCACGGTATGGATAGAAGATTTCATCCTCCACATCCACATGGCCCGTGGGGACGACCTCCACGCCATTAAATACCTCCCACTAAAACACAAAGGGCCAGCTCGGTACTGGTTAAACAGCCTTCCTGAAAAATCCATAGGCAGTTGGTAGGACTCGGAAGAGGCCTTCCTCGATAACTTCCGAGGAACACATGTCCGGCCACCGAATGCCGATGACCTAAGTCACATTTTCCAACAACCCAGAGAATCAGCCAGGGAGCTCTGGACTCGGTTCTTAGTCAAAAAGAACCAAATCGTCAACTGTCCGGATGCGGAAGCCCTTGCGGCTTTCAGACACAGCGTCCGGGACGAATGGCTTGCACGCCACCTCGACCAAGAAGGACCTAAATCCATGACAGCCCTCACTGCTCTGATGACCCGCTTTTGCGCGGGAGAAGACAGCTGGCTCGCTTGTAGAAGCAATAACGCCAGCAACCAGGGCACCTCCGAAATCCTAGACGGCAACGGCAAGCCATGAGGAAGTAAAAACAACAGTTGCAATGACAATAAAAGATCAGGCGACACAGTGGTCAATGCCGGATTCAGCAATCCCAAGCCCGGTCAGTGGAAGAAGCCATTCAAGGAGAACTGAGACGAACCCTCCAACCTAGACAGGATATTGGACCGACCCTACCAGATTCATGGCCACCCCGATAAACCAGCTAATCATACCAACAGAAAGTGTTGGGTCTTTAAACAGGCCAGCAAGCTCAATGCCGAACACAGGGAAGGAGGCCGCCAAGCGATAGGGATGACGGAAAGGTTCACCAATGAAACACTGGGGGCCAGAAGCAGTCTCCACCCTAGGATCAACTACTCCTAGAACGGAAATGGCAACCCGGTTTCCGCCGCCCACTCCATACACCTAGAAAGTTTGTACCGCGCATACATCATTGCGCACTCAAGATACCATGGGCATTGGCGGAAGCATAATACGGACAAGCCTGCAAGCACTCCAGTAACCTTTTTATTATTATTTATTTTATTTTTATTTCTTCCTTCGCTACCCTTTAAAAAACAGGTGACGAACAGGATAAATATCGGAAACTGGCTCTATCGGAGTCCAGATCCGTACACTCACCTAAAGGGCTATTTCCATCAAGGATTCCCCCTACTGAGGATTGGTGGCACAGACGTGCGACAGGAGGTCCAAAATAACTTTTTGTAGGCCGCACTCTCTATTTCTCGAGCCTGTACTATGCCTGTTCCTCCGCCTCCAACTCCGAGCATGTCAAATAGCCGGGAGGATGGCTTATATATATATACCATAAGTAATCATTGACATATCGCTCAGTTCCCATTAAACAATATCTGAACTAATCATCCACATTGTTTCCCCAACAAATATGGCTTCTACGGTTATTTCACAGAAATACCTTGGCATAACCTGCCAAGGGCTTGGTGTGGGAACAAATGAGTTGCCAGTAAAAGTCCGAACAGCTCTATAGCATACTTCGGCGTCGCAAGTTTGGCCTTATATGCATCAGCTCCGAATCATTGTGTTGCGTCAATAGTTGGGTTGCCCGGCTCCTGTGCTTGCTACCCTACGTTCCGCTCTATCGGCTAGGGTAGTAAAGGGAGAACTATTGCGATTGTGCCCTGGTCTAAACCGGACGAGCACCTCAGTAGAGAAAGCCAAAAACTGACTATCATGATGCGGCGTGAGCTGGTCAACCACTTGACGACTTCTTGGAATCTTTAGCGATTCTCCATGTCACACGAGGGATCTTTTTCAGATCAAATATGTAAGGCACCATACGCCGCATACATACCAGGGGCTATGTCGTAGCCCCACAATAAAACTCCTATGGCTAAGTGAAAGCGTTAACGCCCTATAGTCCGATTGCATGGTTCACCGCATTATCACCTCCTTCATGGACCAAGACATTGGATAAAGAGTGATTAAATGCCTTTCCGAACACCCCCCGTACTTCCTATGAGGGGGCTGGAAAACCTTCAGATTATATCAAAATGGACGCACAGGAGGAATTCAATCTTTCAAGCAGAACATAAATAGATCAACTATAAAATTGTCTTTTACAATTTTCATACACCTCACTTGAACATTATGTCTTTCGAGCACTGACCCTCTACAAAGCGGGCGGCCTCTAGGATGTCTTCAAAATAATGCTCTTGTTCCGGGCGGTCCTTGCCTTTGGGTGGACTCTTCATCGCAACATCGATGGCCTTCATCTTCCCCCAGAATGTTTTGACTCAGGCAAAAGCCATCCGCGCACCCTCAATGCACGATGATCGCTTCACAGCATCGATATGCGGCACCACATCAACAAGCCTCTACACCAAACTGAAATAGCTATTCGGAACAGGCTCGGCTGGCCACAACCGGATTACGACATCCTTCATGGCAGCGCCAGATATCCTATGAAGTTCGGCCCATTGGGACATCTGTTCAGTGAGAAACAGAGGGCGCTTTGATGCGCCAAACTGCAACCAAAAAAGCTTCTCCATTGCATATCCATCTCGCGCTTGTTAATACTGCGTTGCACCGGCAGAACTCTTCGACAAGTCCAAGAACTCGTCCGAATAACTCCATACTTGGTTAAGCTGGGCATAGTTTGGGTCACCGAACTTAGTTTGCAGCAGAAAGGGCTTCCCAGCCGCAATCTCCCTCGCCTGTCGAACCTCCTCACGAGCTGCTCTAGATTCCGACCATGCTGCTCTAGCCTCTTGTAAGGCCTTGTCCAGATCAACCGTTAAGGCTTTACTCTCCTTCTCCAGAAATTCACACCGGCCGGTAGCATTCTCCAGTTCGAGCGTCATAGTGGATATCTTCTCCTCATCTTCGCGTCGTGTAGCTTGTTCGGCTTTTAATTTAGCCGATGCCTTTTGGGCAGCAGCATTACTATGACGGGCCTGCTCCTTGGCCCGGGCCAGCTCCGCTCGAAGAACTTCAACGACGGCAACACCATCTGCAGCCATGCATATTCCAGCATCTAAATCTCAGCATCATGGTTATACCACAAAAATGTATGGGGACTGCCCCGAATACATACCTTGCGACTCGTCAAGACTCATATTCATTAAAGCAAGATCATCCCCTGCCACATCAAGCTTCCGGTGCAAATCGGCAATTTCCATAGTCCAGGAAGCGGCCAAGGGGGAAGAAGCATGTGTTCAAAGTTGATCAGGTTAGTCCTCAAAATGATCCTTTTTGATCCTCCATTTTGCTTCCCAACGGAAGCCAACCCGAGTATCAGGGGCTACTACCTTTACACAGGCGCATCTTTGGAAATGAAACATAGTTGAAAACATTATGTCACAAACCTCGAAGCCTTTCAGTAGGCTCATGAAGGCTTCATTTAATCCGCTCTTCGCGGACGAAATCTTTTCAATCACTGTACCCATCAAGGTATGTTGTTCCCCCGAGACAGATGCTATCTGCAACATGTCCCGCAACATATCCGGAGTCCCCGGGTCTCCAGAAGCAGCTCCAAAAGCACAATCATCCTTTGAAGGAATCTGCTCACCCTTCTCCAAAATCACTGTCGGCTGTGAACCAGACAGTCAGGGGCATTTGTTATCGTCAGCCCCGGAATCCCGGATGGTCGGAGGTCCACCTTTGGGTACTGCCTCTTTTATCCCCTGGTCTAAAGGGACCCTCCACGATGACACTTCAGAGTCATCCGCCTTATTGGGCGAGGAGGTCGGAGGAGGTGTCTCGCTCTCCATCATCTCTGGGAGGAGACTCCCCGAAGAAGAGGATCGCCCAGAAAAATGCATAAATACATTACGCGTATCTTCGATAACAATAACGGAGCGTGGCGCTATCAAAGTACTTCAGATTCTCTTACGGTTTGGCCGTGGGCTTCTCTTACGGTTTGGCCGTGGGCTTGTCCCCCTATCAAAGTACTTCCAAACCCAAGCCGATCGATGGTGGCATCTTGCCCTTCTTGGAAGACCGCCCCTCCCAATCTTCAGAGGCGGCCCTTTTCCTCTTGTTTATAGAAGGGATGCTGGGTCCTTTTCTGCCTCCGTCTTCGGGCGAGGAAAGGTTGATTTCCCCAGACTCAATGTCTGACTTGCCTCTGGAACCAAGGTTATCTTCGGTCTTCTCGCCCTCCCCTGCTGGTGCCTGGTATGGCACCGAGGCTAGCATCCTTGTTAACACAGGAGTAGCTGATTCTTCGTGAAGGGGAGCCGGACACCTAATCCGTTCCACCTTCTTTATCCAGCCCTGAAAAAGGATGATACTGTTGGTATCTTGCCACTGGGTATCTGACTATAAGGCATTCGTTAAACGGGTACTTACCGGGGTATCCGGATGGTTATAGTCTAGGCCAACATCTTCAGTGGTTTCCGGCCATTGCCTTCGTTTCCCGAAGAATAATCTCCACATTCTTTCATGCATTGTGCCAAAGAAGTGTTGAAGAGTCTGTGGTCCTTCTGGATTGAACTCCCATAGGCGGAGAGGCCGTCGCTGGCACGGCAGGGTCCGACGAACTAGCATTACTTGAACGATGTTGGCTATGTTGATGTCCCTCTCAATGAGGCTTCAGATGTGACTTTGCAGAGTTCGCACATCATTCGTTCATCCCCAATCCAGCCCCTTGTTAATCCACGAGGCAAGCTGAATTGGGGGGCTGGATCGGAATGCGGGCGCAGTTGCCCACTTGGAGCTGTGGGGCTCGGTGATATAGAACCACCCCTACTGCCACAGATCGGAAGATTTGGTGAAGGATCCTTTCAGCCAAATGGCGCTAGCAAGCTTGCTCACTATAGCGCCGCCGCACTCGGCCTGCTCACCCTCTACCACTTGCGGCTTCACATTGAAGGTCTTGAGCCACAAACCGAAGTGCGAACGAGTTCAGAGGAAGGCTTCGCACGTGACGATAAATGCCGAGATAGGAAGAATAGAGTCCGAGGCCTAATCGTGAAAGTCTAGCCCATAATAGAACATGAGCCCTCGGACGAAGGGGTTAAGTGCAAACCCCAACCCGCAGAGGAAGTGGGACACAAACACGACCCTCTCACTGGATCTGGGGGTGGGAATAACCTGCCCCTCGGCGGGAACCCGATGATAGATTTTAGTGGTCAGGTACCTCGCCGCCCAAAGCTTTGCAATGTCTTCCTCCGTGAAGGAAGAAGCTACCCGCCGGGCTTGACGGCTGGATCCGGGCATGATTGGGGCTGGTGGCGACCGAAACCCGGGTGTTGGAACTTGGGGTAGCGGGGGTTGAGAAAGAGGCAAGCGTGGAAGCAAAAGACGGGTCTGTACCCCTATATAAAGGCTGTGAATATCAAACATCTCCTCTTGGGCCTCAAAAACCTGCTTGTTTCCAAGGAGTTGTACCCAAGCGACAGTTGGTTACCCATGTCTGGGTTGGCAGGAATCCCTTAAAAAGGGAGGCATGATCTCCGCTTGGATAAGACGCGCCAATAAGACCACGTCTTGGGACATGGGGCGACGGGCTGGCTAAGACGGTTCGCAAGTAGTGGCCGGGCAGGCATGGTGTCATATTACCAAAAAGTGGTCAGTGAGTTGAACTCGTGAAATATTATGTCCTCTGTGGTTATGCATACAAGTCCGCATACAATCATTACATCTGAAGATCAACTAGGAGTTCGGAAGGGGGAACCCGCCTTGCAATGCCGAAGACAATCTGCGTGCCGGACTCCTCGTCGTTGAAGCCAAGTTCACGGGCTACTGAGGGAGTCCTGGACTAAGGGGTCCTCGGGCGTCCGACCTGTTATCCATGGTCCGGACTGATGGGCTGTGAAGACATGAAGGCTGAAGACTGTACCCGTGTCCGGATTGGACTCTCCTTGGCATGGAAGGCAAGCTTGGCGACCAAAGATGAAGATCCCTTCTTATGTAACTGACTCTATGTAAACCCTAGATCCCCCCGGTATCTATATAAACCAGAGGGGTGAGTCCGGAAAGCATATATTCACTACCATAGTCATACAGGCTAGGCTTATAGGGTTTAGCCATTACGATCTCGTGGTAGATCAACTCTTGTAACACTCATATTCATCAAGATCAATCAAGCAGGACGTAGGGTATTACCTCCATAGAGAGGGCCCGAACCTGGGTAAACATCGTGTCCCCCGTCTCCTGTTACTATCGATCCTAGACGCACCGTTCGGGACCCCCTACCCGAGATCCACCGGTTTTGACACCTACAGTAAGCACATGATAAAACAGGATGAAGACAAACAGACTGAAGAAATTGAACTGAGGAAATTGAGAAAGTCTTTAGTCAAAGTCTTCAAATAGATATGAACTAGCACACAACACAGTAATGAGGAAATGGAAGGGTTGAGGAAATAGAGCCAGTTAGCTTGGTGAAGACAATGATTTGGTAGACCAGTTCCAACTGATGTGACAGTTGTACGTCTGGTTGGAGTGGCTAGGTATTTAAACCTGAGGACACATAGTCCCGGACACACAGTCCTCACCGTATTCTCCTTGAACTAAGGTCACAGAGACCTCATCCAATCACTCGTGGTAAGTCTTCAGGTGACTTCCAAACCTTCAGAGACTCGGTCACTCGGCGATCCACAATTCCTCTTGGATGCTCTAGACCATGACGCCTAACCGTCCGGAGGATGCACAGTCCTCAAAGGAAACAAGCGTCGATTCCACATAGGAACAATCTCTTCAGTGATGCTCAATCACTTTGGTTTGTAGGTGTTTGGTTTGGCGTTTGGGATTTTTCCTCACTTGATGATTTTCGCTCAAAGTCCTCGGAGGATGGGATGCTCTGAATGACACGTGTCAGTTTCTCTCGAAGCAGCCAACCAGCTAGTGGTTGTAGGGGCGACTATTTATAGCCTAGGGAGCAGCACGACATGATAAGACATAAATGCCCTTTAATGACATGACCGTTAGGTGGGTAGATATTTTGGGACAGCTGGCGCATAGCACAGCAACGGATGGAAATTTGACTATCAAATTCCTCAGGGCTATCATGTTCCTCACTTGTAGGCAATCCGCACTGGCGAATTCAGAGACCAGAAGAGCTTTGTCCCTGTCACTGAAGAAATTGACTGATCTGTATGAGATTTCCAATGGCTTCACTCGAAGGGATTGGTAGGTGTAGGATTTTGAGTTGAGCATCACATGGAAACTTTTCCTTAGTTTTACCTTGACCCCCTTTAACAGTACGGTGTTTCTTATGACTCAAGAAAGAGAAAATGAAACTACGAAAACAAAAGTCTTCAAGCTTCATGTTCCTCGCCTGAATATCAAGTCTTCATGGTCACACCAATTTCTTCACTTTCAAAGTCTTCAAAAAGTCTTCAGAAATCCAAAATCTTCAGTCGAAGACATTCATTTTTAGGGGTCGACTTTCTTTTTAAATATCAAACTCCTCATAGACTTATAGACATGTGTACACTCACAAACGCATTAGTCCCTTAACCTATAAGTCTTCAATACACAAAAATCACTAAGGGGCACTAGATGCACTTACAATCTCCCCCTTTTTGTGATTGATGACAATATAGGTTAAGTTTTCAACGAGGATAAACATACGAAGTGTAAATACTGATATTAAAGAATTTGATTGCAAGATATAGAAGAACTCCCCCTGAAGATGTGCATAGTGAGGAATTTGCTTATGAAGCAATGCATATTTGAAGAGTAGAATCATGGAGAATTTGAAATTCCTGATGAAATATGGTGACGGATGTGATTCAACATGCGTGCATTAGCAGATATGAGGAAATAGCATGCAGAAGAACATTGCAAAAGTATCAGACTACCATCGGGTTTAAGTTTACAACTCGATCCAATAAAACTTCAGAAGAACGAGAGTTGTAACTTAGAAAAAAACGCCCATATAAAGAGACCCTCTTGAAGACTAACTCAAATTTCTCCCCCTTTGTCATCTAATGACCGAAAGGGACGAAAAGTGAGGACTAACGCCCCTGAAGAATATCATCACTAAGTTGATGAAGGAGCGCCAACATTGTTGGGGTCGTTTGTTGAGGTAGGGCCTGTCACAGTGTCGTCCAAATCTTCATGCTCATCAGTCACGCGCGATGAAGAATATGAGCTGGCTACCAAGGAAGGAACTTTGGTCTTCTTGAATTTCTTCGCTGGTGGTTGAGACCATTCGAAGTCCTGCTTGAAACCCATTTGCTTCAGATCTTCTTCACCATAGAGATGAGACAGAACAACCTAGGTACGATTGAATACTTCATGGAGGTAGAACTGGCTTTTCTTCACTGCATTGTATGTAGCATTCATGTTTCGAAGAATAGAACCAAACTGATGCTTAACCCATTTGTGGTTGCGATCGACCTTCTGGTGAAGACTGAGGAGAATCTCATGACCAGTCATCACCCTTGGAGCCGTGCCTTGAGGATTTTGCTTTGAGGCATTGGCGGCAGAGTCATGAGTGGTAGAGTCATCATTGGTGGAATATGATGTAGCTTTACGGAACTGACCATCCAATGGACGAATGCCTTCATCAATAATAGCAGTAGCCTTGCCCTTTTCATCAGACGAGGAAAATGTCCGCTTGAGAACTTCTATTGGGGGAAAGTAACTGACATGATTCTACAACTCAGCTTGTAGTTGATTGAAGACCTTGATCTAAGGAATCTCATAATGCAGGGAGCGTAAGGCTTCAATTCAATGGGAGACAATGCAACGTTGGCCAGAGTCCTCATGAAGAAATCATGGTAGTTGACAAGGATGCCATGAATGATGTTTAATAGCAGATTCTTCATGATACCAACGACATCTTCTTCATTAGAGTCGTAGCCCTTGATAGGACTCAGAGTCTTGGACAAAATGTGATATACAGTCTGTGGTACATACAGCAATTCCTTCATGAGGAATTTGGTTCTTGAGGCTTGACCGGGCTTCAGCGGCTTCATCAACACTTGCATATAATGGTCAGTAAGTTCAGGTTCATGATATATACAAAGTGCACCTTCAAGGGGAGGACTGATAGGCAGGGCATGAAGCAATACCCAAGAGTTCACATCTTTAGCATTTCCTGTGATGTGCAGCATTGCATAGAACTGAAGAATTAATTCTTCATTCCAATCACATATATCAGTGCAGAAGTTGAGAAGTCCAGCATCGTGAAGAACACCGAGGACTGGAATGAAGCAAGGTAGTGATTCCATGTCCACATGAGGAATATTTGCATGGTCAAAAACTTTGTCCTTATCGAAAAGCATTGAAGAATAGAAGTTGGCTTGGCTGGCAGTCCAGAAATGCTTCCTTCTAAGACGAGCAGAGTCATACGGGTTGTAATCTGTGAAGAATACGTGCTCATGGAAGAAGTCATAAGCCTTGAATTTTTGCTTCTTGGAGAAGGGATTCTTCGGCTTGAGGTGAGGAGTGGAAGTCAAAGTCATCACAACATCAGGAATCATGTTCTTAGGAACCACAGGCTGAGGAATTTCAGTTTCAGTTGCAGCCTGGTTCTTCTTTTCTTCAGCAGCTTTTTCATTAGCACTAGTGGCTGGAATTTCTTCACTAGCATTTTCATCAGCGCTAGTGGTTGGAATTTCTTCAGCAGCATTTTCATCAGCGCTAGTGGCTGGAATAGCTTCAGGAATACGAGGTTCTTCAGAGCCTGTAACAACTTCAGTGTGCACAGGGGACTGAGGGTTTTGTTGGAGTGGGGTGAAGAGTGGAGAGTTGGGGTGCTAACTATCCCAATAGTCATCATTTATCACTGGAGTGGAGCACCCAATGTCCACGTCTTCATCTTCTTGATTTAATTCTTCAACGCCTGCCTCTTCAGCTGTGAACTGAGGCATAGGCGATGAGATAATTGGAGTTGAAGGGATATCATCCGCTTCAATTTCTTCGTCCAACTGCTCTATAGAAGCAGCAGAAGGAACGTCTTCATCCGATCCGCTTGGGATCTCATAATCTTCACCAAAAGGAATGAGTTCCTTTGATGGCATGCTTGAAACTAGAATAGCATCAATTGGATTTTCAAATGAGCTTGTCAATTTCTTCATATTCTTTGGAGATGAAGACTGAGATGAAGTAGATGCTTTCCTTTTCTTCACTGTTGCTCGCTCTGCAGCTTTGGTTTTCTTCGTTTCTGATGCAGAAGGAAGAACTGAGCTTGTTGTTGGTGCAGGAGGAGTAGAGGAAATAGGTTTAGTTTCTTCAAGCACAACTGATGCATTTGCCCTGGTAGGTTCAGATTCCTCAGGCTCAGCGGTTGATGCCTCAGCTGGCCTGGCTTGTTCTCTAGGAGCAACACTAGTGGTTGCCCTGGAAATGTCATCAGCGGTTGGAATGCAGTCATCAGCCCTAGTACTCACATTTTCTTCAGTAGACTAATTGTCATCAGTGGTGTTGGCATTTTCTTCAGTAGGCTCAGCAGATGCTCCAGCCTGAGGAGATTCATGTTGCGATGGAACTGCAACATTTGAGGTGAATCCTTTCGCCATTTTGACGAATCTGACCTTGGCTGCAAGCCAATCTGCACGGTACGCGTCAAATTCATCACTAAGGTTTTTGATCTCAGTCTGAGCAGCAATGAGTTCATCAGTTGTCATCTTGACAATGTTCTTCTTCAGATAGCACTCTTTGTTGTACTACGCTTTCTTCAGCTGCCTGGCCTTCTCAAATTTCCATTTTTCTTCGCCTATGAAGGCAGTCAGCATGTGACTTTGGCTAGGTGTCAGCTTGAAGTCTAGCATAGGAGTGTTGGGGTCCTTGTGCTAGAGGTCAATGAAAATTGAGGATCAACTTCGAATCCAAAAGCAGAGGCATGTTTATGCCTTTGGATCTAGCGGCTCTTTCTTGCCTGTCTCTGATGATTTTGGCAAGTTGCTCATCATCAGCTTCGTCTTTGGAGGACGGTACTTGGAAGGCGACCTGCTTCTTTTGAGGACTTGGTCTAGTGCCTCGTCTAGCAGTGGCCTAGGTCTTCAGCAATGTGGGGCCTATTGAGGAATTCAAAGGAGCTGCGGGTTTTGGAACTTGAGGAACTGGGGAAGCTTGAGGAATTGGCCGTGAGGGCTTAGCAAACAAAGAAGCACTAGGCTTGTGTGCGAGCTTCTTTGGCATAGCCTTCTTAGGCTTGCTCGCAGAGGCCTTAGAAGTGGCAGTAGCAGAGTCTTCATTGAATTTCCTCACTGCTTCTTTAGCCATTTTGGTTAGTTTTACTTGGCGCTTGGCCCATTCATCAGGATAGTCCTCACTGCGCTTGAGGCTGGTGGGATCAGCTTCTTGGCCAGGTGCCAGTGGAGGTCTTGGGCAAGGAGGGTGAAGAGCGAATTTCTTCATGTACTTTGGATTTACATACCTGTACTCCCTCCATTCCCGTGCCCATCTCCTCTCTATCCTTTGTACGCACACCTTGCACTGATTTTTGTCCTACTTTCCATGTTTGGCCTCATCAGGAGTGCAATATTCCTCATAAATGTCATTAGGGATCTCAAAAGCTGTGTTGACTTCCAGCTTCTTTCCTCTCTTCTGAGGTTTCTTTCCATCAGCCATTTTCTTTAGCTGAGGGTTTTGAACAATTGAATTTCTCTGAAGAGGTATGCAATGTTTCTTCAAGGAACGCTACAAATGAGTTAAGTTGATGAGAACCTTGTGATTCAGCAGCGGACATGTGTACCTGTGAACAGAGTATAGGTGCGAAGAATTTGGAGAGGTCATATGCGTTCTCAGAAGTTTTTTGCAAAAAGAACAAGTTTGAGGAATTTGACCAGATGTGTCTTGAGGAAATTCACTAAGCGTTCTTTTACTTAGGTTCCAGAGTTGTGTAGATTGAAAAACATGGCTTAGGGAAATAGATCGAGAGCAGATGTTTGTGTGAGGTGTTTAGAGTGCGAGGATTGAAGAACAAACACCTTTTGAAGATTTTGACGAAATCACTAGAATCAATAAGGGTAGTAAAAGTAGCTTTTAATTACCCTTGATGAAGAACACTACGAACTGGGAATGTAGATTGGAAATTCGTCAGTCCAGATATTCCACGCCCTAACTTGGCAGAGGAAGACAGCTACAGTGGCGGCGGAGTGAAGAAATCCGCGGCCGGCGCAAGTATGACGGTGACGAGGTCGAGGCAGCGAAGCTCTTCCTCACTGGCGACAATGAAGTAGCGGCGGTGCTAGCTTTTGAGAGCTCGAGCGAGGGAGTGAGGTCGAGCGGAGTAAAAACAGACTGAGGAAGGGAAGGGGTATTTATAGCTATAAAGATGAACCCGTTAGCGTATAGGAACAACAGCATATGAAAGTTGGGTGGATACTCCTATTTAATTGGTTTAACCAGAAACAGAGGATAGGATTCGAAAAGTCAACCGGAAACCGAGCCCTAACCTTTAATTGATGAGAATTTCCTTGATGGTGAAATGGTAGACACGCGAGACTCAAAATCTCGTGCTGAAGAGCGTGGAGGTTCGAGTCCTCTTCAAGGCATAATATGGACGAAGAAAGATATGACGTTGGGAAGGGAAAGGGAGTAGAAACGTTTTCGTAGCCTTGGGGCGAAGGGCTGAGAGTTCCGTGATCCAGTTCTTTGAGCATAATCCTTGTTATCAATGCCAACTAGGTATCATAAGTAAATGGATCCCGGTTGTTCAATCCTTTGATAACCAAGGTCATTCTTTGCTAAAGAGAAATGATCACTATGAGTCAGACTCAATAGAATTGGATCCATTCCACTTGCGGATTTCTTCAAATTGTTGTAGTGTAGTATTGTGGTTTTTCAGTAAAGACCCCGACCTATAAATATTCACAGCCCGGCTCATACGGGCGGACAATATTCACCCAGAGCCCCGTTGCGACCGCAATGCTGTTCTTGAAGGACCTTACCTTAGAGCAAAAAAAAGGGCATAGAAGTTAGGAAGACACCCACTATTCGGAAAAAAAGCTTGCCATAGCAGCTCAAACCTCCGATCGGGAAATGGGAGTTCTAACCGGTCCTAACCCCAATTCCAAACAAATTGATTGGACCGAATCTATATTATTCCATTCCAATTTCTTCCCGAAACTTCCCAAGAAAAATCCCGAATTGGATCCAAAATTGACGGGTTAATGTGAGCTTATCCATGCGGTTAGGCACTCTTCAAATAGGAATCCATTTTCTAACTGGCTTTCGTGCTTTGGTGAGTCGTCCGAGATCTTTTCGATGACCTATGTTGTGTTGGGTGAAGCTCTATCCAACTGCTTGTTAATAGCGGATTGGGTATTGGTCGATCGAAAGCTGTGATACGCAAAATCCTCAGCAGAATGAAATGCGGACTACAATTAAGTTAGTTGAAAAAGAGAGTAAGGAATGGGACCGTCAACAGGAACTCTTGAATTGAGGGTTTTTCACACACAGGGAGTTCATCTGATGATATGGACTGCTCTGAAGGAACACCCCCCCCTGAAGGGAATGAAAGCCGTCTGATAATCTTTCTATAGGTTCCCCGAAGAGAATGGAAAAATCACAGAAACACGCAGTTGGAATTTTGGAAATGACAATGGGTATATTTATTACATTAACTAAAGCTTATTTATTTCTCTTCATTTCTATCACAATAAGATGGACTTTACCGAGGATGAGAATGGATCAGTTATTAAATCTTGGATGGAAATTTCTTTTACCTATTTCCCTGGGCAATCTCTTATTAACAACCTCTTCTCAACTTGTTTCACTATAAATAAGCGGTGAAAAACTGCTCGTCTGAGGAAAATGGACGAACATGCCCCTGACCTTTCTCATCTGTGCGACATCTGTCACCCATGTACTGTGAGGTGGAGATCGTGTGAGATCATAGGTGAATAGATAAGTATTATCATGGAATGTGTAATGGTTTGAGCGGTAAAAGCCGAAAATTCAGATATAAAAATTTTAATGTTTCCTTCGCAAATTCTTCAGCTGACAAGGACACAGTGAAGATTTTGAACGGGTTTCAATTAGAACGCACATGAAGAATATGTGAACATACTAGGTTGAGTTTAGCATAAAGGGGGAAGGGTCCAATCACATTCACTTAGCAGAAAAAGCAACTTGAAGAAATAGCAATAAGTGAATGTTGTAGAGGACATAAACTCATATATGTATATATAGCCAATGAAGAAAAACGACGGAAACGGTGAAGAGATTGCAAAGATGAAGAATTTGAATAATAGAGGAATTTCAACAATGAAGAAAAACTCAAATTGAAGATTTTCAACTTTTGTTGGTGGCGTGACCCACCGTATAAGAATGATGATTTCAGACACCGCGTACAATTATCGTAGGGCTCTGAGAATCAAATTCTTCGTTAATTTCTTCACACTTAGAGGGTTAGTCTTCATTGATTGACGAAAAACGTTACTTCGTGTGTTGCACATCTAAGTCGTCAATTTTGCATGAGTGTTAGGATGTGTGTCCTTTTCAAAGGACATCTGAAGATTCTAAGATATTTAGCTCACACCGCAACTTGCTAAATCTCTTCTCATCCAAGGGCTTTGTGAAGATATCGGCTAGCTGTTCTTCAGTCTTCATGTGCTCGATGGATATGTCGCCCTTCAACACATGATCACGAAGAAAATGATGACGGGTCTGAATGTGCTTTGTCTTCGAGTGCTGAACTGGGTTATGAGCAATCTTGATGGCACTCTCATTGTCACAATAGAGTGGCACATTCTTCACATTAATGTCGTAGTCCTTGAGAGTTTACTTTATCCATATCAATTGAGCACAACACGATCCAGCAGCAATGTACTCAGCTTCAGCAGTAGAGAGTGATACACAGTTCTGTTTCTTCGAAGACCAGCAGACCAAGGATTGTCCGAGGAAATGGCATGTGCCTGATGTTGACTTGTGGTCCACATGATTACCAGCATAGTCAGAGTCTGGATATCCCATGAGATCAAAAGCCGAGCCCTTGGCATACCATAATCCAAGTGTTGGAGTGTGAGCTAGATATCAAAGAATATGCATCACAACCTTATGGTGTGATTCCTTCGGTGTAGCTTGAAAATGGGCACACATGCAAACACTAAGCATAATATCTGGCCTAGATGCACATAAATACAATAAAGAACCAATCATGGAGCTGTATACCTTTTGATCGAAGTCAATACCATTTTCATTAGTTCATATATGGCCATTTGTGGGCATAGGGATTTTTGACGCCTTTGCACTCTTGCATGTCAAATTTCCTCAATAGATCCTTGAGGCATTTCTCTTGAGATATGAATATGCCATTGCGCTGTTGACGAATCTGAAGACCTAAGAAGAATTTCAATTCTCCCATCATAGACATTTGATATTCTTCACTCATCATGTAGGCAAATTCATCACTGTAGTGTTGGTCAGTACAGCCAAAGATGATATCATCAACATATATTTGGCACACAAATAATTCATCATCATAAGCTTAGGTGAAAAGAGTTGGGTTAAGTGAACCGGGTTTGAAGCCTTTCTTCATGAGGAATTCCTTTAATGTATCATACCACACCCGAGGGGCCTGCTTGAGGCCATAGAGGGCCTTATTGAGTCTGAAGACTTTGTCAGGATGCTTTGGATCTTCAAAACCTAGGGGTTGAGCAACATATACTTCTTCCTCAAGCTTACCATTAAGAAATGCACTTTTCACATCCATTTGATATAAGATATTATTATGGTTAGCATAAGCAAGTAATATGCGAATAGCCTCAAGTCTAGCAATAGGTGCAAAAGTTTCATCAAAATCAATTCCTTCAACCTGTCTGTAGCCTTGAGCTACAAGTCGTGCCTTATTACTCACCACAAGGCCATTTTCATCTTGCTTGTTGTGGTAGATCCATTTTGTGCCGATGATATTGTGCTTGCGAGGGTCTGGTCGCTTGACAAGTTCCCAGACGTTGTTAAGCTCGAACTGATGTAATTCCTCTTGCATATCTTGAATCCACTCGGTCTCCAGAAATGCTTCATCTACCTTAGTGGGCTCTGTGATGGAGACGAAAGCAAAGTGCCCACAAGAGTTAGATAAATGTGAAGCTTTTGAGCATGTGAGAGGACCTGGTGCATTGATGTCTCTGATGATTTTCTCAATCTGCACTTCATTAGCGACGCGAGGATGAGCTGGTTGACGATGAGGAATTTGCTCAGCATTTTCTTCAGAGCCATTTTCTTCAGGTCCACCAACATGATGTTCTTCATGTTCTGGAATGACTTCTTCAGCATATTCTTCGGTAGGAATGATGATGAGGACATCCCAACCATGGGCAACACACCACCAATCATCAATGGTCCAATCACAAGAAGCCGCGCAATGCAAATACATGATCAGGTGAACGCTAACTTAAGTATGTCATTTGACCTTGAAAACATGGTTGTGCCTTCACCTCCTTTGTTGTTGGTTGAACTCAGGTGTGATATCGAAGAAGGCCAAACACATTTCAGTCCATGAAAAACAATGTTTTATGGCGAAGGAACAAAGTTAGGAATTCATGAAGAATGAGTTGTATGCTGAAGAAACATTGTTATGATTTTTACGAAACAATGTTTTTACGAGTTTGCATATTCCTACTTGCGAAAGGTTCCCAGAACTCGAGTTTGCTGCTGAAGGAAACATTGTTCGACTCCAATGAACAATGTTTGGTCGGGAACTGCCAAGCACCTCCAACGAGAGTATTCCAGAAGCTACCTCATTAAATCTTGAAGCCATTTAGTTAAACAAAGTTGGTTCCCTTTCACACCTAAGCTGGTTCCAGAAGCTAGTTTTCTTTCACACCTATCCAAGGGGTGGTCCCGATTATAAATAGGCTAGCTCTTCCCTTCGTTGGGGACTTTTGCCATTTCTATCAAAGACCAAAGACATAGACTCCTCCTGAGATTTGAGAGCTCTTGTTATCCTTATTCTCGTGATTCCTTGAGAAATTTCTCCTAATTCGTGCTCCACGACTAGATCGTGTTTGTGGTTTCCCTTCCGGATTGCACCTATCCCGTGCTCCACGACTTGAGTGTGGTTGTGTGGGGTAGTATTGCAGGTTGTGGATCGGCGAATGTTCGGATTGCAAGCTTCGGTGAGCGTCCTCCTCGTCGGGTCATAATCTCTTATTTTCCATTTTTCGGCTGTTGCAGCTAGTTACCCGCATCCATTTATCGATCCTACACCATGAAGATCGCACCTCCCCTTGAACTCCCTCTTCTCCGAAGACGGGGTCACATCATCTGGTATTCAGAGCAAGGTTTACACGGTAGGATCTGTATCTTTGTTGCTATATCTATCATTTTTAGTTTGGTTTTCCCCGTCCTAGAGTCCAAAGCCAAAAAGCCACAGAAAATCCAAGCCTTTGTTGCTGAGATCTAGTTGTTTGCTTTCCTCTTTGTGTCTGCACCAAGTTCTATCCAAAGTTGCTGATCTTTTTCTTTGAGTCTTGTTGTTGGATCTATTGTGCTGGAAAAAAAGAGAGCAAAAAAAAGAGTGAAAAAGAGCAAAAAAAGAGAAGAGAAAGTGTTGAGCAAGTGTGCAATCATTTTCAGTTGGGTGAGAAATTTCAGAAGTTGTAGTGGCAAGTGTTGCAACTCAAACGTGGTGCAAGGATATAAAAAAATTTCTTGTTCATTTGGTTTGCATCGATTGGATCTCAGCACCACCCCTCCCTTTTTACCCCACCCAAATCCACCTAGAAACCGCCAGCTTCCTTCCTTTCATTCGCTTGTCCACTCCTGATTTGCTACTTCCGCACAGCCGCCAAGGAATCATTAGAATTTGGGTAAGCAAGAAGGTGAGCTCAGTGTTTTCCACATATATTTTTCTTTTGTCCACTTGTTTCCAAGAGTTAACATGACAGGATCCAACTCGAGTGTACATGGACATCAACATGTGGAAGATGATCTCCCAAAAACTCGCGCAACACTTGGTGAAATGATTGAGGAGAGTATAGTTGCAGCTATGCAAAGGATGTTCAGTGGTCGTCTTCCTATTGCTGGTAATGGGGATCAACACAACACAGGCCCGCTGCCTCGCTGGCCGCTGACAACCGGCAACGTCAAGAACACAACGGTCGCCATGTTGGTGGTCGACGAGTGGCAGGAGCTGCTTCCCACGGTGCCCCTGCTGTTGGTGTGGAACAGAGGCGTGGCGACTTTGCTGCCCCCCATGAGGGTGGGCTACATGGAGGAGAAGCTCGCGGGCGAGGCCATGACCCCCGCGGGTTTGCTGCTGCTCACTGGCGACAAGTGGCACATGATGGTGATGCCATCTTCCTTGAAGATCTCTCCGAGCATGGTGACGAAGATGAAGGCATGGGGGACTATGAACCCTACTCCCCGCCTCGCCATGGTGCTATTTTTGGTCGCAATGGTCATCATTATGACCGTCGTTATCAGGATGATCGTGACAACCAAGCGAGAGTGAAGCTCCATGTGCCTTCATTCACGGGAAAAGAGGATCCGGATGCATATATTGAGTGGGAAGAGAAGTGTGATCAAATCTTTCGCATCCATGGTTTTTCTGAAGCCAAGAGAGTTGATCTTGCTATTATGGAGTTCTCTGGTTATGCTCTTACATGGTGGAATCAGGTGCAAGGCGATCGGTTGATGTCAGGCAATAATCATATCCGCAGCTGGACTTTTATTAAGGAAGTCATGAGGCGCCGTTTTGTTCCATCATACTATGAGAGGAAATTGTACAAGCGGTTTCAGGGGCTCACTCAAGGTTCTCACACTATTGAGGAGTACTATAAAGAGATGGAGGTGCTGCTAATTAGGACAAGAACCCGTGAATGTGATGAGGCGAAGATGGCGAGATTTTTACATGGGCTGAATGATGAAATATCAGATTTTGTGGAGATGTTTCCTTATGATACATTACAAGATGTGGTACATGAAGCTGTAAGAGTTGAGAAGAAGAATATGCGTAATGGTCATACTCATGCCTTCCAAGGCCGCACCACCACACGCTCATGGCAGCGAGCACAACAGCCATATGGTTCTCAGTTTGTGGGTGCACCACCTAGACACCCACATGCCTTGATGGCTTCCTCACCTGCTATTCACAATCAAGATAAGAGGTCATTAGCTACAGCCAGAGTATCCTCTGCTCCACCTCCAGAAAAGAGTTCTACATGCAGCAGCGACATTCAATGCCACAAGTGCAAAGGAAGAGGTCATATCTCTTCGGAATGTCCGAGCAAAAGAACTATGATCATCAATGAATGAGGTGAATGGGAGTCTAAAAGTGACCCTGAAGGTGGCAATGATGAAGTGGAAGAGGAGCAAGGTTGGGAAGTAGGAGGAACTATTTTATCTCATGAGGTACTTGATGCAGAAGCTTTGGTTGTATGTCATTCACTTAACGCCCAAGTTGTGGAGGAGGACAAGGGGCAGCGACATAATCTTGTCCACACCCGTTGCCTTGTCAACTCAAAGATATGTCGAGTGATTGTTGATAGTGGCAGCTGCAACAATATTGCAAGCACGGAGATGGCTGACAAGCTTCAATTGCAAACAAAACGTCACCCACACCCATACCGCATGCAATGGTTGAATGATTGTGGCGCAATTAAGGTGATTAGCAGCGTGCGAATACCAATTTCAGTTGGGACATATCAAGATGATGTTGAGTGTGATGTGGTGCCGATTCACGCTTCTTACTTGCTTCTTGGACGACCGTGGTTGCATGACCGTGATGTGCACATCAGCGGGCGTGCGAATCGCTTATGTTTTGTCCATAAAGGAGAAAAGTTCACTTGGATGCCCATGACACCCGAGGAAGTCTATCTTGATGATATGAAAAGAAAAGGAAAGAAAAAGGGAGAGAGTGATCATACACAACGAGTGAGCCACCAACATAGTGAGGGAGTGTTTCCACAGCCAAATATGACCAAGCCCGGGGAAACAAATGGATTAGTTATGACGGCTAGGAAAAGGGATATGCGGGAATTGAGAGCACCTGGTACTCCATTCTTTGTACTCATGTGGAAAATTTATTGGCTGCTAATGATTTACCCACAACTCTTCCTAGTGTTGTTTTTGATCTTTTGCATGAGTATCAGGATGTGTTTCCCAAGGAGGTACCACATGGTTTGCCACCGAAGCGTGGCATTGAGCACCAAATCGACTTGGTTCCGGGCGCCCCACTACCAAACCGACCACCTTACCGATCAAACCCAGAGGATACGAAGGAAATTCAGAGGCAAGTAGAAGATCTTCTTAACAGAGGGTATGTAAGGGAAAGTCTTTCTCCTTGTGCTGTTCCTATACTTCTAGTTCCAAAGAAAGATGGTACCATGCGCACATGCACTGATTATAGATCCATTAACAATATAACGTGAGATATCGGCACCCTATTCCTAGGCTCGATGACATGCTTGATGAATTTTGTGGATTTGCACAGTGGTTACCACCAAATAAGAATGAAAGAGGGTGACGAATGGAAAACTGCATTTAAGACAAAATTTGGCTTGTATGAATGGTTGGTCATGCCTTTTGGATTAACTAATGCACCTAGTACTTTCATGAGATTTATGAATCATGTGCTTAAATCCTTCATTGGCAAGTTTGTAGTGGTTTACTTTGATGACATATTGATTTATAGCAAAACTTTGGAGGATCATGTTAGACATATAAAATGTGTGCTTACTGTCGTACGGGAGGAAAAGTTGTATGCTAACATGGAAAAGTGCACATTTTGCACAAACAAGGTTGTGTTTCTTGGCTTTGTTGTTTCAGCAAAAGGTGTGGAGGTCGATGAAGAGAAGATCAAGGCTATTAGTGAGTGGATGCCTCCACAAAATGTGATCCAAGTACATAGCTTCCTCGGACTTGTAGGTTTCTACTACCGGTTCGTGAAGGATTTTAGCACCATTGTTGCAACCATGAATGAGTTACTGAAGAAAGACACTCCATTCCAATGGGGTGATGCCCAAGACAAGTCCTTCCAAGAATTGAAGATGAGATTGACATCAGCCCCATCGCTTTCACTTCCTAATTTTGGTAAGACATTTGAGATTGAATGTGATGCAAGCGGTGTCGGCATTGGTGGATTTCTAATGCAAGAAGTTAAACCCATTGCCTACTTTAGTGATAAGCTTAATGGTCCAACTCTTAATTATGCCATCTATGATAAAGAATTATATGCGCTTGTTCGATCTATGGAAACATGGCAACATTACTTATGGCCAAAAGAGTTTGTAATACATTCTGACCATGAATCTTTAAAACATCTAAAGGGCCAACTCAAACTGAACCGTAGACATGCAAAATGGAGTGAGTTCATAGAATCTTTTCCTTATATTGTCAAGTACAAGAAAGGGAAGGCTAGCGTTGTTGCCGACGCATTGTCTAGGCATCATATTTTAGTTTCCCAACTTGATGTTAAAATCCTTGGTTTAGAAAGCATCAAAGAATTGTATGCTAAGGAATCATATTTTTCTGAACCATTTTCAAAGTGCAACAAGGGAAAGGGATGGGAGAAGTTTCACTCGCTTGATGGATTTCTATTTTGAGCTAACAAATTGTGCATCCCAGATTGTTCTGTTCGTTTGTTGCTCTTGCAGGAGGCTCACGCTAGTGGTCTCATGGGACATTTTGGAGCCAAGAAAACTGAAAGTGTGCTCGTTGATCACTTCTTCTGGCCGCGCATGAGACGTGACGTGGAACGCTACGTGATGAGATGCGAGATTTATCACAAAGCTAAGTCCCGCTTGAATCCTCATGGTTTATATACTCCTCTATCTATTACAATACTCTGTGGGAAGATATTTCTATGGATTTTGTTCTTGGTTTACAACGGACTAAGAGGGGGAGCGACTCGGTGTTTGTGGTAGTTGATTGTTTTAGAAAAATGGCACATTTTATCCCTTGTCATAAGAGCGATGATGCTTCAAACATTGTTGATCTATTTTTCAGGGAAGTTGTGCAGCTACATGGAGTACCACGCATGATTGTGTCAGACCGTGACACCAAATTTCTGAGCTAATTTTGGAAGACCTTGTGGGGAAAACTTGGCACCAAGCGCCTATTTTCCACGACATGCCACCCACAAACTGATGGACAGACTGAAGTTGTCAACCGAACATTGTCCATGATGCTACGAGCAGTCCTCAAGAAGAATTTGAAGATGTGGGAAGAATGCCTACCTCATGTGGAGTTCGCGTATAATAGGGCGGTACATTCGACCACTAAATTTTGCCCATTTGAACTTGTTTATGGATTCAAACCTATTGCTCCCATCGATCTTTTGCCTTTGCCACTGCAGGAATGAACCAGCCTTGATGCACGTAAGCGTGCTGATTTCGTCAAGAAACTGCATGCCCAAGCAAAGGAGAACATTGACAAAATGACTAAATGATATACGAAGCGGGTAAAAAAGACCAGGAAGAAGCTGGTGTTCGAGCAAGGCAATTTGGTATGGGTACACCTTCGGAAGGAGTGTTTTCCTGAGCAACGCAAGTGCAAATTGCAGCCACGCGGTGATGGACCATTTGCGGTGCTCGAAAGGATCAACAACAATGCTTACAAGATCGATCTTCCAGAGGAATATGGTGTTAGCCCAACCTTCAATGTCTCCGATCTTTCCACATATTTTGGGCCTTTAGAGTCGAGGATGACTCCTTCTCAAGAGGGGGAGGATGATGAGGACATACCAACCATGGGCAACACACCACCAATCATCAACGGTCCAATCACAAGAAGCCGCGCAATGCAAATACATGATCAGGTGAACGCTAACTTAAGTATATCATTTGACCTTGAAAACATGGTTGTGCCTTCACCTCCTTTGTTGTTGGTTGAAATCAGGTGCGATATCAAAGAAGTCCAAACACATTTCAGTCCGTGCAAAACATTATTTTATGGCGAAGGAACAAAGTTCGGAATTCTTGAAGAATGAGTTGTTTGTTGAAGAAACATGGTTCTGATTCTGATGAAACAATGTTTTGTATGATTTTCCATATTCCAACTTGCAAAAGGTTCCCAGAACTCGAGTTTGCTGCTGAAGGAAACATTGTTCGACTCCAGTGAACAATGTTTGGTCGAGAACTGCCAACCACCTCCAACGAGAGTATTCCAGAAGCTACCTCATTAAGTCTTGAAGCCATTTAGTCAAACAAAGCTGGTTCCCTTTCACACCCAAGCTGGTTCCAGAAGCTAGTTTTGTTTCACACCTATCCAGTGGGGTTGTCCCAATTATAAATATGCTAGCTCTTCCCTTCGTTGGGGACTTTTGCCATTTCTATCAAAGACCAAAGACATAGACTCCTCCTGAGATTGGAGAGCTCTTGTTATCCTTATTCTCGTGATTCCTTGAGAAATTGCTCCTAATTCATGCTCCACGACTAGATAGTGTTGTGTGGGTTAGAGTTTCTGGTTTCCCTTGCGGATTGCACCTATCCCGTGCTCCATGACTTGAGCATGGTTGTGTGGGGTAGTGATACGTCTCTAACATATCTATAATTTTTGATTGTTCCATGCTATTATATTATCTGTTTTGGATGATAGCGGGCTTTATTTTACACTTTTATATTATTTTTGGGACTAACCTATTAACCGTAGTACCAGCCCAAATTCCTACTTTTTGGCCTATTTCAGTGTTTCGCAGAAAAGGAATATCAAACAGAGTCCAAACGGAATGAAACCTTCGGGAACGTGATTTTTGTAACAAACGTGGTCCAAAGGACTTGGAGTGGACGTCAAGCAATCAACGAGGCGGTCACGAGGCTGGGGGTGCGCCTACCCCCCTAGGCGCGCCCTCCACCCTCGTGGGCCCCTCGTTGCTCCATCGACCTACTTCTTCCTCCTATATATATTCATATACCCCGCAAACATCCAGGAGCACCACGAAACCCTATTTCCACCGCCGCAACCTTCTGTACCCAAGAGATCCCATCTTGGGGCCATTTCCGGAGCTCCGCCGGAGGGGGCATCGATCACGGAGGACCTCTACATCAACTCCATGGCTGCTCCGATGATGTGTGAGTAGTTTACCTCGGACCTTCGGGTCCATAGCTAGTAGCTAGATGGCTTCTTCTCTCTCTTTGGATCTCAATACAAAGTTCTCCTTTATTCTCTTGGAGATCTATTTGATGTAATCTTCTTTTGCGGTGTGTTTGTCGAGATCCGATGAATTGTGGGTTTATGATCAAGTTTATCTATGAACAATATTTGAATCTTCTCTGAATTCTTTTATGTATGATTGGTTTATCTTTGCAAGTTTCTTCGAATTATGAGTTTGGTTTGGCCTACTAGATTGATCTTTCTTGCAATGGGAGAAGTGCTTAGCTTTGGGTTCAATCTTGCGGTGCTCGATCCCAGTGACAGAAAGGGAACCGACAAGTATTGTATTGTTGCCATCGAGGATAAAAAGATGGGGTTTATATCATATTGCATGAATTTATCCCTCTTCATCATGTCATCTTGCTTAAGGCGTTACTCTGTTCTTATGAACTTAATACTCTAGATGCATGCTGGATAGCGGTCGATGTGTGGAGTAATAGTAGTAGATGCAGGCAGGAGTCGGTCTAGTTGTCACAGACATGATGCATATATACATGATCATACATAGATATTCTCATAATTATTCGCTTTTCTATCAATTGCTCGACAGTAATTTGTTCACCCACCGTAATACTTGTGTTATCTTGAGAGAAGCCACTAGTGAAACCTATGCCCCCGGGTCTATTTTCCATCATACAAGTTTCCAATCTACTTTTTTTTGCAATCTTTACTTTCAATCTATATCATAAAAATACCAAAAATACTTATCTTATTATTATCATCTCTATCAGATCTCACTCTTGCAAGTGGCCGTGAAGGGATTGACAACCCCTTTACCGCGTTGGTTGCGAGGTTCTTATTTGTTTGTGTATGTACGAGGTGACTCGCGCGTGGTCTCCTACTGGATTGATACCTTGGTTCTCAAAAACCGAGGGAAATACTTACGCTGCTTTAATGCACCACCCTTTCCTCTTCAAGGGAAAACCAACGCAGTGCTCAAGAGGTTGCAGGTAGTATTGCGGGTTGTGGATCGGCGAATGTTCCAATTGCAAGCTCCAGTGAGCGTCCTCCTCGTCGGGTCATAATCTCTTATTTTTCCATTTTTTGGCTGCTTGAAGCTAGTTACCCCCATCCATTTATCGATCCTACACCGTGAAGATTAGACCTCCCCTTGAACTCCCTCTTCTCTGAAGACGGGGTCGCATCAAATGACATCCTCAGTAGCCTTGAACTTAATAGATTTCTCAGGAGGTATTTCATCTGTCACATGAGGTAGGTGCTCTCTTTGCGAGCCACTAGTCTCATCGAACCGCACATCTACAGTTTCAACAATCTTGTGGCGATAGGTGTTGAAGACTCTGTAGGTGTGTGAGTCCTTACCATAACCAAGCATAAAACCTTCATGTGCTTTCAATGCAAATTTAGAACTGTGTTGAGGATCTCTAATCCAGCATTTAGCACCGAAGACTTTAAAATAACTCACATTGGGTTTCTTGTCAGTGAGGAGTTCATATGTAGTCTTCTTGAAGAATTTGTGAAGATATACCCTGTTGATGATGTGTCACGTAGTATCAATTGCCTCAGGCCAGAAGCGAGGAGGCGTCTTGTACTCATCAAGCTTAGTGCGGACCATCTCAACAAGAGTCCTATTCTTGTGCTCCACGATGCCATTCTGCTGAGGAGTATAGGGAGCAGATAACTCATGAGTAATACCAAGTTCATCAAGATAGTCATCAAGACCGGTGTTCCTGAACTCAGTTCCATTGTCACTTCTGATGTGCTTGATCTTCACACCAAAGTTGGTTGAAGCCCTCGAGGAAAATCATTTGAAGACTTCCTGCACTTCAGTTTTGTAAGTGATGACACGCACCCATGTATAACGAAAATAATCATCAACAATGACAAAGCCATATAAAGATGCAACATTAGTAAATGTGGCATAGTGAGTAGGGCTAAAGATATCCATGTGAAGCAATTCAAATGGACGAGTGGTAGTCATGATGGTCTTTGAGGGATGCTTGGTCTTGGTCATCTTTCCAGCTTCACAAGCTCCACACAAATGGTCCTTGAGGAATTTGACACCCTCGATGCGAATGACATGCTTTTTTCTTCGCGAGCATGTGCAAGTTCCTCATCCCAACATGACCAAGTCGTCGATGCCATAGCTAGCCTTCTGAAGCTTTTGCAAGTAGACATGTAGCGGGTTGTGGTCCTGTAGAGAAATCAACAATATACAAATATCCTCTCCTAAAGCCTTCGAAGACTTTGGAATTGTCAGCTTCCATGATCACAACACAGCGATACTTGCCAAAGACAACAACCATATCAAGATCACAAAGCATTGAGACAAACATGAGGTTGAACCCTAAGGACTCGACAAGCATGACTTTGTCCATGTGTAGATCCTTTCAGATTGCAACCTTACCTAGACCCAATACCTTGCTTTTGCCTTTGTCAGTGTAGGTGATATGCTTTAGATGCGATGGAGATAAAGGAGCATCCATAAATGGATTCTTGTCATCAGTCATGTGATTTGTACATCCACTATCGAGGACTCACTCAGTGGCTTTGGGTTGATCATCCTGCAGATGAATTAGTGCAGCTTACGAACTCATATACTTCATTCGTGAAGAATATGACATCAAATTCATCAGATCAATTTCATCAAGCAACAGAACGGATATATCAATATGTGGACGTGAGAAATGAAGGTTCATTTCTTCATGATTAGCTTGCATCCTTTCAAGCATATTCAGGTCTCCAGCAAATTCTTCAGACATTTAGGTTCGTCTGGAGACCTGACCCTGCATAAGCAATTAGTTCTTCTTCTTCACCACCCACATCTGAAGGGGTGGCAAAGAGTTCATCATTATGCGAGCTCCATAAGAGAACGGTGGCAAAGATGCCAATCCACTTCGTTTCGCATAAGAGGGGTTAGGGTAAGCATATGAATAAGCAGAGAAATTCTTCGAGGATTTATGAACATAATGATTTGAAGAATAGTGCACATATCCATAATCCTTAGCCTTTCCCTACGGAATAGATGTGTTAGCACGATGATGTTCATGTGAGGACTTCGATCCATGTGAGGAATGTGGTCCATATGAGGACTTTGGTCCATATGAAGAATTTGGTCTGGGGTTCCTATTCTTCACAGGTGGTGTCATGACGACATTCACCTAAAGACTTTCAAGGCACCTTTTGGGAACCCAGATTTTCTTCATAGGATGACCATTCATGCAGTTAGTGCCAACATATCTAGCAAATACTTCACCATTCTGATTTTTGAATAGCTTATAGTTGGAGTCAAATGACTCATCAGAAGAATGTGAAGATTCACATGTAAAGCCAGATAAAGTAGATGGATCTACTGGAGGTCCCTTTGCAGGAACCCACGAGGTTTTGGGATACTACTCAGGCTTCCAGTATGTTCCATCAACATTGAGTTTCCTCTAAAAGGCAATATCCTCTTTTCTAGGGTTCCTGTTGAGGATCTGCTTTTTAAGCACATCACACAGAGCCTGATGCCCTTTGAGGCTTTTGTACATGCCTGTCACATGCAATTCCTTCAGCCCTGCATGGTCAGTGATACTAGCAATATCCTCAGATGAGGAATTAGTGATAGCAGAGACAGTTGAAGAATTTGCAGCAATAGAAGCATTTGAACATTCAGGTGAAGAATTAACAGATTCACGTTCAATGCATTTCAAACATGGAGGAATAAATTCTTTCTGAGCAGCGCTGATTTGTTGAGCAAGTAATGAATCACGCTCCTTCTGAAGATCTTCATAACTCACTCTTAACTACTCAAGATCTTGCTTTCTGTGAATAAATTCATAAGAAAGCTTCTCATAATAAGATAAGAGAGTGTTATGATGACTCTGAAGATTGTCAAACTTGGACTGGACTGTCTGAAGATATTCAATCAAAATTTTTGTGCGATCCATTTCTTCACCCAACATATCATCACTTTTATATAGCATGTTTTGAACCTTTTCAAAAGTCTTTGGTAGTTTCACAGCAATCTTAGCAAGTTTAGAATAGCTAGGTTTGAGGTTTTCATCAGATTCATCCTCACTTGATTCAGAGGAGGGATATTTGAGTACCTTTGAACCTTTTGCCATGAAGCAATAGGTGGGAACGTAGTCATCCTCATCGTCGTCAGCAGTGTTGGGGAGGTCATTTTCCTCAGTGGTGAAGATGGACTTGCTGATGAACGCAGTAGCGAGGGCTAAGCTCGTCACACCAGAGTCTGACTCCTTAGATGCCTCCTCTTCCTCATTTTCCTCAGATTCAGCCTCAGAGTCCATTTCCTTGCCATGAATGCCCGAGCCTTCTTGGAACTTCTCTTCTTGTGAGATGAAGACTTTGAGGATTTTGATGATGACGACTTTGAAGATTTCTTCTTCTTCTTTGAGTCATCAGAACTGTACTCCTTGTATTTCTTCTTCTTTGATTCCTTTTCCCATTGAAGACAGTCTTGAATGTAGTGACCAGGTTTTTGCACTTGTGGCACAATCTCTTCTTGTAGTCACGGGATGAGGAATCATCACTTCTTGAGGATTTTACAAAGCGACCACGTCTTGAGAACTTCTGGAATTTCTTCACGAGCATTGCTAGCTCCTGGCTTAGTTCTTCAGGATCACCAAGACTGCTACTAGAATCTTCACCTTTAGATTCATACACTGCCTTGGCCTTCAGAGCACGTGATCTGCCATAGCTCGGTCCATAGAGATCTCTCTTCTCAGCAAGCTGGAACTCATGAGTGTTTAGCATCTCGAGGATATCGGCGGGATCAAGTGACTTATAGTCTCCATGTTCTTGTATCATCAATGCCAGAGTATCAAATGAGGAATCAAGCGATTTCGGCAATTTCTTCACCACCTAATGGTCGGTGATGTCAGTGGCACCAAGTGCTTGAAGCTCATTTGAGATGTCAGTGAGGCAATCGAAGGTTTGCTGAACATTTTCATTGTCGAGTCTTTTGAAGCGATTGAAGAGATTGCGAAGAACGTCAACTCGAGAGTCACGTTGTGTTGAGACTCCTTCATTGACCTTGGACAGCCTATCCCAGATAAGCTTAGTTGTTTCCAAAGCACTCACTCTCCCATATTGCCCTTTGCTCAGATGGCCACATATGATATTCTTCGCTTGAGAATCGAGTTGCTTGAATCTCTTCACGTCAGCAGCATTGATGGTGGGAGTGACAGAGGGGACACCATTTTCCATAACATACCAGAGATTGTTATCAATTGCCTCAAGATGCATTCGCATATTATTCTTCCAGTAGGGGTAGTCCGTCCCATCGAAGGTAGGACACCCAGCAGAGACCTTGATCATACCTGCGGTCGACATAACTAAAACTCCAGACGGTTAAACCAAAATCACACAGAACAATGGAGTACCTTGCTCTGATACCAATTGAAAGTGCATTAAGTCGACTAGAGGGGGTGAATAGGTGATTTTTATGAATTCTTCACTGAGGAATTTCAGGGTGAGGAAATTCCTGAGCGAAGAACTACTTGCAACAGAATAAGTACTCAGAAGCATACATGACATAACAGAAACATGGATATCATGATGAAATGAAAACAGACATAGAGTACAGAAAGCGTAAGCGCGGGATAAAATAGGATGAAGACAAACAAACTGAAGAAATTGAACTGAGAAAATTGAGGAAGTCTTTAGTCAAAGTCTTCAAATAGATATGAACTAGCACACAACACAGTAATGAGGAAATGGAAGGGTTGAGGAAATAAAACCAGTTAGCTCGGTGAGGATAATGATTTGGTAGACTAGTTCTAACTGTTGTGACAGCTGTACGTCTGGTTGGAGCGGCTAGGTATTTAAACCTGAGGACACACAGTCCTCACCGTATTCTCCTTGAACTAAGGTCACACAGACCTCATCCAATCACTCGTGGTAAGTCTTCAGGTGACTTCCAAACCTTCACAGACTCGGACAGTCGGCGATCCACAATTCCTCTTGGATGCTCTAGACCATGACGCCTAACCGTCTGGAGGATGCACAATCCTCAAAGGTAACAAGCGTCGGTTCCACACAGGAACAATCTCTTCAGTGATGCTCAATCACTTTGGTTTCTAGGTGTTTGGTTTGGGGTTTTGGGTTTTTCCTCACTTGATGATTTTCGCTCAAAATCCTCGGAGGATGGGATGCTCTCCATGACAAGTGTCAGTTTCTCTCGGAGCAGCCAACCAGCTAGTGGTTGTAGGGGGCGACTATTTATAGCCTAGGGAGCAGCCCGACATGATAAGACATAAATGCCCTTCAATGATATGACCGTTAAGTGGGTAGATATTTTGGGACAGCTGGCGCGTAGCACAGCAATGATCAGAAATTTGACTATCAAATTCCTCAGGGCTATCATGTTCCTCACTTGTAGGCAATCCGCACTGGCGAATTCCTAACTCCTCAGTCAGAACAAATTCCTTAGAGACCAGAAGAGCTTCATCTCTGTCACTGAAGAAATTGACTAAACTGTATGTGATTTCCAATGGCTTCACTTGAAGGGATTGGTAGGTGTAGGATTTTGAGTTGAGAATCACATGGAAACTTTTCCTTAGTTTTACCTCGACCCCCTTTAACAGTATGGTGTTTCCTATGACTTAAGAAAGAGAAAATGAAACTATGGAAACAAAAGTCTTCACGCTTCATGTTCCTCGCCTAAATATCAAGTCTTCATGGTCACACCAATTTCTTCACTTTCAAAGTCTTCAGAAAGTCTTCAGAAATCCAAAGTCTTCAGTCGAAGGCATTCATTTTTAGGGGTCGACTTTCTCTGTAAATATCAAACTCCTCATAGACTTATAGACCTATGTACACTCACAAACGCATTAGTCCCTTAACCTATAAGTCCTCAATACACCAAAATCACTAAGGGGCACTAGATGGACTTATAGTTGCGCAAGTCCATGGAGGGCTCCACCCACGAAGGGTCCACAAAGAAGCAACCTTGTCTATCCCACCATGGCCATCGCCCATGAAGGACTTGCCTCACTTGGGTAGATCTTCACGAAGTAGGCGATCTCCTTGCCCTTAGAAACTCCTTGGTTCAACTCCACAATCTTGATGGAGGCTCCCAAGTGACACCTAACCAATCTAGGAGACACCACTCTCCAAAAGGTAATAGATGGTGTGTTGATAATGAACTCCTTGATCTTGTGCTTCAAATGATAGTCTCCCCAGCACTCAACTCTCTCTCGCGGATTTGGATTTGGTGGAAAGATTATTTGAGTGGAAAGCAACTTTGAGAAGGCTATAGATCAAGATTCTTGTGGTTGGATTGGAATATCTTCGTCTCAACACATGAGTAGGTGGTTCTCTCTCCGAAAATAAATGTTGGAAGTGTAGGCACGTTCTGATGGCTCTCTCCACAAATGGAGGATGGGTGGAGAGGTATATATATCCTCCACACAAATTCTAACCGTTACACACAATTTAGCAAACTCGGTGGGGCCGAATAGTTAAACTTGGTCAGACCGATTTAGTTCAAAATGTGAACGTTAGGATTTTCGGTGGTAACTCAGTGTGGCCGATTTCATTAGGGTTAGGGCATAACGTAATCTCGGTGAGACCGATCACAACAACTCGGTGAGATAGATTTCTATAATAGGCAAACAGAGAGTTGGTCAGGCAAACTCAGTGGGACCGATCGCTCATTTCGGTGGGATCGAGACGTTACGAAAAGGAAACGGAGAGTTTGCATTGCGAACTCGGTGGGACCGACCGCTCATATCGGTTAGACCGAAACATTATGAAGGGAAGCAGAGAGTTTGCAATCCCATCTCGGTGAGACCGATATCCCTATCGGTGAGACCGAACTGATTAGGGTTTCTGGCTCTGGCTATGTCAAATGAACTCGGTGGCGCCGGATGGATCAAATCGGTGCGGCCGAGTATAACTTTTGGTTTGGGACATATGTGGATATGAGAAAGAGATGAGGGATTTTGGAGCATATCACTAAGCATTTTGAGCAAACAAGCCATTAAGCAGCACCTCATCCCCTTTTAATAGTATTGGCTTTTCCTATGGACTCAATGTGATCTTGGATCACTAAAAGGAAAATGTAGAGTCTTGAGCTTGAGCCAATATGTGTCCTTAGAATTTTGAGGGGTCCACATCTCTAGTCCATGCCATGCCAATCATTGAACTTTCTGAAATGATTATCTTGAAAGAGTATTAGTTCAATGAGCTATATGTTGTTAAGAATTGCCAAAACCACCCAGGGATTAGTTGCACTTTCAAGGTGTGTTAATGCAAGAGAAGCGCCCCATAGCTTACTTTAGTGAGAAACTCTATGGAGCACAACTTATCTACCCCATCTATGACAAGGAGCTATATGCCTTAGTGCGAGTTTTGCATGTGTGGGAACATTATCTTCGCCCTCATTAATTTGTCATCCATACGGATCATGAAACACTTAAATACCTTAAGGGTCAAACTAAATTGAACAAGCGACATGCCAAATGGAGTGAGTTTATTGAGTCTTTTCCTTATGTAATCAAGTACATTAAGGGTAAAGAGAACGTTGTGGTGGATTCTCTTTCCATCAAATGCATGTTTGTTACTAAACTTGAATTGAATGTCATTGGATTTGAGCACATAAAATACTTATATGAACATGATCCTACTTTTGCTACACCTTATGACAAGTGTTTGATGCATCCATCTTGGGAACGCTATTACATCAAAGACGATTATCTTATGAGAGCTAACAAACTATGTATTCCCGAGTCTTCTCTTCATTTGTAACTTTTGCAAGAAGCTAATGGAGGAGGACTTATGGGTCACTTTGGACGTGACAAGACATTTTCTACGCTCTCCAAGAACTACTTTTGGCCCAAGATGTTCCGTGACGTCTCCCGCTACACCAATTGATGCTCTACATTCGCAAAGCTAAGTCTAAAGCTCAATCCCATGGTCTCTATACGCCACTTCCCATTCCATATCACCCATGGGAAGATATTAGTATGGACTTTGTGCTTGGTTTGCCTAGAACTCAAAATGGAAAGGATTTTCTGTTTGTTGTTGTGGACCGTTTCTCTAAGATGGCACATTTTATTCCATGTAACAAGATAGACGATGCTTCACATGTTGCCAATCTCTTTTGTAGGGAAATCTTGCGTCTACATGGAGTGCCCAAGACTATCATGGCGGACAGAGACGTCATGTTTCTAAGCTACTTTTGGAAGACGCTATGCTCTAAGCTTGGAATCAAGCTCTTATTCTCTTCGGCATAACATCCACAAATCGACGGCCAAACGAAGGTCACGAACAAGATGCTATCTACTCTCCTACACCTGTTGATCAAGAAGAACATCAAGGAGTGGGAGGAGTGCTTACCCGTCGCCGAGTACGCCTACAATCGAGCATGACATTCGACTACCAGGAGGTCCCCCTTCGAGGTCGTCTACAGCTTCAATTCGTTGTCACCATTGGACATTCTACCGCCACCACTACAAGAGCGCATCAACATTGACGCGAGTGCACGAGCGAGCTATCTCAAGAAGGTGCATGAAGATACAAGACGAGCAATCGAGCGCCAAGTAAACTGCCTCGCGACCAAGCTCAACATCAACAAGCAACCCTTGATAGGCAACACCGAAGATCTTGTGTGGCTACACCTTCGCAAGGACCGCTTCCCCAATGAACATAAGTCCAAACTTTTTCCTTGAGCCAACGGACCTTTCAAGGTGATCGAGCGCTACAACAACAATGCATACAAGATCTACATACCGCGCGACAAGTACAATGTGAGTGATATCTTCAATGTCAAGGAACTCTGTCCCTACCATGCCGATGAGGTTTTCGATCCGAGGTCGGATCTTTCCCAAGGGGGGGGGGGGGGTAATGCGGAGCATCCAACAGCTATCCCCATGGACCTACCTTTGTCTCCCAAGACACCACATGGACCAATGACACAAGCTCATGCAAGGGCTATCGAGAACAAGGTTAACTCTCTCCATATTGAACTTCCCTTAGACCAACTTGAGACTTGGCTACTACCTCAAACGGAGACACTTTGCATGTTTAGGTACCAAGGAGAAGTTATGGCGCAAGATGGACGCCAAGAGCATGGAGAAGAATCTACCCAGTCCAGAAATCCCGGTACTACCGCCCAACCACCTGTCAAATACCAGTACAACCACTCGACCACCGCCCAACTACCGGTCCAACTTCTGTGATCTAGCGGCATAAGGCCGGTACCGCCCTGGTCCCCCTAGCTGCAGTAAGACTGGTACAACCAGCCCAACCACCGGTACAACCGCTAATTACTTCTGGGAACACCTCCAGGAACCAGTGCAAGGGCTCCAAGCTCTACAACCGCCCCCATGACCGGTACTACCGCCCTGCTTGTGCGCAGTGAAAGGGGTTTCGACCCATGTATCCCCGACTTACCCCTTGGACTATAAATACTCGTTTCCTAGCTCCGAATTAGGGTTAGCATTGGTTTAGCTCATATGAGAGATACAGCTTTGCTCACCCACTAGATACCTACTCCATTGGAGGCCAAGCCCTCCATCTAGGAGAAGGTTGTCACATCCCTGGTCCTGTTATGCACTAGGCCAGACCTCATGTGAGCATCATGTTTTAATTCAAATGAAATTTGAATTGAGGGATTTTCTAAGCCTCAGAAACCTTCTAAAAATGATGATCAACATTAAAAATTGCTTCAAATGCTTCCAAGGAAATGTTCCTTTTCAGCTTTGAAAAATATTGGCAAGAATAAAATGCAAACCAATATTTTTGGAGTGACTGAAACATTTATTTTGGGGCATTTGAATTAATCCAATAACTAATTGCTTTGGATTTATATTTAATATATATATTAAATATGACTCCAATAATTCTGGAAGTTTGTGAGTGGCTTTGTATATATTTTAGCAAGCCACATAAAACCCTACAGAATTTATTAAAATGATTTAGTGTCTAAAACTAAATCAAAACAAACTACAGAAAACAGAAAACAGAATTAAATAGAAATAAAAGAAGAGAGGAGAGAAAACTTACCTGGCGCTCACCTCTCAGCCCACCTGGCCCAGCTCCTCCAGCGGCCCAGCCCACCGCCGCTTCTCCCCCTGTCGTCTTCCTCCCCCTCGCCCCGAAGCTGCTCGGTGGCGCGCGCGGCCACGCGCCCCGGCCACCTCCTCCCTGCCTGGCCGCCTCCTCCTCTCCTGGACGTCTTCCGCAGCTCCACGCCACCCCCTGGAACCCCCTCGCACTCTCTCTCGACCCTTTCCCCCTCCTCTGCTCTCTCTCTCGCGCAGCCCGAGCGGAGCTCATCGCCGCCGCTCGCCGTTGCCGCACCCAGAGCCTCCCCCTCGACCCTCGGCGTGCCCAGTAGCTCGGCTACCTCGCCCTCATCCTCTTCGACGAGTCAAGCGACCTCGGACGCCCTGCATCGCCGTCATCGAGCCGTCTTCTTCACACACGGCCGCCGGATGCCGCTCGTCGATTCGCCGTCTCCGCCACCTCCCCGAGCCCACCGAGCTGCTCGTCGACCTCGCCGTGAGCTCCTCTGCCGAACCCCTCTCTCCCCGTGCTCTATTTCCCTCCGTAGCCGTTGTTACCACCACGGCCGAGAGCTTCCCGCCGCCGGCCATGGCGTGGCCGTGGCCACAGCCACCGCAGCTCGTTCCCGAGCCCACCGTCATGCTCACCGCAACCTCAGGAGCCCGCAGCACCCGCCAGTTCCTCCCGTAGTGCACCATAGCGTCGAATCGGTCGGCGCCCGAACTCCGGCCGCCGCGGAAGCGGACACCGCCGTCGATTTAGGTCGTCTCCGGCGACCTCTCTAGCACCAGCCGACGCGGACGAGGCCCAGGGTTCCAACGGTGCCATCCGCGCCCCGAACCGTGGCCCGTGCTGCGTTTCCGGATCGCGCCGCCGTCTCAGGCCTCGCCGGCGTCATGTCGCCGGCAGGTTTGACCTGATCGACCTGGGGTTTGACCCCCCCAGGGTCGCTGACTAGTGGGGCCAGGCCCTGCTAATTTTAGTTAAATATTAACTAAACCTATTTAGCCACTAACACTGACCAGTGGGCCCCGACCCCCTAATCCTTTAATTAAGCAAATAACCCCCTGTTAACTAACTGTGACACTGACGTGTGGCCCCCACACGTCAGGTTTGACTCTGGGCGACCCAGTTGACCTGCTGACATCAGCATGACCTAGTGCTGACGCAATAAATCATTTTCTGGATTTATTTTTATTCAGAAAATTCCAGAAAATTGTATAAACTTCTAAAATTCATAGAAATTCAACCGTAACTCCAAATTAAATAATTTATATATGAAAAATTATCAGAAAAATTCAAGGAATCCATCTGTACCATTTTCATGCATGTTAGAACAACTTATTGCTGCTGTTTAGCACAAATCAATTAAAGGGCATTTAAATAATCATATATGGAGTTGGAATTTGAATCTTGTATTTTAACCAACTTCATTTAATCTGTTGCTAGTTGCATTAGCTCAAAACACATTCATATTGCCATGTCATAAGCATGCATCATATTGTGCATTGCATTGATTGTATTTCTTCTTTGTTGCCGGTATCTGTTCCCTCCCGGTAGACGATGTACCGACGATGTGATCGTTGACACTGATGAAGACTCAATGTTATCTTCAGAAGTGCCAGGCAAGCAAAACCCCCTTGTTCATTCTGATACAATCCCACTCTCTCGCTCCTGCTCTCTTTTACTGCATTAGGACAACAACGATTCATCTGTTACTTGCTGCGGTAGCTGAACCCCTTTATCCTTTGCATGACCTGTCATTCCACAGTAAATAGATGAAACCCACTAGCATGAGTAGGAGTTTTTTGAGCCCTGTTGTGCCTACTCATTCATGCTTGTTTGTCATGCCTGCTACTGCTTAGAGTTGTGTCAGGTCTGATTCATCGGGGATGAATCAGAGGTGTGTGAACATGTCCTACTATGTGTGAGCTAAGTGTGTGAACACGATTTGGTAAAAGGTATCGGTGAGAAGCCATGTAGGGGTACATGGTGGGTTGTCTCATTGAAGCCGTCCTCAGGAACTGAGTTCTGTGTTTGTGATCCATGATTCAGCTACTACCATACATTGGGCCCTGAAATATGACCCCGCTCGACTTCTTATTCACCCTTGTCCTCTGTCCAGGAGTTGCAAGTAGTTTCTGGTGTTTGTAGTATGCTGGAGGCCGTGGACAGCGCTGACCGTAGGGGTGGGCTGTGATGCGGTAGGCACGTGGCCGGGTATACCGGGCGCCCGTTTGGTGTCACGGAACCCTGTTCACATCGTTTGGGGCTGTGAGTGAAACTCCGCCCGGATCTCCTCATGGATGGAACCCGAATAGGCGATAAACCTGGACTAGAGACTTGAGTGTTTAGGTAGGTCGTGGTCTACACCCACGTCGGCTTTCGCTTGAAGTCTGCCGAGCACATGTCGTGTGCAGATGCTAAGTGGTGGAAACATGTATGAAGAAGTACACCCCTGCAGGGTTAACATCATCTATTCGAATAGCCGTGTCCGCGGTAAAGGACTTCTGGGTTGCTTATATCAGTTCATAGACAAGTGAAAGTGGATACTCTAAAATACGCAAGATAAGCGTGAGTGCTATGGATGGCGCTCTCGTAGGGAGACGGGAGTGGATCCATAGTGGTGTATTGATATGGTGAATATGTGGACTCGTGTGCGCCACCTCAAAAGAGTTGCTTGGAGTCGTAGTTTAGGATAGCCACCGAGTCAAAGCTGGCTTGCTGCAGTTAAACCCCACCATCCCCTTGTTGATAATGATGCATATGTAGTTAGTTCTGATGTAAGTCTTGCTGGGTACATTTGTACTCACGTTTTCCTATTTTATGTTTTTGCAGAGAGACTTCAGTCTCACTAGTAGTTCCACGTGGACTTCGACGTTTAGCTTGTTACCTCAGCTACGATCTTGTGCCCTCGGCAGGATTTGGTAGATAGTCAGGCTTCTCAGCCTTTTTCATTTATAGATGTCTGTACTCAGACATGATAGCTTCCGCTTGTGCTTTGATTTGTATGCTCTGAATGTTGGGTCATGAGACCCATGTTTGTAATATCTCGCTCCTCGGAGCCTATTGAATAAATTACTTGAGTCGTAGAGTCATGTTGTGATGCCATGTTGTATTTGCACATATCGAGCATATTGTGTGTATGTTATTGAAATGCTTGGTATGTGTGGGTTCTGACTATCTAGTTGTTTATCCTTAGTAGCCTCTCTTACCGGGAAATGTCTCCTAGTGTTTCCACTGAGCCATGGTAGCTTGCTACTGCTCCGGAACACTTAGGCTGGCCGGCATGTGTCCTTCTTCGTTCCCGTGTCTGTCCCTTCGGGGAAATGTCACGCGATGAATACCGGAGTCCTGTTAGCCCGCTACAGCCCGGTTCACCGGAGGCCTGCTAGCCCAGTGCTACAGCCTGGATTCACTCGCTGATGACCGACACGTTCGATGCTGGGTCATGGATGCCTGTCCCTGTAAGTTAGTGCCACTTTGGGTTCACGACTAGCCATGTCAGCCCGGGTTCTTTGTCATATGGATGCTAGCGACACTATCATATACGTGAGCCAAAAGGCGCAAACGGTCCCGGGCCAGGTAAGGTGGCACCCGTGGGAATACCGTGCGTGAGGCCGCAAAGTGATATGATGTGTTACATGCTAGATCGGTGTGACTTAGGATCGGGGTCCTGACAGCGTTGGTATCAGAGCTTGACTGCCTATAGGATTACCAAGCCAAACTGGTCGAAGTTGAGTCTAGAAATTCTTTAGTTATATAAGGGAATTGATTGTGGGATGGAACGTAAGGCTCTTTTACTCCTTATACCTTATGCCCTTCTGATCTGAGTCATCATCTTATCTTTCCTACGGGGATTAAGAACTAGGCTATCTCTTCTTTCTATCAGGATCACGTGTTACTAATCCGTAGACTTATAGAATTGTTGGACTTAAGCCTCTGTTCAGTTCCTACTACTTCTGTATGTTACTGACGATCTCGAAACCTTGATATTGTGCTTCTGAGTGGTTATGCCACCATTTTTGTGAATGTCTCAAATCTTTTTGAGCATTTATAGCCGTTATGATGTCCGAGTCATCCCAGGTTTCTAAATAGTCTGATGCATTTGCAAAATCCTTTCCCTCTGGTTTCGATGTTCCTTTATGCCAGCTCAATCACACTAATTGTTGAGTTGAGGTATTCTATTGCCTTGACATATATGTTGGAGATATTATTATGACCCTAGGTGTTTTAGGGAGTCACCTAGTAATCTAGCAACGTTTTGTGTTCCCAGTGTGATGCTTCTGGCCTTTATTCTCGAAAGCATTCTGTGATGCTACTTAGTAGTAGGTATTCTATTCCTGGGTTCTTGAACCCGAGATTCACTCTACTTACTTCATGTTGATAGTGTTTGCTAGTTCCCTTAGGTTATTAGTAACCTTTGCGATAGTTCTCGAGGTTCATGGTACATCCTTCTTCCAATTACCATGAACCATTCTTGGCAGGAGTTCTTCTGAACCAAAAGATGACAACAAGAGAGCTCTCGATGAGTTCTCCATGCTATATTGTGACTCTGCCAGCTCAACCTTTCTGCATGGGTTATCCGGAAGAATTATGTTGAAATCATTCGACATGCTAATCCATGCCTCCACAACTCGAAAAGTTATATGTTCCTTTGAGTTGTCCCTCTTTAGTTGTCTACTGACCTTCGTCTATCAATTGATAGTCAAGAGTATGCGTGCGTTCGCTTATCGATGCCTATTACTCTTGTGGTCCGTCAAGCCATTCTATCGTAGAATGACCAGGAGAAACAAACTCCAGTACCTCTTCCATATCCAGGATTGGGTCAAAGAAGTTGTGCTCCACAGATCAAAATGCCAATCCAGCTTTTGCTCTGTTCTACCTTGGAGTATTACCATCTTTATATCGGGATCGTTATAGGAATTGCACACCATCCTATGAACTCTTGGTACAGTGCTACTTCTTGCCATCATTGTCATTCCTCGGTCCTCGTGTTGATGCAACCGGAATACCGACAAATGAATTGTGATGTGTGAAATCAATACTCCTAGCAACCTTGTTGCTTGGTAGTTAAATGGACAATAACCTCATTCTTAACGTGTTGGTTCTTGAATCATCATTCTAAGATTGATCGCGCTACCTTGTCCATCTTCCTGGTGCACATTTCGATTGATGAGTTAGGATTTTGTCAAGTCCTCGCTCATTTGATCATATCGTCTTGCCCTGAAAAGCAAGATTGTTCTCGAGCTTAGTAACATATCGGTGGTTCGTGATTTTCCGAATATCTTCTCGAAAGTATCACCAGGTTGTCACCTGACTGTTATGTTGAGCTCGTGATCAAGTTGGTTTTCCAATAAACCACTTTTTTTCCAAGAATCGGTGTTAGATATCCCTGAGCTAGTTGGTTAAGCTAGACAACAACTTGGAGAGTTGGAAGATAAAAGCTTGTCTGACTTAGTTCGTTCCAAAGGGATATTCTTGTGTAGTGTGTGTTGAAGAAAGATGGTATCTTCATCAATTGATCCTTGAGACCAGTTGCTGGAGCTATTGTCTTGCCAAAACTTTGATTTGAGTATGGGCTATTCTCAAATCAAATCCGAACCAACGATATTCGTAATGTTGTCTTACTCGTGGTTGATCCCTCGAGCATACACCACTACATCTTTGGTCTGACCAATGCTATCACCTTGTTCACCAAGTCGTGGAATTCCATCTTCATGGAAATCTCAATGATTTGTTGTTGAGCCCATCAACATCATTTTATCTTCTCCAAGATCTTGTTGGACAATAAGTTAGTGTTGGAAACTTTTGAAAGCATTATCTTCATGCTAGCTCATGAAGTATTTGTTTGATGAAAGGAGTGACTTCCTCTTATACACGTGCATTTGGTGAAAGTTGCCGCCGTGGATTTGAGAAAGTTAGTTTTGCTTCCTCTGGAATCATCCCAAGTCAGTCATGCATACGTGCGAAGTATTCTGTGGTCTGGAGACTTGCAACCTTCATTCCATATGTGTTCCGAGCACACCAAGCCACTGATTGATTTGTTCAAGGAGAAGAAGTTCCTTCTTAAGAGCATGCCTTATGCAAGGATTTTGATATCCCCGTTGATGGTTCCCCACCTGAACTAGGTAGTGTTTTATTATAAGACTACCACGTGGTCATGTTTGTCTGGGACAGCGTGTTCACATGTTTGTAGCAGAACCAGCTCATGTTTTGGAGCTTGCTATTGTAGCTCATTCCCGAGAATCTCGCAACGTCATCTCGTCGATTTGTGTTGCAAACTTTCGTTTTTCTTCCTAGACTCGATGAGTCTGGAATATCCTGACACCAACCAGATCTGAATCTCAGGCAGATATGATGGTTTGGAACATTTCCCAAAAACTATAATATCGGTCCCTCGGAAACCGGTAAAGTGGATGTCGTGGCCAACACACCCAGCCGGAAGACCTGTTATTATAATATCTTGATTGAGGAAGTTGGCCACCTCCCCATAAGGATCTCGTAGAACTTATTCTAGTAGTTGTTCCTTAGGGATTTTTGTGCTCCCGAAGTCCGACCTTTTTACTTGATGTTTTAGATACCAAACCATTTCAATGAATGGGATACACTAGCACATCAAGGAGAACATTAGAAGCAGAGTGCTAAATGTCTCTCGGTCGATCATCCAGATTTTATTTCCTTGGCCCCGCCAAGGGTGAAATCTAAGAAAGTGTTATCTTCCTTTGCATCTGCATCATCCATCATCATTCATCGTGGTAGCAAGTTGTGTTGCCAGGATCCTTGACACAGATATTGGTAAAACCCTGATGAATATGGAAATGCTCAAGTTCTTGAGAGCACGCACAAGCGCTACGTGTTGTCATCGGCACTAACTCGGATTCCTCTCAGCTTCCTCGACAATGCTATGACCCTTTCAAACAGTGAATTCACTCTCTATTGTTGGGTTCTTCCCCCAGTTACCCGAATCATTCCCAGCATTTGCGTTTTGTTCCCAGCTTGCACCGCCAATGTGCCATTCTACCATGAGTCTCTTCCATTTCTGGTGGTAAGCAAATTCATCCATTACGTTGTCTTCAACAAGGTAATCCACATCATCCAAGTCCGAGTATGCCATTCTACCGACCCCCCTCCGAACGATCGCTCGAAAATTGCCTTAAGCTGGTATAAAGTGTTTCAATGATCTTTGAATCAAAGGTAATTCTTTTGCCACTTAAGGGGATATTTCTACGAGTCACCTTCCCTAAGGTGCATCGTTATGGTATCATGGAAATTCAACTCCTCGCTGCGTTGACAACCGATCACCACATTCTTAAGTCTGGATTTGTTGTCTACCTAGTGAACCTTTGTCATCTGCTTCACTCCATTGCTATGGATGTGTGCTTCGTCTCTCAGCCCGAGAGATGTTGCTATGTCTCATTTCGAGAGTTAATCCTGAGTTGTTCGACCTTCGAGAAGAACGATTCTTTTAGGGTCTTCCCTTTCCTCTCGCTGACATGGTAGTTGGAGTTCTCAGAGGAAGACTTCGAGACAAAGATGGTGATCGAATCAAGGTTCTTATGAAGTGCAACCTGGATCGTGAAGATTGTGCTAGTTTGCGCTCCCCCTTCACCTTACCCTACGCTTGAATCTCGGGACGAGATTTTTGTTAGTGGGGGTGAGTTGTCACATCCCTGGTCCTGTTATGCACTAGGCCAGACCTCATGTGAGCATCATGTTTCAATTCAAATGAAATTTGAATTGAGGGATTTTCTAAGCCTCAGAAACCTTCTAAAAATGATGATCAACATTAAAAATTGCTTCAAATGCTTCCAAGGAAATGTTCCTTTTCAGCTTTGAAAAATATTGGCAAGAATAAAATGCAAACCAATATTTTTGGAGTGACTGAAATATTTATTTTGGGGCATTTGAATTAATCCAATAACTAATTGCTTTGGATTTATATTTAATATATATATTAAATATGACTCCAATAATTCTGGAAGTTTGTGAGTGGCTTTGTATATGTTTAGCCGTGTTCCTCCCGTAGTGCACCATAGCGTCGAATCGGTCGGTGCCCGAACTCCGGCCGCCGCGGAAGCGGACACCGCCGTCGATTTAGGTCGTCCCCGGCGACCCCTCTAGCACCAGCCGACGCGGACGAGGCCCAGGGTTCCAACGGTGCCATCCGCGCCCCGAACCGTGGCCCGTGCTGCGTTTCCGGATCGCGCCGCCGTCTCGGGCCTCGCCGGCGTCATGTCGCCGGCAGGTTTGACCTGATCGACTTGGGGTTTGACCCCCCCAGGGTCGCTGACTAGTGGGGCCAGGCCCTGCTAATTTGAGTTAAATATTAACTAAACCTATTTAGCCACTAACACTGACCAGTGGGCCCCGACCCCCCTAATCCTTTAATTAAGCAAATAACCCCCTGTTAACTAACTGTGACACTGACGTGTGGCCCCCACACGTCAGGTTTGACTCTGGGCGACCCAGTTGACCTACTGACATCAGCATGACCTAGTGCTGACGCAATAAATCATTTTCTGGATTTATTTTTATTCAGAAAATTCCAGAAAATTGTATAAACTTCTAAAATTCATAGAAATTCAACCGTAACTCCAAATTAAATAATTTATATATGAAAAATTATCAGAAAAATTCAAGGAATCCATCTGTACCATTTTCATGCATGTTAGAACAACTTATAGCTGCTGTTTAGCACAAATCAATTAAAGGGCATTTAAATAATCATATATGGAGTTGGAATTTGAATCTTGTATTTTAACTAACTTCATTTAATCTGTTGCTAGTTGCATTAGCTCAAAACACATTCATATTGCCATGTCATAAGCATGCATCATATTGTGCATTGCATTGATTGTATTTCTTCTTTGTTGCCGGTATCTGTTCCCTCCCGGTAGACGATGTACCGGCGATGTGATCGTTGACACTGATGAAGACTCAATGTTATCTTCAGAAGTGCCAGGCAAGCAAAACCCCCTTGTTCATTCTGATACAATCCCACTCTCTCGCTCCTGCTCTCTTTTACTGCATTAGGACAACAATGATTCATCTGTTACTTGCTGCGGTAGCTGAACCCCTTTATCCATTGCATGACCTGTCATTCCACAGTAAATAGATGAAACCCACTAGCATGAGTAGGAGTTGTTTGAGCCCTGTTGTGCCTACTCATTCATGCTTGTTTGTCATGCCTGCTACTGCTTAGAGTTGTGTCAGGTCTGATTCATCGGGGATGAATCAGAGGTGTGTGAACATGTCCTACTATGTGTGAGCTAAGTGTGTGAACACGATTTGGTAAAAGGTATCGGTGAGAGGCCATGTAGGAGTACATGGTGGGTTGTCTCATTGAAGCCGTCCTCAGGAACTGAGTTCTGTGTTTGTGATCCATGATTCAGCTACTACCATACATTGGGCCCTGAAATATGACCCCGCTCGACTTCTTATTCACCCTTGTCCTCTGTCCAGGAGTTGCAAGTAGTTTCTGGTGTTTGTAGTATGCTGGAGGCCGTGGACAGCGCTGACCGTAGGGGTGGGCTGTGATGCGGTAGGCACGTGGCCGGGTATACCGGGCGCCCGTTTGGTGTCACGGAACCCTGTTCACATTGTTTGGGGCTGTGAGCGAAACTCCGGCCGGATCTCCTCATGGATGGAACCCGAATAGGCGATAAACCTGGACTAGAGACTTGAGTGTTTAGGTAGGTCATGGTCTACACCCACGTCGGCTTTCGCTTGAAGTCTGCCGAGCACATGTCGTGTGCAGACGCTAAGTGGTGGAAACATGTATGAAGAAGTACACCCCTGCAGGGTTAACATCATCTATTCGAATAGCCGTGTCCGCGGTAAAGGACTTCTGGGTTGCTTATATCAGTTCATAGACAAGTGAAAGTGGATACTCTAAAATACGCAAGATAAGCGTGAGTGCTATGGATGGCGCTCTCGTAGGGAGACGGGAGTGGATCCATAGTGGTGTATTGATATGGTGAATATGTGGACTCGTGTGCGCCACCTCAAAAGAGTTGCTTGCAGTCGTAGTTTAGGATAGCCACCGAGTCAAAGCTGGCTTGCTGCAGTTAAACCCCACCATCCCCTTGTTGATAATGATGCATATGTAGTTAGTTCTGATGTAAGTCTTGCTGGGTACATTTGTACTCACGTTTGCCTATTTTATGTTTTTGTAGAGAGACTTCAGTCTCACTAGTAGTTCCACGTGGACTTCGACGTTTAGCTTGTTACCTCAGCTACGATCTTGTGCCCTCGGCAGGATTTGGTAGATAGTCAGGCTTCTCAGCCTTTTTCATTTATAGATGTCTGTACTCATACATGATAGCTTCCGCTTGTGCTTTGATTTGTATGCTCTGAATGTTGGGTCATGAGACCCATGTTTGTAATATCTCGCTCCTCGGAGCCTATTGAATAAATTACTTGAGTCGTAGAGTCATGTTGTGATGCCATGTTGTATTTGCACATATCGAGCATATTGTGTGTATGTTATTGAAATGCTTGGTATGTGTGGGTTCTGACTATCTAGTTGTTTATCCTTAGTAGCCTCTCTTACCGGGAAATGTCTCCTAGTGTTTCCACTGAGCCATGGTAGCTTGCTACTGCTCCGGAACACTTAGGCTGGCCGGCATGTGTCCTTCTTCGTTCCCGTGTCTGTCCCTTCGGGGAAATGTCACACGATGAATACCGGAGTCCTGTTAGCCCGCTACAGCCCGGTTCACCGGAGTCCTGCTAGCCCAGTGCTACAGCCTGGATTCACTCGCTGATGACCGACACGTTCGATGCTGGGTCATGGATGCCTGTCCCTGTAAGTTAGTGCCACTTTGGGTTCACGACTAGCCATGTCAGCCCGGGTTCTTTGTCATATGGATGCTAGCGACACTATCATATACGTGAGCCAAAAGGCGCAAACGGTCCCGGGCCAGGTAAGGTGGCACCCGTGGGAATACCGTGCGTGAGGCCGCAAAGTGATATGATGTGTTACATGCTAGATCGGTGTGACTTAGGATCGGGGTCCTGACAAAGATTTTCAAGACCTCTTCATGGAGAAGATCTCCTAGTGGATTCAAGACCTCCTCTTGGAGAAGAACTAGTTACTTGTATCCCCCTTTGTTAGATTTGAATCATGTATCCCTCTTTGTGTTCATGCATCTAGTATATGTGTGATTGGATCAAGTCAATTAAGTCGTTCCTCTTGTTTTCCCCATGTGTTCGTCATGTTCTTCTGGAATTCCCCTCCAAATCATGAAAGATCGGCCCCTAAGGTTCCACCCTACATCAGTAGTGGAGGTGGCGGCGGTGGCAGACCCTAGCGCCATGGACTGGCCGGTGCAGCGGATGGCGATCACAGCCTGTTGATGATGGCGCCTCGGGTCTGTAAAGCATTGGCTCCTCTCTGTTGACATGACCAGTGCCAAAGGCGAGTGTTCCCATCACCTGGTGCCTTCAATTGCTTCGTACATTTCAGCCCACGTTCGATGCCTCTCCTCCAGCCACACGACGGCCATCCCTTTTCCTCTTTCTCTTCCCCGTGGAAGGCACCTCCCCACGTCCTGGATGTACCATGATTCTGGATCAGGCACAAGTCGCCGCAATAGGAGAGCAGGTCTGGTGTGGTTTCATGGTGGGTGTTGAGGAGCAGGGGCTTGGGGAGGGAGCCGGCCATCACTACCTACCATCGCTCACCAGTCGCCGTCCCCCATCCCCAACCTTGGCTACACATCTTCGGCATCGTCATCTCTCTTCCCTATATTTTTCCCCTTGATTTCCCTGGTTCAATGATAATATGATTTTAATTTCTTAATTTTTTGTGTGCAGATCGGATGAAGAATACAAGAGGAAGACTCAAGAACAAGGTGAGCTCTCTCTCTCTCTAATCTGCCTAGATTTTAGGTTTAAGTGTGCATACTTAATTACTTTTAGTTGTTCTATTGCGTTCTTTGTTCTTTCATTTTTCACAGAACTAAAAATCTGCTTGAGAAACAAAAGGTGTTTTGATAACCCACAACTATAGGAGATCGCAATAGTTTTCGAGGGTAGAGTATTCAACCCAAATTCATTGAATCGACACAAGGGAAGCCAAAGAATATTCTCAAGTATTAGCAGCTGAGTTGTCAATTCAACCACACCTGAAAGACTTAATATCTGCAGCAAAGTAGTATGGAAGTAACGATAACGGTGAAAAAAGGGTGAAGTGATTGTCTTTACTGATCACTTGCTCCAAGGTTTCACCCCCCTCCCGGCTCAAAATTCTTCCGGGATGTGTTGCACTTCTTCAAGCTCCATCCTCAAGATATTGGACCCAACCCTGTTTTAAATATCTGCAACTTCCAAGTCTTCTGTGAAGCTTACCTTCAACAAGAACCCACCGTAGAACTGTTCAGAGAGTTCTACTATCTAAACTGCCAGACTGAATTTACTGATGGACCCAGTTTAGAATTGGGCGGTATTTCAATTCAGAGACACAAGGAAGCCACCTTCCCGTCCGCCAAGCTGCCCAGTCATCCTAAGGATTGGAACCAGACTTGGTTTTACTGCCAAGACACATCTCCAGACAGTGAAAATCCCGTACCAGGTTACCATGAGCACCGGCTTAGCAATCAACCCCCACTCCCAGACCGGATCAGCACAAAGGAACAGGCCAAACATGCGCCCATTTTTTCAAAAGTCAGAGCCTTCATGGCTAACGGTGTAAACGGCATCGACCTTGTCCGATGCTGGGTTTCATGGAGGATATTGCCCTTAAGCCGCCAACCCGTCTTAATGTGTGAATACACCGGCGATTTGAAAGACCCGCTTCGCCACTGCCAGACAGAGGTAACTTAAGATGACATCAATAATATGACCAAGTCTCTACTGAACGAGAGTCTGGCAGACTGCAGCAAAGCTGGATTGAATCCTTTCTACATTCTCAACCAACCACTAGTTGTAAGCTTTTAAGCTATTTCCGGTTCAAGCATTTTATTTCATTTAAAATGTCTTCTCATAATCCACCTTATTTGCGCAGGTCAATTCTCCATTTTGGAAGAAGAAGTTAGATGAGCCAGCCAAGATGACCCGGACAAAGAGCAAAGATGCCAAAAAGCCTGCCAAGAAGAAGACCAACCCCTCCGAGTTATTTAACTTGGACGATGATGATGATGATGATGATGATGACGATAATGAGTCGAAGGTAGAACTTGACTCCCTTGGCTCATTTTTTATACATCTTATTGACAATGATTACTATCAAGACGATGCGGAAGCCAGTCGTGCAGATGTTGAAGAGGTAACTCTCATTTCCTCCGACTCAGAGCCTTTACCAAGACCGAACTCGCAAAGTGAGCCAAAAAGTAAGGTTTATCACCCTTTAGCTTACTTAGATCCAAACTTTATTTTGAAGCAACAACAGTGTCGTGGAATTGTCACATCAGATGTCCTAGTCGAAGGACTTAGTTGCAGAGCCATTGCGACATAGTAAGCTTAAAGGGGTTAAAATGGGACAAAGGACACGAGGAGTTTATACTGGTTCATCCCCTTACGGTGAAGGTAAAAGCCTAATCCAGTTTGAGGTGGTATTGCTAGGGTTTTGATTACCAGGGAGCGAATATGCTTAGCCTGGCTTTCGATCTGTTGTTTTTCTTTCCCTAAACCACCGCTGGGTCGTCCCTTTATATACACAGGTTGAAACCCAGCGGCTTTACAGAGTCCCGGCCAGTTCATATAACGTGTCTAGCTTGGTGACCAAATATACATGCCTTACAATACAAGTCATACATATATGTCGGTTTATGCTTATGGGCTTTAAGCCGCCTGTGGGCCCTGGGCCTTTTAACGAGTCTTCATAGTGAATCGCCATCTTCAACGTCTTTATAGGCTTTGTCTTAATAGACTGCCGTGGCTTAACCTGGCCCCTCATGGGCAGGTTGACCCAATAGTTACATCCCCAACATTAGGCCCCAGGTTGATTTGAACTTGTTCATGTCAATCTTCAACACTTAGGGAAAAAATCCTTCTTAACTTGTTCTTCACAAGATATTGTAACCCTCCATGACATCATCTCCTGGAATTATGGAAACCCGCCATGACATCATCCGCCATTAATTTCGCACGAGACACAACATATCTTAACGGATCTTTATCTTTAATTAACCACCCCAAAAATCGAGGCATCAAAATGGCTAGATAATCATTCCTTGGCCTCCTCATTTTTCATGCCCGCCTGTTACCCCTTCCCTTATAAATAGGGTCAAGCAGCTCTTTCATTTTCCCCATTTTCCTTCTGATCTTCATCCTCTCTCTTCACGACACGTCTGCACGCCTGAGCACCGCCACTGTCGAGCTCGTCGGCTTCCTCGACCCAGGCCGCTGCATCAACCTAAACGGGACCAGAGAAACTGCGGCACTTCTCCATTACTCAGTGGATCCAGTAAGTACCTCTCCCTTCTCCGTTATAGATCTCCATTAGGGTTTTCTGAAGTTCTTCAGAGTTCGTCGTCGTTCTTTGTCATACCTCGGTTTGATCCTTTCTTCAATCCAAAAATGACCTTTGGAGTATGCGGAAATTGTTTCTGCACCTTCTCTTAATCACTGAATATACTTCTTAGATGCAGAAATCTTGCCAATATGCTAGTTCTTCTACTGCTACGATATTTAGGCTTTGTTTTATTTTCTTTTTTCACATAGCGTTAGATCGAATTTAGCTGCTCTAGTCTGTAAAACCTATTATCCAACACTCAGCAGATTTCACTCTTGATAGATCTTAAACACCATTGTAGTCATGGCGGATTACATCACCAGTTACACCTAGTCATATGTCATTAGGCCCCAATTTAAGCCGCCAATCTGAATATATACTGCAACGTTTACCTCCTGTTTAATGAACCAACTTAAACCGACATATTTTCATTCCTTTAGGCTTCTTCCTTCACAATGTCGAAGACAGTCACTTCATGTAATTGGGTTAAGTCCATTGTTACCGAGGACGCTCTCAAAGATTTTGTCGAAATCGACTATTTACTAGCAAATAATGTCATGCATTGGCATTCCCCCAATCCAGGCGAAGAAAGACCTCAACCACATGAACTGGGGCTTCTCACCGCTCGGCACTAATTTTTTCCGAGATGTTCTGCACTTCTTTCAACCCCATCCGCAAGACATCAGACCCAATTCCGTGTCAAACATCTGCAACTTTCAAGTCTTCTACGAAGTATACCTTCAAGAGGAGCCTAGTGTTGAACTTTTCAGAGAATATTTTTATTTGAACCGCCAAAACGAGTTCATGAATGGACCCAGCATCATCTTCCTGAAAAGCTTACCACTGCCGAACGTGCAAAGCTTGCTCCCACCATTACAAAGGTTAAAGCTCTGCTGGGAAATGGGTTAACTGGCATTGATTTGGTTCGGTGCTGGGTTTCTTGGCAAATCATACCCTTGAGCCGCCAGTCCGCCTTAATGTGTACTTACACTGGTGATATAAAGGATCCACTACACCACAGCTCTATGCGCTTAACTGATGAGGCAATCAACGAAATGACCAAGTCCCTTCCGAATGAAGATCCGGAAGATTGCAGCAAAGTGGGCCTAAACCCTTTCTGTAAACTTAACCCGCCACCAGATGTGAGTCTCCAAACTCACTTACCTTTACATTATTATTCAAATACTTTATTAACTCAACCTTTGATGTCCTTCCCAGGCTGAATCTGATTTTTGGAAAAAGAAATATGACCATGAAGCTGCCAAGAAGGCCAGGGCTGCCACGAAAGCCGCCAAAAAAACCACTAAGAAAAATAAGAAGAAATCAAGCGCCTCCGACATGTTTGAACTGGATGACAGCTCCGAGTCGGAGGTAGCCCTTGATTCCCTTGGCTCCTTTTTCAATTACCTTATTAACACTGATTATTCTCAGGATGACACGAGGGCCAGCCAAGCAGCTGAAGAAGAGGTAACTATTATTTCGTCCGACTCAGAGCCTTTGCCAAGACAGAAAATTCGACGGGCAACCCGGAAAGTAAGCTTTTCACACCCCTTAGCTCATTTGGATCCTCACTTTCTGTTGAAGCAACAGCAGCACGAGAGTCGGCGACAAACTCGGACCAAATGAGGTGAAGAGTTATCGTCCGTCTTATCAAATACTCCAGCTCCACAAAAATGGCAAAACGAGGTCTTTCCAAACTTAACTTTTTTTTACGCCCTGGCGGGTCTCATTCGTCAGCCACTTACTCCTTCCGATTCAAACTATTAGCAGGTTTCTCGCTTTTCTTCTGGCGACTCATCTCAAACTCAGCCGCCAGATTTCAAGACTGCCCCTGGGTAACATCTCTTTTGTTTTCTATCTCCTTATGCTCTTATACTTGTACTGATCTCTCATGAACCGTCCAGTGGAAAAGCAAAGCCTAAGAAGAAGGCAAAGGTGACCAAGCCGGTTGAAGATCCTAAAGTCCCTGAACCAGAGTAACGAGTCCTAGCATCAGACGTTTCTCAAAAATGACCAAAAGAACCTGCCCATGAAACCCCACCAGAGATTCCTAATCCTTCCGGTGACCATTCAGTACTCAATCCTTTGAATACTGAATCATCAAGCCCACTTAAACCGTCGGAGACACATGCCGACGATGTTATGATCACTGACACCGGTTTTACAGAGCCGGGAAATCCAACTGTCGTGGCCAAACACTCCGTTAAACAGGAGTTCATTGAAAAACGGAAAGTGAGATTTGACGTTGCCCACTATTCTCAGTTGAACAGTAGTGAAGTACTCTCTGGCTACCTCAACCAAGTACACACCAGCCGCGATCTTGAAATCGATATGGTGAAGCAGATGCATAAAAAATATGAGGTATGAATTCGGCGTAAGTACAGTATGCATATCCTGTCATCCCCCAAGTCTATTGTGTATAATAGAATTGAATATGTTGTGGACTTTAGAATAGCAATGAATATAAAGCATCTTTGAGAAAAAAGTCGTCTTTCACTTAAACCGAGTTTTAATGATCAACATTGCATCCGTAGCCCCCAAGGGCCGGTTTAATCAGCATGAATGAACCGGTACTCATCATTGTTTAAAGCTCAAAACTTACTCACGTAGCCCCCATGAACCGGGTGTGGTTGTCTGCGGCACCGCCGGGTCATCACAAAGTAGTAATGAAATTTGAGCAAATATGCATTAGCCCCCAAGTGCTAAGTATTGTTGCTTGCAAAGTGCTTGGGACTTAATCATATAAACCGTTGTAGAAAGAACTCTTCAGTAGGCATTAGCCCCCAATTGCCAAGTGTTGTTGCTTGCAAAAGTCTTGGGACTTTATTCCTGTAATCCGGATATAAATGTGTTTGTAACTCTGTGTTTTTACAGGACGCTACTGCTGAATTTCAATCACAATTGGCTGACACAGAAGACCTGGCTGGAGAATCAAGAATCTGAGACCAGGAAAGCACATTCGAAATTCCAATTTAGCATGGCTGAAACGGAAAAACTGAAAACCATTTTTGAGGCTGAAAGAAATGCCTGGGCTGAGGAAAAGACTTCCTTGACGCAGTGGGCTAAAAAAGCTGAAGCGGCTCTTCAAGAGGTGACCATGGAGCTTACCAGTTTAAAACACCATGTATCCCAGATGGTTTTTGCCATTTTTGGTGAGTCGCCTTACCAGCATTCCACTTGAATCTCTTCGTTTGAATAATCCGCCACTTCTGATTCCACAATTGTTATGTAGGTCCAAGGAGCAGCAATCTTAGTCAAGATACACTGGTGAAGCTGAAAGCCGTATATGCACTTGTTGAACAACTGTATACTAGTGCTTAGCGCACGCTAACCACAATTTCACCAACAAACCAATGACCCAATCTGCTGAGCGACGTCTTGAAAAAATTGTCAATTCTGCCTGCAAGGATTCAAGAGATCAAACGGTCATGTGCAAGAGCCGCTGCCGTGACGGCCTTGAGCCGTGCTAAGGCATGGGTACCAGAGCTAGACCCGGATGAGGTAGCTACTGGGCATCCAAGTTTGAAGGAAGATGGTACCGCCTTTGATTAGAAGGACTTCGCTGCCTGCGTGAAGGAAATACGTCCTGTGGCGACTCTGATTGCTGATGAGACCAATCTATCCAAGTATCAACCGGCTTATGATGCAGAGAATCAAAAGAAACCCACGCCGGTTTATAAATTGATGGATCTGATTCCTCCAATTTGTAAGCATACTTTCGCCCGTGAAGTTGACCCATCGAATCTTATTGATGATGAAGCTGAATTCCACGCCTTACGTGGCATTGATTGGTCATCACCAAACTTCTAGATGGCGGAGGAGGATGAAGAACTGGAAAAAGGATGATCCAGAAGCTTCAAGTCGCCAAGACCAAGAAGATTGATCCTCTGGGCCGTTTAAAATATTTGAACTTTGGAAAACACTTGATCTTTTTGGCTCACTGAGTCATGTAATAGGCTAGTAAAGCCTGATCTGTCATGCCATCGTGCATGTTTTTGCTCTGTGCCACACCGTTTGATCCACCATTAGAAGAGCGTGTCACTTTATGCTTATGATAGCGTTGATTTGAGAAGAGCATATTGAATAGTACCCTGCACACAAATAGATTACAATTGCCCTGTGGTATTTACGTAAACTGCTAGCTTATCAGCTCCATGCAGTTAGAGCTTTTAGAGCCATAACTCTAAGCATAAGATTATTATTCTCTGGTGACTTAGATCCTGCCATCTTGGCGGGTTGCAAAGACCTGAAGATGCTTCAAATATGAGACATAAATAGGGCAGCTAGGCCCGATTTGTAAAAACCATATGGTAAGAATAATGACATGATATAGAGCCAAAATCAAAAATCAAAAAATCCGAGGCTTTTGCAGGCCGCCGAGCCAAAGTTTCTTCTTTAATGAAACTAGCCTGATGGCCACTGGAAGGTCCACCCTTTCTGTGAGCCGGCTCTCACATGACCCAATCGACATTTGAACCCAGATAAGGGCAGGTCTTATTAAAAGATAGACTTATCAGGATTACGCAGGGTCGGAGTAGCACCATGCATCACAGGCCGATTTATCCAAGTCTCAAAGAAGGAGGCTTATGAGCCTGGGTCTATCTTGGCTATCTGTAAGCCGTGCTCTCACATCAGTAAACTGGTGGGGACTATTGGCTACCAATTCATCACGTTCAAAAACACTGTGCAACTTGACATATGCTTGATCAAAAGGACATGGCGTGATCTCAGAAAACCCCAACTATCTGACCACAAAGAAATCAGAAAGTACCTCACGGATAGTATTGAAATCCACTGGCAGATCTGTCATTGGGACAATAGAGAGGCTCGTCCAATGTTGATGCGTTGGAGGAGGTGCTGCAATCACAATGTGAACCCTCGCTAGTATGCCTGCAATGGCCACTCCGACGTGGTTTGGTGGGAGGAATGGAGCAGGGTCGAATGGGAAGGTTGCCATCATCGACACACCATGGGTGGTGAGGCTAGTGGAGGAGACAATGGGGGGTGGGGTGAGCTAGGTGGAGGGCGGGTTTGTGGCAGCGGCAAGCAGGCGTTGAGCAATGGAAGGCGAGGCGCCGACGTAATGGAGGCTGCCCACTCTGGTAAATTGCGAGGGGGAGTGGAAACATTATGACTGGTCACCTGATTGACAGCCCTTTCTGTCTCAGTCACGAGAACAGTGGAGTCCTGCCTCGGAATATGAGTAGCCGGGGTTGGGCGAGGAGTGCGCTCACAAGAGAACTTGGGTTGGGCTGATGAGTAGCAGTCCTGAGAAATATGGCCCCATTTCTTACATGTTCTATACTTAATCCGGTTGGTTCAGTTAGGCCTGATATGCCCATGTAAAAGACATCGAACGCAGAATGGGCCCAGTGAACGATTTTGAAAATGCTGAGATCCCGCCCAAGTCGATGTAACTGCCGCATTAGTCGTGCTCTCATGGCCACCATTATGGCCCGATGATGGTGCCTGATTTGAATTATGAACATGAACACCAGTAGATTTGGCTTGTGTGGGTGATTTTTCCATGAAAATGTCAGGAGATCTGAGAGCATCAAGATATGATTTCCTCGGATGCCTTTTCAACACATTAGTCCATGCATCCTCTTTTTCCTTGAGATATTGATCCAACTCCCAACTAGAATTTGGGACACCACTTCCCCAGAGTAAGAAATTGATATTGAGCAATGGTAGTGCGATGTTACCTCGTTTAATGATAGAAAAACCCACATCCTTAGATGGTACTGAGAACTTGAAGGACCAGTTTTGCAAAAGCTTCACCCTGTACATAGATGCACAACCACCAAAGCATGATAACAGGATCACACCCACCATACATTCTATCAATCTGAGTTGCGATCTTGTGAATTTGGCAACCAGGAGGAATTCCTCCATGTCTTTTCCTTCTTCATAGTTGATTGGGACTCCCCATTTGTGCCAGATGTTGGCAGCAATGTCTTGTCCTTTGTCGAAATCTAGACCCGCTAGGGACATATTGAAGAGATGTGATTGACGATCGTCAGACAAAGAACTATGGCTGCCGTGGTCGAAGTGACCGACGGCAGAGAGCGGTGGAAGACGTGGGCAGGGAGGCCGCCGGCCGGGTTAGTGGCCGCCATGGCCGGAGTGGCCAGCGGCAGGTTGGGAGGCTAGGAGGCTTGGCGCTGGGTTTGATTTACACGCATGTTGAGTTTATGTAGTGGATGCCTTTGTTTATTATTATTCCTTAGTCTCCAATGATATTAGATTAGTTGTATTAACATGATTGGATTTTGTGTTTTATTTTGTTACTTCATAATATTTGCTGACAAAATCTTATTCCGATTTCAGTGCGAGAGAAAGTTGCATGTTATATGAGTGTTAAACACCATCGAGCGATCTAAACAAAGCCGTGGCTCAAGTCGTTTTCGATTTCCTGATCCATGGCTCAGGATTGATGCTTTTCGGTAACTCCGACAGTAGCCAAGTAAACGCAAGCATGGGTCACTGGGAGCAGCTGTCTCCTACCTCTTGAGCCTGGATCTATCTTTTATCGAGAGCGGTAGCCTTCGTGAGCCACCGTCTATGAGAAGGTACCTACGGGTACCCGCGAAGATGGGGTTCCTGCTGCTGCCGATTAATGTTGAGTCAACCTTGGTCAGCAACATTTACACAGATGCATGCATGGTTACATGTCGGCAGCAGTAGCAGCTATTACTTAGCAAGGTAGTAATGGGCAGGTCAACGACAATACTTGCGTGCCTTACTAGCTAAGGTAATAGCTAGCTTACTAGTGTAGGTAGTAGGCTGTGACATATGTGCTCACGTCACAGCTACAAAAATATCCCAGTACTAGGTCGGTTCACTTAGGTATAAAAGGAGCTTCACCCCCGCCGCTTCTTAGCATTCCATTCCGATCAAATCAAGGCAACAAGCCACTTCAATTTCCTCCTCCACTCGTGAGTATACCAGCTTCACTACTAGTGTGTGTGTGTGTGTGTGTGTGTGTGTGAGTAGCACCGTGTGCTCTGCTAGTTTACAATAGTTGTAGTTTAGACTTGGTTGATCCTTGGACAACTAGCTACTCGCTAGTTCGGGCCAACAAATTGCATCAAAGCCTTAGGTTATGCCGAAGCATATGCCGAAAGAAGGCGTCGCCGGCGACGGCTCTAAGACCGCCAGGCAGAGCTCGACTGAGGAGGTGCGTGCGGCGGACGCGCTTGCACTGCGAGGCAGGCTAGGAGGGGAGTTGGGTGCGCCACGCTCCATGCGAGATGTGGGCATATCCTGCACCTCCTTCCTTCTCCTCACGCGGACCAGCTACCCCAGTTGGTCGGTCATGATGAAAGTCATCATTGAGGCGCGACATATGTGGAAAGCCGTGGATACCGGCGATGTTGAGTACGAGGAGGACCGGTTGGCGATGGAGGCAATCTTGCGCTCCGTCCCACCGGAGATGGTGCTCACCCTTGGCGCCAAGGAGACGGCCAAGGAAGCATGGGACACCATCAAGACTCTGCGCATCAGCGTGGAGCGCGTACGAGAGTCGAAGGACCAGACCTTGCGCCTCCAGTACAAGGAGATCCGGTTCAAGGCCGATGAACAAGTCGACGACTTCGCCTTGCGGCTGCAAGATCTTGTCAACGAGCTTGCAACACTCGGAGATCACATCAACAACAAGATGGTGATTCTCAAGTTCCTCCGCGTCGTCCCCAAGTAGTACAAGCAACTGGCCTGGTCCATCGAGAGTTTGGTGGATCTCTCCACCATGACGATCGAGGAGCTGGTAAGGTGGCTGAAGGTCGTCGAGGAGCACGGCGACGAAGCCGACAACCGTGCTGGCGGTGAACTACTGCTCACCAGGGAGCAGTGGGACGTGTAGCTTCAGCAGCACGGCCACGACGGCTGTTTTGGTAGTGGGGGAGGCGTCCCCACAGGAAGCAGAGGTCATGGCAGAGGCGGAGGCCGCGCCTAGAGCGGGGGCGGCAACCACGGTCACAAGCCAAGCTTGGCAGGGCGAGGCACTAGCAACGGTGGCAAGTGCTGCTACTGCAACATGTCGGGTCACTAGATTCGGGATTGCCACAGGAGGAAAGCCGACGAGGCAGCCGCGGCAACGGCAAACCTCGTCTAGGCTGACGTGGATGGCAGGCCAGCAATGATGCTGGCAAGAGTCGAGCCCGTGCAGGAGAGCTCGGCGTCTCCCGCGACGATAGCCCCGATAACCACCCATTCTGTGCAGGAGGTGCGGAGCCCATCCATGGGAACCATCACTCTAGTGACAGGCCACACCTCGACAATGATGTTCCCGGGGCCTGTCGACTGGGAGGCGATGAAGTCTCGGGTGTGGGGGAGCCACACCTCAGCGATGATGTCCGTGGAAACCTCGGGACCCAACGAGGCCATGCAAGTTGGCGCGGCAATGACGCATATGGCGGACCATGCTCCGACCATGATGCTGGCGACCATCGACTCCGTGTAGGAGCCCACGGAGACTCAGGTCACCCACACCCCGACGATGAGTTGTTCGGGGTCTACTGCGTTGGTAGGAGATGTCTCCCCGACAACGGCATGTGCGTGTGGCTTCATCTTCCTTAACGAGGAGAGAGCCATGACCACACCCACGCTTGCAGGCGGCAAGCAAAGTGAGGGTTGGTTCCTCGACACCGGCACCACGAACCACATGACTGGTTCGATCGACGCGTTCATGAAGCTGGACCGCTCAATCACCGGGAAGGTGCGGTTCGCGGATGGATCCGTGGTGGAGATCCAAGGGCGCGGGACCGTTGTCTTCTTCGACAAAGGGGGTGATCACAGGGCATTCACAGACGTCTATTTCATCCCGGCAGTCAAGAGTAGTGTCGTGAGTGTCGGACAGCTCGACAAGGGCTGGTTTGACATCGGCATCCGGCGCGGTGTTCTCACTGTGCGCGACCAGCAGAACAGACTGCTTATCGAGGTAACCCGCTCGTCGAACCGCCTCTATAAATTCTTCTTTCAACCCATGCATCCTGTGTGCCTTGTCGTGGGTCATGTCTTTGACGCATGGCATTGGCATGCCCGGTTAGGACACCAGCACTTCGACAGGTTACGGAAGATGGAGCGAGGAAACCTCGTTCATGGGCTACCTCACATCAAGCACGCCGACGAGTTGTGTGATGCGTGTCTTGCGGGGAAGCAGCGGCATCTGCCGTTTCCCAAGAAGGCACGCTATCGGGCGCAGAAACCCCTGGAGCTTGTCCATGGGGACCTCTGCGGCCCAATCACCCCGGCAACTCTAGGAGGGCATCGCTACATCCTACTGCTCGTCGACGACTACAGCAGGTTCATGTGGGTGCTGCTCCTCGCCTCCAAGGATGAGGCGGAGCGAGCCATCGTCAAGCAGCAAGCGGCAGCAGAGGTCGAGTGTGGCCACAAGCTGCGCGTGCTGCGCACGGCCGTGGCGGCAAGTTCACATCGGCCACGTTCTACAAGCACTGTGACGAGAAAGGGGTGAAACGTCACCTCAAAGCCCCTTACTCGCCGCAGAAGAATGGCGTCATCGAGCGAAGGAACCAGACGGTGCTCGGGATGGCACGCTACATGCTCAAGGCAAAGCAGGTGCCGAGGATGTATTGGGCAGAAGGCCATGCTCACGGCCGTTTTCATCGTCAACCGCTCCTTCACAAGGAGCATCGATGGCAAGATACCTTATGAGGCATGGTACGGGAGGAAGCCCAATGTATGCTTCCTCCGCACCTTTGGCTGCGTTGGGCATGTTAAGACGACGCGCTCACAGCTGAAGAAGCTCGACAACTGGAGCACCCCGATGGTGTTTATGGGCTACGAGATGGGCTCTAAGGCATACAAGATGTATGACCCCGTCTCAAAGCGTGTGCATGTCTCACGCAACGTCATCTTCGACGAAAACGCGCGATGGACTTGGGAGGCGTCGGGGGACCCCCTGCAAGCAGCTCCTTCACCATGGAGTACCCGATGTACTCTACAACCCCGGGAAGCAAGACCCAGGGAAGTGCCAACCCGAGAGATCCGGGAGGTGTGGATCCATGAACTGCAACCCCGAGAACACCGTCCCTGGGTACGGTTTCCACGAACACCACAACGTCAAGCAAGGTCGGTCCCGGGAGGCAGTTCACAACCCCGCCAACGGCGAAGTCGGAGCTGTTCGACGCCGACGATAGCGTTGGCGTCCCCCACAGGTTTTGGCGCATATGGGATCTCCTCGGCAAGGCTGCGGCAACACTGCAACAACCCAAGGATGAGGACACTGATGACGACGAGGTCCTGCATCTGATGGCCGGTGAGGAGCAGACGATGTTCGCAGAAGCCGAGCAAGAGGATTGCTGGCGCCACGCGATGCTGGACGAGCTAGCGTCGATCAATGACAACGCCACTTGGAAACTCACCACACTACCTTTTGGGCACCGAGCCATCGAGCTCAAGTGGGTGTTCAAGGTGAAGAAGGACAAGCACGACGCCATTGCCAAGCACAAGGCGCGCCTCGTCGCCAAGGGCTACGTGCAGCGTGAGGGAGTGGACTTCGAGGAAGTCTTCGCTCCGGTGGCAAGGCTGGAGTCCGTGCGGCTCATCCTTGCCATGGCTGCTCACCGCGGTTGGGAGGTACACCACATGGACGTCAAGTCGGTGTTTCTCAACGGCGATCTTAACAAGGAGGTGTGTGTCTCCCAGCCACCAGGGTTCGTTGCCAAGAACCATGAGCAGGGCGTGTACAGGCTACACAAGGCCATGTATGGTCTCCGGCAAGCCCCAAGGGCGTGGAAAGCCAAGCTCGATGCAAGACTCGCATCTCTTGGGTTCTCACGCAGAGCTTCTGAGCACGGTGTGTACTTGCGTGGCACCGCGAACACGCTGCTCACCGTCGGCATCTATGTCGACGACCTGGTCATTGCCGGGGCAGAGCCTGAAGAGGTTCAACACTTCAAAGAAGAGATGCATCGTCTCTTCAGCATGAGCGACCTTGGGCTGCTCCGGTACTACCTTGGGCTGGAGATGAACCAGGAGGGTTTTCGCATCACGATCATGCAGATGGCATACGCCACCAAGATGTTTGAATGAGCAGGCATGAAGGACTGCCATGCCGTGCATGCTCCGATGGAGGCATGGCTGAAGCTCAGCAAGGAGAGCTCCGAGAAGGTGGTGGATGCTACGCTCTACCGCAGCATCATCGGGAGCCTCAGGTACCTCGTGCACACCCGACCAGACATCACTTTCATTGTTGGTTACCTGAGTAGGTTCATGAAAGCACCGACAAGCGATCATCTCGCTGCCGTCAAGCACCTGCTCCGGTACATCGCGGGTACGCTCACGCATGGATGCGTGTATCGCCATGGCGACGACGAGAGCTTGGTCAACTACGACCATGCTGGTGACGTGGACTCCTGGAAGAGCACCTCGGGCATACTGTTCCTTCTCGGGAATAATCCCGTCAGCTGGCAATCAGTGAGGCAGAAGGTTGTCGCTGTATCTTCATGCGAGGCGGAGTACATCGCGGCAGCTATAGCGGCCTGTCAAGGCATTTGGCTTGCTCGCCTTCTCGGCGAGATGCTGAATCAGGACACTGCCCCTACGCTCATCTTCACCGACAAGAAGTCGGTGATTTCCCTCTGCAAGAATACAGTGTTTCACGACCGCAACAAGCACATCGATCTCCACTGTCATTTCATACGTGACTGCGTCGAGAAAGGCACAGTGATCGTGGAGTTCATCAGGACTAGTGAGCAGAAGTCGTGTTTGGTTCCAGGAGCTGCATGACAAGATCGACATCGTCAATATCAAGCTTCTTCGACAAGGCTGAGGGGAAGAATGTTGAGTCAACCTTGGTCGGCAGCATTTACACATATGCATGCATGGTTGCATGTCGGTAGCAGTAGCTGTTACTTAGCAAGGTAGTAATAATGGGCAGGTCGGCAGCAATACTTGCGTGCCTTACTAGCTAAGGTAATAGCTAGCTTACTAGTATAGGTAGTAGGCTGTGACATCTGTGCTCACGTCACAGCTACAAAAATATCCCAGTACTAGGTCGGTTCACTTAGCTATAAAAGGAGCTTCACCCCCGCCGCTTGTAAGCATTCCATTCCGATCAAATCAAGGCAACAAGCCACTTTAGTTTCCTCCTCTACTCGTGAGTATAACAGCTTCACTACTTGTGTGTATGTGTGAGTGAGCAGCACTATGTGCTCTGCTAGTTTGCACTAGCTGTAGTTTAGACTTGGTTGATCCTCGGACAACTAGCTACTCGCTAGTTCGGGCCAACAATTAACAGGTACAAATTTGAGTTAGTGATGTGCGCAGTTCCGCAGGGATTTGTTTCCGGATTTCTGAGCAGCTAACCTAAATTTCGGCAAATGGGATTATGTAGACGCACCATGGGGGAAGCAGTGTGGACAGCCAAAACTGTGCGGCGGAAGTGGGGGCAGAGGCAGCGATTGGGGATTCCGCTCAGTCATCTGATTTATCCATAGAACAGATCGATCCCCAATTGGCTGGATAGACTAGAAGGTATGTTAGATTTCCGATCATAAAGTGTTTGGCTGAATTACATCTTGCAGATTTGAGTAGAAAGTGTCACCACTTTTCGGCAGAAATATAGTTAATAGAAAATATTAAAATAACAAGGTTTGTGATTGTTGCCATGGGTAGTGGGGATTTTAGCAAATAATTAAAATTGTTGAATGATGCCTATGTGGCGCTTCAGCCTATCTATATTTTCAATCCGTAAGCAGTTGTTCGTGATGAAAAGAACGTGATTATCATTGCGGTAAAAAAATGATTATCGATCAAATAAACATGGTTACAATTAATTCATAGTGTTGTGTTTTGTGGGGAGGGATTGTGAACTGTATTTATTTTATTTTGGAATCATGCATGCATCATTATTTGAGAAGAACGTTGTGGGCAATCTCTTGCATGAACTAATTGTGTACGAACACTTTTATTTGCGCACAGAGTTAGGATTTGGGCCACCGAGCTAGGTAGCACGCCTATGTATACTGAATTTTGATAGGTGTACTATTACATTTAGTTGGTTACTGACTTTTTATAAAAATTTTGTCCATCAGATATTCCTGTGGTATAACTGTCACGTGCCTGATCAAATTCCTGTGGTACCCTACAACTTATGTGCTTGTGTTGATCATTACATGTGCTTAAGATTTATTAAACCACGGAATAGATATGGAAAATTAGCATAGAACTATAAATACACTGTTTAGGCCTCATGTACTTATGTTCAGATTGAAAAATTCATGTATCATGTCCTTCTGTAAGAAACTTTCTAATCAAAATGACTGGAGTGCTATCGTTTGGCCATACAAAAGCATAGAGGAATTGTAAGTAATGTGGTCGATGCTTGATAGTATCAGGTTCATGTGAGGCGGTCCCTATGAAGTATATCGACAAGACAGATGAATTGCGACACTTATTAGTATGCTTACTAAGTATGGCTCTGTAGTTGACTCTTCTTTATTATGTTCCCGTTCTTCTTACCTCCTCTTATGTGTTCGTACTTTTGGTATCGAATTTCGTGTCGAATGGCTATCTTTTGTGGTCGTATGAACGCACTGAGCTTGATCCTGCCTTATAAACTTATGTTGATCTTGAGCTCTATCACAATTAAATGTCTCTTTACATTATTATCCTCTATAAGTGCAAATGTTATACTTGGTTTCTACTAATATAGTGTTACATGTTTCGGCAAAACACTGGGACCGGCACCCACGCGCCAAGGCGTGATTCCGATCTAGTGTATATGAAAGCAATCAATCTGAATGTTCCTTGACCAGTTGAATGAGCTTTCAGTACAGAGCGAAGTGCAACACTATCTTTACTACTTAAAAAGAACGTAAGGTTCCAATTTCACTTTTCTTCCCATCACCCTTTCATTCAATCTTCTATGTATATAATAAGCCATCACCTTAATTTACTTATATTTTGAACCAATTCCACTTTAATTACTTACCAAACTTCTAATCAGAATATAAGGTAATTCACGGCAAGAATTTGATGAACATTTATTTACACAGTCGCATTATTATTGATAGGTAAATCACAAGCTAACATACTATAATGTTTATATCCCATGCAATGCACGGGCATTGTTCTAGTTAAAGAAAAGTCAACAGATACGTTCTTCAGGAAGAACACAAATATAATTAAGGTGAGCTACTGAGAATTCTGAAAACTTCTTTTGGGAAACTAAAAAAAATGATAGAAGAGAGGAACCAACCATGACAAATCAGGTCAGCGCTAGATTTGGAAAAGATTAATAAATTTAGGCTGAGAACATCGATATGCAATCTACCAACAAAGAAACATCTAAACCAATAAGGAGGCTGGGCGACCCCCCCCTTCAAGAGGCTCCCTCGATTTCCTTTGATTTTGGCCATTTGATGCTGGTGAAACCTGTCTTTTCGTCTTCGTTGATGTTGGATCTCCGCGGTTTTGTGTGTCTCATTTCGACCGCGCAGTCATTTCCCTAGGGCCCATAAACGGTGGGCTCGGGCGTTGTGGCTATTGGCTGGGTCAGCCATTTCGGTGTGCGGGGCAGCCCTTTCCTTGCCCGCCGCGTGGGCGTCGCATGTTTTGCGACCGAAACTGTTGCCAGCCCGTCCTACCGCGTCTACACTTGGTTTGTGCGTTCATATCACTGTAAGTGGGCCTTCCTTTTTGCGGGACCCACGAGTCTATCACTTGAGCTGGATTAATACATGTGAGATGACGTTGCTGTGTCTCATTGGTTAGAGAGAGAGAGCTAGGCTGACTCCGCGTCGTGCGCACCAGGGCACTGACCGACTCTATGCTGCGTCACCTCCTAGGCTGTGTATGGGTACCTTTTTCTTCGGGTCATCTATGATCATCTGCCTCTAGCTGGCCCTCTGTCCAGTGGCCCTTTTTTATTTATGGTCCCGGTTATCAGCGTCCTTCGCTTGATGATGCATGCCAAGGCCCGATGGACGTGTGACCGCCATGCAGTGGACCCCTTGTGTGCGAAGCGTGCGTTTGCAGGTAGGCGGGCCTCTGCGACTGCATGCCCACAAGCCATGATGGTGTGGTGGATTGCGGGCTAGTTTGGTTCGCATCCTTGGAACCCTAGGTCTTGTTTCCAAGCGTTGCAATACCGTTTTCATTCACTTTTACTACTTTCTACCTTGCCGTTTTATATTTTCAAATTACAAAAACCTATATCTACCATACATATTGCACTTGTATCACCATCTCTTTGCCGAACTAGTGCACCTATACAATTTACCATTGTATTGGGTGTGTTGGGGACACAAGAGACTTTTTGTTATTTGGTTGCAGGGTTGTTTGAGAGAGACCATGTTCATCCTATGCCTCCCATGGATTGATAAACCTTTGGTCATCCACTTGACGGAAATTTGCTACTGTCCTACAAACCACTGCACTTGGAGGCCCAACAACGTCTACAACAATAAGGTTGTGTAGTAGACATCAGGCGACCATGTGAAGCTAGCCAGGATGTTGAAGATACAGTCTTGGTTTGACAACCCGGAGCAATTAGCAGCGACGCGACAACGATGGCCAAATATATGGAACAGAGCGAAAAGGCAATGATACTCCTGGAGGGAGTCACGCAGGAGTACATAGAGCCGCTCCTTTGGGCCATGGAGCAACAGATTCACCGAATCTGATCGTGAGGCAGTGGTCGTGGGAGTATCGATCCAAGATGGAGCATCCACCAGAGATTGAAGGATTGAGCATCTACACGGTGTCGTTTGTGAGGGTGCGGTGGCAGAGCGAGCCGGTGGAGTCTTCATCGACCGAACCAAACTACAAGAGGAGAAAAGCAGTTGGCGTGATGACGCTTCCCCGCCATCCTCTCCCTCTCCGTGCACCTCATGTCACAGGGCCGAGGAATAGGAGGGGACTGCCCCCCCAATAGTCTGAGGAGAAGCTTAGGCTTGTCTGTATTTGCAGGTTGTGAATTGTGTATTGTGTTGCATATTTTGAGAGTACTTTCAGATATGAATGCCTTTTGAATTTCATATTTGCAGTATGAGCATATGAAGTATTTTATGAATTCTGCAGATCTGTTTTTTGCACTTTAAAAATTGTAGTTTCATATAAAAGTGCAGACAATGTGATTCTCAAAGAAGAAACTGCAAGTTTCAGTTTTAGATAAGAAACTGCAAGTTCAGAAGCAGAGCATTTATATTAAGACATCCTTTTCAAAAAAGGATACCATCATGTTGGAAGTTTTATTCATGGTCGAAAATGGAACTGCCATCTAGTTAACACCATGCTGATCAAGATTCATGCATAGCACATCTTTGTATGATGCACAGTCAAAAAATATGCTATTTTCAAAATGCCCACACAATGTTGAGTGTGCAAAAAATTAGAGAAACCGAGGGACGAAGTTTTGGCAAGTGTTGGAGGTGGTGTGTAGATAACAATGGGCACCCACATGTCAGAGGCAGAGGCAAAATTTTGGGGATATTTTCACTACATCAGGTGGAATAGAACCCGGGGAAGCAGCAGTTGGGGAGTGGAACTTGGCCACTGGGCTACTCTAGTACTTTTGCTAGAAATTAGGCACAACATCTACCACTACTATAGCACATCTTCCCTCGCTCCGGTGCATTCTCATCCGGGGCCTGGACGTCATCCTCCGCCTTTGTGCGCTCGCCACGGCACCGCTCCCTGCCATTGTGAACATGCTCAACAAATGAGAGGAATCTGGAGAGGATTGTATGTGGAGAGGCACACAGTCAGGACCTACCAGGTCCATGGCCGTACGCAAGCAAGTGCCTCATTGAAAACATACTTCCTCCTAATGCTATACTGACATTGTGGCCCACGAGTTTTTCAACGTAGTTATTAAAGGAGATAAATTTACAACGAAGCTAGTCATCAGGGAGATGGCATGTATCATTTCTTATCAGTGGGCCAGCAAGTATCAGCTGGTTTGTGGGCTGCCCACTCTAGGCTTTCTTTTTAACATGCACAACTCACGACATGCCGGTATGTATTTTTTTCAGGGTCGTCATGCATCGACCGGTCTATGGCCCTCCCATCCTAGGTTTAATTTTTTTCTTAAACATCCACAACTAACTTATGTATTTTTTTGAAGAAAACACAGAGTTCTGTTCTGTTTTTCTATGTAAGAATAGGAACGCCAGGTCCAATTTATGTTTCCCTTCTAACTACATTATATATATTTATATTATTTTATATGTTATTATCATAATAATTTAACAGCTACTTACTTATATAAGAAAAAAATATCCCACGTCTTATTAACTTACAAAATAAATTTTGAACAATAAAATCCTAGGTTTTTTTACATTAAGGCAACGAAAATCCTGGTGATTGTGTACAAAAGTATGGTAAGATTTAAGGACCAATTTAATAATAAAGCACTTACTATTTAAATATATTAAACAAAATGCTCAGCCCCTGTTTATTTTTTGATAACATTGTTGCGCCCAACCTAACATTATAATTAGAACCAGCCCAGCAAAATCGTGTATTTCGAGAAAGAGCAAATGGGATATAATTTGTAGGAAAAAAATAAATGGGCCGCATTGACGCTACATTATTTGTTCACCAAGGCCAGCAAATTCGTGTATTTCGAGAAAGTGCAAATGGGCTGTAGTTTTAAATAAAATGGGCCGCATGGCGCTACATTATTTGTTCACCCAACCTAGCAAATGGACTGTAAATTCTGGAAAAATGGGTTGAATACGTGCCACATTTTTCGAGGCTGAAATGTGGGCCAATAGGTCGAAGCCAACGCAAGGTGTTGTCAACTTGGTCAAGAAATGATTCTGACATCGATAGCCATTGGATTTGCATCGAACAGCAAGCATCCATCTTCAATCTCTTGTCTTCTTCCTCCAGCACCGCCGGGACCACCTGTTCCCTCCCCCGGCTGCTAGCAGCTTTTCTTAGCATGCTTCGCTGTGAAGCACTACCCCACCGCCGGCCGTGCCATCATTCCATCCCTCCACACCTCCTATTATTCTCTGTTTGTGACTCCACTGTCGCGTCTTCCCATCTCGCGCTCGTTGCGGTCCGGGGTCTCGCCGTTGTCCACCACCTTGGTGCGCTCGGCGCGGTGTGGTCAACATGGTCAACAAACGAGAGTCATCAGAAGAGGACTGTATGTGGAGAGGCTGATAGTGGGGACACATGCATGAAACCACCTCCTTATTACGCGAAAATAAAATTATTCCTCCCCCTGAAAGCTGGGACCCACCACGTATGTCTTTGCACGGAAGGAAGTGCCTCCTTATTCCTACCCCTGATAGCTTGGACCCACCAACAACATCTTTGCACGCAAGGAAGTGCCTCCTTATTATGGGCAAAAAATATATGATTATGTCCCTCACAGCTGTGACCCGCCAGCTATATATTCGGATGCAAGGAAGTGCCTCCTTGTCCTCCTTGACAGCTACGATCCACCTTGTAGAAGCATAGGTAGCATTATCTATCTGGTCGCGAATGTGTACGTACATACTGGTCGATCAGTCTCTCTACAACGATGAACCTTGGCCGAGTAAGGAGCGGCAGGTGTCGTAGTAGAACTGCCGACATAGCATGTCACGCAGTCCCGTCTACATCATGTACACGTATGTACAACCACGATGCAAGAAAGTAAGTACGGCTACATACGTACATATGGGCGAGGTCTTGAACACGTACAATGCCGACGTCATGTTGATCGGCAACCAACTGGCTGGGTTGGAGCGGAGGAAACAGCGGCGTGTTCATCGGGAGGCAACTGACTGGGTCGGAATATGTCATGTTCATCAGGAGCCAACCGGCTTGGATGGACCAGCCAAAACGAGGTCTGGCGTACTGTAGAATGGAGGAAACGGACTTCTATTCGAGCTCCTATGGTCGAAACGGGGTCCTATTGATCGAGAGGGGTGTGGCGTACCACAAAACGGAGGAAACAGACCTGCGTTGGAGCGCCTATAGTTGAAACGAGGTCCTATTCATCAGGAGGGGTGTGGCATAGCACAAAACAGGACTCCACGGGCTACTGTTCATCCACCATCTACTACCTGGCTCCAGCCTCCACGGCTTACTGTTCATCCACCGTCGACTTCCTCCAGCCTTCACTTGCTACTGCTCATCCACCACATCTTCCTCCTGCCTCCACCAGCTACTATTCATCCATGGGCTACTGTTCATCTAGCCTCCACCGGCTACTATTCAACCAGCCCTCCATGGGGTTCCATTCATCCACTCGAATCGGCTCGGGTGTGTGGCGGCCTCCTCAGGGTCATGTTCATCCAGCGACAACAACCTCTACTACCACGGGGTCATGTTCGTCCAAACCCCACCGAGAAATGTTCATCCAACCCCCAACAACGGTTATTGTTCATGAAGAGGTAGGTTCGATCAGCTTCAGTTAGCATCAATAGCGAAGGAATCGCTCGGGTTCACTCAATAGCAAAGGAATCGCTCGGGTTCACTTAACAGCCAAGGGATCGATCGCTCGGGTTCAGGAACGTAACTAGTGCAATCACTCGGGTTCAGTTAGCCAACGCCTCGCACAGACGCGCGTACACGAGAGAAACACATATACCACAGTGCATCCCTCGGCCCCGATCACCCACTATAACCGGGAATTCCCCGATATTTTCCTCGCCCTCGCTTCTACCATGATTTTTTGTCATGGACAGCCCAAAGAATATAATGTAGGTGCATCCCCAGACCGCCTAGGATGAAAAGCCCATTTTCTGTCATGATTTTTTGTCATAGAAGTAGGAGTCCACCAAATCTATGATGATACCTAGTTTTGTCATAATTATCGTCATTGAAGTATCATAACCAAGACAAAAAAAGTTTTCGCTCGGGACAAAATGTCACAAATGTGTCTTTTTTTGTAGTGGAATGCTATCAGAATCAGAACTAGCTTGCACTTCCTTCAGTTGGCTGTGGCAATGGCCATGGTAACAACTAGCCATGCAACAATAGTGCCAGACCTTTATATGGTTGTGGTCAGGCTAACTACATTGATCTGAATGAAGCTCAAGACCAGCCTGCTACTATGATGGGTACTCTTCTTGTAAATTCTATACCATCTTCTATTTTATTCGATTCAGGAGCATTGCATTCTTTCATATCAGAAGATTTTGCATTCATGCGTGGCATTAAATATGAAGAGATGAACACTCCACTAGTGGTACACATGCCTACGGGCCAATGTCGAACCACCATGGTTAGCCACAACGTCACCATTGAAATTGAAGGGTTGGAATTCCATGTCTCTCACATTGTTTTGAAGTCTTCCAATATTGACCTCATTTTGGGAATGGGTTGGTTGAAAATCCTATGTGCCACTAAAACCATCCATCTCCTACATCCTTCCAATGAGATAGTAAGCTACTATGCTCGTCTTGTTCAAAATGCAGAAGCTCAAATTTATCCCTTGAATGCATTGAACACATCACCTCTTGACGGAATTTAAAATGTTCTAGTCGTTTGCAACTTCCAAGATGTCTTTCCAGAAGCACTTCCAGGAGTACCCCCTATTAGAGATGTCTAATTTCTCATTGACTTGTAACCAGGCACCACTCCTATTGCCAAATGACCTTTTAAGATTTTGTCACATGAACTCCTTGAATTTAAGGACGAAATCAACAATTCCCTTCGCCAAGGTTTCATTCTCCCAAGTTCCTCTGTGTGGGGAGCACCTTCTCTCTTTGTCAAGAAGGATGGTACAAATGGTTTGGTCCAAGACTACCGACCTATCAACCAAGAAACAATTCAAAACAAGTATCCTCTTCCTCGGATCAAGGATCTGTATGATTAACTTGCTGGCTTCTCAGTCTTCTCTAGACTCGACTTGAGGTTGGGTTATCACCAAATCTAGGTTCGTGAAGGGGATATCCCAAAGACCGCATTTGTTACTCGCTATGGTTCATACGAGTACACTTTCATGTCTTTCGGCTTAACCAATGCTCCAGCAACATTCTCTCGATTGATGAACTATATCTTCATGGAATACCTCGACAAGTTCATTGTGGTTTATCTGGATGGTTGTCGGTGTCAAAACCGGTGGATCTTGGGTAGGGGGTCCCGAACTGTGCGTCTAGGATCGATGGTAACAGGAGACGGGGGACACTATGTTTTCCCAGGTCCGGGCCCTCTCTATGGAGGTAATACCCTACTTCCTACTTGATTGATCTTGATGAATATGAGTATTACAAGAGTCGATCTACCACGAGATCGTAATGGCTAAACCATAGAAGTCTAGCCTATGAATATGGCAATGAGTATATGTCGTCTTTCCGGACTATCCCCTTCGGTTTATATAGACACCAAGGGGATCTATGGTTTACATGGAGTCGGTTACATAAGAAGGAATCTTCGGTCGCCAAGCTTGCCTTCCACGCCAAGTAGATTCCAATCCGGACACGGTGCAGTCTTCGGCCTTCATGTCTTCACAGCCCATCAGTCCGGCCCATGGATAACAGGCCGGATGCCCGAGGACCCCTTAGTCCAGGACTCCTGCAGTAGCCCCCGAACCATTCTTCAATAGCGAGGTGCTCGGCACATATTGTCTTCGGTATTGCAAGGTGGGTTCCCACTTCACTGATCCCCAAGTAATTTATTCGGCCATTGATCCAATGTCGCCTCCTTGGCTTCTGCGCATTTGAATAATCTTCGTCGTCCACATGTCGAGTGAATGTGGAAAGTCAGGGTATTTTTGAGAATAACACCCTATCCATGCGAGGAAGAGCGCCTATTTAAAGAGATTGGATCCCAGATCCATTCAGCGCTACGCAGAAGAAGTCCCCAGAGACTGCTCAGGAGAAACCATTCCAGCATGGCTAGTGTTCCCAGCTCCTCCGCTCGTTCCGGCCTAGAGAAAGGCGAGTGGGAGAGGTGTTCCGTGTCTCATAGCCGATTGATGAAGTTGCAAACGCAGGGATTCCTTCCCATTGCAGATCTATTACCTGTTCGAACGGGGCTAGCTTTCTTCAATGAGGGGACTCAGGCAGAGGACTTCCCCAATCCGTCCGGGGGGAGTGAGTGTTTTGTCCCCTACCTGCTAAGAGGTGTTGGATTTCCAATCCATCCGTTCCTTCGAGGGCTTCTGGAATACTATGGCCTCCAGCTGCACAACTTCACTCCGGCCTCTATTCTGCACATTGCGGGTTACATCGCTTTATGCGAACTTTTCCTGGGCGTCGAGGCTCATTTCGATTTGTGGAGGAAGTTGTTCTGTCTCGTCCCGTGCAATCACGAAGGGTCAACATTTGAAGTGGGCGGAGCCGAAATATGGCGCGTTGCCGATACCGGATATCCATCCGGCACACCAACGAAGGCACCTGATGAATGGCCCTCTAAATGGTTTTATATAGAGGATGTTGCGCTTCCCGACCCGATTCTAAAGGGTCTTCCTGACTTTGCGCGTGTCCCACTGAAGAAACGTCAGAGTTGGCGTCCCCGGAGTCTCGAAGAGGAAGACGGCGCGGAGGTTCATCAGCTGATGAGCAGGATAAAAGAGCTCACCTAGTCCGGACTCACAGTAATCGAGGTTATGGCAATTTCCATAGCGTGAGGGGCTGAGCCGCTCCAATACAGAGGGCTTCCCATGTGGAAATACAACGGGGAGGACGACGCCTGTCGCTGCGCCCGGAATGGTCCGGATACCCCTGCCGCTTTGGCTAAGATATTAGCCGAACTGTTCAAAGGGGAGGAAAAGTAATTTCTCCGTATCAAATGTAGATACGGGTACTCTATGTATAACCCTCCCAGCTGGGTAAGGCCTAACCCCTCTGTTTTACTTCTTCCATCTCCGAATTGCCTTTGATAAACTTCTAGCATGTTTGCTTATGACAGCACCGGCGAAAGGTCACCGAGGGATTTTATAGTCCCGCCCCACAGCCGGAGGACCACAATCAGGAGCTCGATCCCGGGTTCAAAGAGGATCCGGATATATTTGTGGTGCTTGCGGAGGGGCTGTTTTACCAGACGAGCTACGATGGCACAGAAGTGGCCATCATCGCCGACTACCCTGGTCTTCTTTCAGCTTCACACGTAAGTGATCTGAACACACCTTATTCAAAAGCGATCTCTCCTTCCTTCTTACCCTCCGCACTGTCTTGTGCTCATAAGGGGAAGGGTTCGGTGCGCCGTACTACTCCAAGGGTACCTCCGAAGAGAGCGCCCCCCACTCCGGGCGAGCCTTCCAAGAGGAAAGCAAATGAAGATATGACCGTGCACTCATCGAAGAGGTATGAATTCACCAACCTGCACCTGAGTAGCCACGTCCAACCGTGACCTTCCTGTTATTCATGTGTCAGGAGAAAGACGCGCAGGACCGTATCCGGAGGCTCGAGCAGCCGTACTTCCCGCAGCCAGGATTCAAATCCTGCCATGAATAGGGGGGCTGATGCGGAGGCGAAGCCGGACTGTCCTCCGGCCGAGGAACCGGATGATGTATCCGTCACCAACTCGGAAGTGGAGAGTGCGATGAATCATCGGCGCCGACGGGCCATTTTACAAGACCCTGGCTTTTCAGAAGAGTCGTTTAACGCCTTCAACTCAGCCGATGCATACATCTGAGCTGCTCAAGATGGGATTAACAGGGCCACAAAGCAACATTTGAAAGATGTGCAGGTAAATTTATTTTGTCTAACTATGATAACCATATGCCAGTAGCCCCCGAGACTTAAAGGAGTTGAAACAACTGATTTAAGGATCAATGTATGACCCGGTGCTTACGGAGAAGAACACCCAGCTAGCTCAGGAGCTAGAAAAGTGCCAGCATCGGCTGCTTGCTGCCAATGCCGAACTGGAGAAATACAAGGCATCTCCCGGTAATGTTTCCTTCTATCGAAAATTCATAATGATACACTGATAGTGTGAATCTGGGTGCTAATCTTTGTGTTTGGCCGTTCGACCAAGTGCAAGAGCAGCTGGACGCCGCTCGAAGTGAAGAACGCGGAGCCAAAAAGCTACTAGTAGCGGGCAAGCGTGTATTGACAAAAGTTGTTCAAGAGAAAAGGAAACTCCAGGACTCGAATTCCAAACTGGGCGAAGAACTGAAATATGTGTGAGCTCAGCTAGCTGACTCTGTGAAGGAGAACAAGAAGTTGCGAGGCGGCATATTCAGTATGTGGCCACTTTTGTTTTATAATAGTTTTGGAGGTAACATTAGCTGACATAGCTGTAATTCCAGGTGTTTTGACGAACCGCCCCGAAGAGGAGGTGTCCGGATCATCGAGTGATCTTCTACAAGGGCTGTCGCAGTTGCACAAGCAAGCTCGGCAGATGCGGAGTGTAGCCAAGGCTTTATGGCCATCCGACCCCCCTCCAAGAAGCATGGAGCAGATGGTAGAGCTGTTCAAGGGAGCGCATCGGCATATCCGGCTGTGGAAGATATCGGCATGCCGAGAGGGTGCGCGAGAGGCGTGGGCCATGGTGAAGACGCGATATACCAAGCTGGATCCTAATCACATGGCTCGTGTCAGACCGGTAGGGTCAAATGGGGAAGAAATTCCCGTTAGTTTAGTATATGACCAAGTAGAGGTGGCCGCCAAATATTCCCAACAGGATTGTAAGTTAGACTGCCTGTTGGAAGGTGTAGAGGACGAGGTTTTCGAGTCCAAGTGACTGTGTACTTTGCTCATCTAGCTGAATTGTATATAATTTGTCATGGCAGACCTTTTTGCTTCAACCTCCGGTCCCGAAGGTGTGGACTGTTTCTGAATACCGTCGCCGCCGAATAGGCCGGGGTATGCCTGAAAAAATAGGTGTAGGGGTCATAGTTGCTTGAACAGACAAGTTGTATCCAGCTAGCTATGTTATATTACATTGGTATCGTAAGAAACATCTTCCAGATTGAATAGTTCTGTTAAGGGTTCCTTTCCCTGGGTGTGCATGCATTTAATGCGCATGTCCGAATTGTGATGTGAACACCACAGTTTGTATAACTTCTGGGGGTGCATTATGGAGTGAGCTTTTTAAAAAAACATATTTAATTTGCCGACCGAATATTCCCTTAAGAATGTTAGCTTTCAGCTTCACCCAGTCTGAGGTACACATCCGGATGACCCGGCGGTAACAATCGCAGAGGTGCTCCCTTTATGCCCTAGCCGAACTAACGGGAACATAGGGCATAAGCACAGGAGCCAGGCAACCCAGCTTGGCCAAAACATAAGTCATATCGATGCATATAATGGCGAAGAAAAGGTGCATATGGAAAAACTCATATGTGACGAGCTTGATGCTCAAGGAATGACAAGAACTTCTGTCAGAGAAGCCCCCAGGTACAAGTGGCGTACATTTTTAAAGATGTATGTGCCAATGGTGTGCGGTCTAGCCGCACCAAAGCTTTAAAGTGAGAAAGAAGAAAGTAATCGGAAAAGAGAGAAAAAATAATGGAAACTATAGGGGAGGAGGAGACGAACAAGGGGTTTAGCACTAGGCTTAGAATCTCCAGGGGTTCGCTCCTCCGATGAGGCGATTGTCTGATGCATCACGAAGACGGTACGCTCCTCCGGTGAGAACGTTGTCTATTATGAAGGGACCCTCCCATTTGGGCTTGAGTTTGTCCTTTTTCTTTTTCGGGAGCCGTAGAACGAGTTCGCCAATGCTGTAAGTCTTGGCCCGTACTTCTCTGCTTTGATATCTTCGAGCCTATTGTTGGTAAACTGCTGAACGGGCTTTCATGACATCGCGTTCCTCCTCCAGGGCATCTATGTTGTCCTGTCGATCGTGCTTGGCTTCTCTCTCTTCGTACATACGCACTCTAGGTGAGCCGTGAATAATATCGCAGGGCAATATGGCCTCTGCACCATACACCATGAAGAAAGGTGTGTACCCGGTAGTACGGTTGGGCGTGGTCCGCAGCCCCCATAGTACGGAGTCGAGCTCCTCAACCTAGTGCTTGTCTGATTCTTTCAAATACCGCACTAGTCTGGGCTTGATGCCGCTCATAATAAGACCGTTGGTGTGTTTGACTTGGTCGTTGGTTTGTGGGTGGTAGATGGAGGCGTAATCTAGTTTAATACCCAGATTAGTACACCAGGTTTTTACCTCGTCGGCTGTGAAATTGGAGCCATTGTTAGTGATGATGTTGTGTGGGATGGTGCACAACATCGGATATGAAGTCTATCACCGGGCCGGACTCAGCCGTTTTGACCGGTTTAGCATCTATCCACTTAGTGAATTTGTCCACCATAACCAGCAGATATTTTTTCTTATGGCTTCCTCCTTTAAGGGGTCCAACCATGTCGAGTCCCCAGACCGCGAAAGGCCAAGTGATGGGGATTGTTTGTAGGGCAGTGGGGGCATATGGCTTTGATTGGCAAAGAGTTGGCATCCGACGCAACGTTGGACAAGGTCCTGTGCATCTGCTCGGGCCGTCGGCCAATAAAACCCTGTACGGAAGGCCTTGCTAACAAGGGCCCGAGCTGCGGCATGGTGACCGCCGAGTCCGGTATGAATTTCAGCCAGGAGATGCCGCCCCTCTTCCTCGGATATACATCGTTGAAGGACTCTGGTGGCCCTTTTCTTATAGAGCTCTCCATCATGAACCTTGTAGGCCTTTGAGCACCCAACAATGCATCGGGCCTCATTCTGGTCCTCAGGAAGCTCCTTCCTATTAAGGTAGGCCAGGAAGGGTTCGGTCCATGGGGCAATGACTGCCATGATGAGATGCGCCGGCGATGTTATGTCGGTGTTTCCGGGATCTGGGGTTATGTTTCGGTCCGAACTAGTATTGCCGTTCTCCCCCTGCCACACCATGGATGGCTTAAAGAGCCTTTCCAGGAAGATATTAGGTGGGACGGGGACGCGCTTAGCGCCAATACAAGCAAGAACATCCGCCGCTTGATTACTTTCTCGAGCCACATGATGGAACTCGAGCCCCTCGAACCGGGCCGACATTTTTATGACTGCGTTATGATACACTGCCATCTTCGGATCTTTAGCATCGAAATTTCCGTTTATTTGAGATATTGCAAGGTTTGAGTCCCTGCGCACTTCTAGGCCTTGTATGCCCATGGAGACAGCCATCCGGAGACCATGCAATAAGGCCTCGTATTCGGCTGCATTATTCGAGTCTGTGTATAGTATTTGGAGAACATACTGGACGATGTCTCCGGTAGGGGACGTTAGAACGACACCCACTCCTAACCCTGCCAGCATTTTGGAGCCGTCGAAGTGCATGACCCAATTGGAGTATGTGCCGTACTCTTTAGGGAGTTCGGCCTCTGTCCATTCGGTGATGAAGTCAGCCAGTACTTGGGATTTGATAGCTCGACGTGGTTTACATGTAATGTCAAATGGCAGGAGCTCGATGGCCCATTTGGAAATCCATCCCGTAGCATCGTGGTTGTTTATAATGTTGTTGAGTGGTACTTCAGAGGCCATCATGATCGAACACTCCTGGAAGTACTGACGGAGCTTTCGGGATGCCATGAAGACCGCGTATGCTATTTTTTGATAATGAGGGTACCGGGATTTGCATGGTGTAAGGATAGTAGATACGTAGTATACTGGCTTCTGAAGTGGGAATTTATGTTCGTCCTGTTCTCATTCAACGATGAGTACGACGCTCACCACCTGATGTGTTGCCGATATGTATAATAACATCGGTTAGCCGGCGTTTGGTGCGTCCAGGATTGGATTGCTCGCAAGAAGGGTTTTTATTTCTTCCAGTCCGGTTGTTGCCGCATCCGTCCACTTGAAGTGGTCGGTTCGCCATAGAAGGCGAGAGAGTGGATGTGCCTTTTCTCCTAATCTGGAGATAAAGCGGCTTAGAGCTGGCACACAACCTGCATGTTTCTGAACATGTTTAAGGTCTGTTGGCTTAGCCAATTGTGACAAAGCTTGGATTTTGTCTGGGTTTGCTTCAATTCCCCTATTGGAGACGATGAAGCCCAACAGTTTTCCAACGGGGATGCCGAAGACACACTTTTCCGGGTTGATCTTGATGTCATACACCCTGAGGTTGTCAAATGTAAGACGTAAGTCATCTATTAGTGTTTCCACGTGCCTGGTTTTAATGATGATGTCATCAACGTAAGCTTCTACTATTTTGCCAATCTGTTTTCTCCAGGCATGTTTGAATCATGCGTTGATATGTGGTGCCGACGTTCTTGAGCCCAAAGGGCATGGTATTGAAGCAGAATGGCCCGTATGGGGTAATAAATGTTGTTGCAGGTTGATCGCATTCCTTCATTTTGATTTGATGATATCTGGAGTATGCATTGAGGAAACACAGTGAGTCGTGTCCTGAGGTGGCGTCAATGATTTGATCAATGTAGGGAAGGGGAAAGGGGTCCTTAGGGCAAGCCTTGTTGAGATCCTTGAAATCAACACATAGGCGCTAGGATTTATCTTTCTTTGGTACCATTACCAGGTTTGCCAGCCAGTCCGGATGCTTGATTTCTCTGATGAATCCGGCCTCGATGAGCTTGGCCAGCTCCTCTCCCATGGCTTGTCGCTTAGGTTCGGAAAAGCGCCGAAGTGTTTTCTTGATTGGTTTAAATCCCTTTAATATGTTGAGGCTATGTTCGTCCAACTTGTGTCCCAGTTTTCGCGCAGGAATTCTCGAAGTGCGGCGTCGACTGTTGGGTTCAGTTGAGCTCCGATGGATGCTGTCTTCTTGGGGACCGTTGGGTGGACTTGGAATTTCATTATTTCTTCTGCTGGTTTGAACGAGGTGGATTTGGGGCATTTGTCGAGGATCACATCGTCCCTGTCCATTCTGGAGCGTAGTGCGGTTAATTCTTCGGCCGCGAGGGCTTCGGATAGCGCCTCGAGGGCCAAGAATGTGGTTTTGTTTTCAGCGTAGAGTGCTATGTCCGGATCACTGACGAGAGTGATTATACCGTTTGATCCGGGCATTTTGAGCTTCATATATCCATAGTGAGGTATAGCTTGAAAGCATGTAAAAGCATCCCGCCCCAACAGGGCGTGATATCCGCTGCTGAAAGGGGGCACTTGGAAGGTTATTTCTTCGGGCCGATAGTTCTCTAGCGATCCGAATACCACGTCAAGTGTGATTTTGCCCGCGCACCATGCCTCCCGACTAGGAATAATTCCCCGGAAGGTTGTGTTACTGTGTTTGATGCGGCTCCTGTCTATTTCCATTTTATGGAGTGTGTACTCATAAATGAGATTTAGTCCGCTGCCGACGTCCATGAGGACCTTGGTGAGTCGAAACCCATCCACGATGGGGCTGAGGACTAACGCGGCTGGTGCTCGTACTGCTCTGTACTTTGGTTCGTCACCGGCGTTGAATGTTATAGCCGTGTCGTTCCATGGGTTTGTTACAGAGATTTGGCAGACTTCGCTGAGCTCGCGAAGTGCCCTTTTGCGCTTGTTATTTGAAGCGAATGTCTTGAAGACTGTCAATACACTTGGGTCATTGTCTTCTGGGGGGTGTTGTTCTAGGGCGTCCTTGATAAGGATGTCCTCGCCGCTCTTGGCTACCCGTCGTAGTATCCAACATGCTCTAAGGTTGTGGGTTGCCACGGTATCTGTTGTTGTATGTATTTTGCATGGGCCACCGAGCCACCCTTCCAGAACGGTGTCATGCCGTATAGTGGCTTTGTGTTTTTGACTGTTGGACTGGGTGTGCCCCGAGGGTACGCCCTTTTCGCCTATAGGGGAAGTTAGGTTGGGGCTGGTGGTTCCCAGCGAGCTGCCCGAGTTTCCCAGGCGCTTTCCATCGTGCAGTATTTTTGTATGATGGTTGCTAAGTCAGCAAATTTTAGTATGCGGCGTTGATTGATGGTGTTGAGGATTTCTTTGTCCGCACAATTTTTGCAGAACGCTGATATTGCATCCTCGTCATGGCAATCTTTTACCTTGTCCTTAACAAGGAGGAATCTGGCCCAAAAGTGGTGGACCTTCTCCTGAGATTGCTATTTTATGCTCATGAGAGCATCTATGTCCAGGTGGGTGGCTGGAATTAAATCCAAACCCCTACCTCGGTTGTCCGGAGTCCGACGACCTTCCGGACTAGACAGTCCGGGTTCCGGAATATCTTCTGATTGTTTGGAACTGTTGTCCGATGCTATGTTCGGAGGGCTGGTTGCGTCCTTTCATGGGTGAATATCCGGCTATTCATGAACGACGACCCAAACATAGTCCGTCTTCAATATAGAAGAAGACTCGCCGTCCTGCTTCAGGACTGCCGCGATCTGGTGGGTGACCGGTGGAGTTTCGGGTTCTCCCTAATCGGTTTTAGGCCCGATCTGATCGTAATCTGTGACGATTCCCAAGGCGGCCATGCCATCTAGGAGCTCATTTAAGGATGAAAACTCAACCAGATCCATCTGCTTGGAGTGCTTGAAGTTGATGCGAAGGAGGTTTTCGATGGCTCGAGAGGTCATCGTCGGCTCCGCGGCCGAACGGGCGATCATAGTAAAGTCGCCCAGCCGGAGGGTTTGGCCTGAGGCCAAAACTACCCCTGCAGTAATGTTGTCTTTAATGACAAGGCAAGCCATCGAGCCTTTCATCGAGGGCACAGTGGAACTCTCAATGAAAGCACCAACGTCGGTGTCAAAACCGGCGGATCTCGGGTAGGTGGTCCCGAACTGTACGTCTAGGATCGATGGTAACAGGAGACGGGGGACACGATGTTTACCCAGGTTCGGGCCCTCTCTATGGAGGTAATACCCTACTTCCTGCTTGATTGATCTTGATGAATATGAGTATTACAAGAGTCAATCTACCACGAGATCGTAATGGCTGAACCCTAGAAGTCTGGCCTATGAATATGGTAATGAGTATATGTCGTGTTTCCAGACTACCCCCTTCGGTTTATATAGACACCGAGGGGATCTAGGGTTTACATGGAGTCGGTTACATAAGAAGGAATCTTCGGTCGCCAAGCTTGCCTTGCACGCCAAGTAGAGTCCAATCCGGACATGGTGCAGTCTTCGGCCTTCATGTCTTCACAGCCTATTAGTCCGGCCCATGGATAACAGGCCGGACGCCCGAGGACCCCTTAGTATAGGACTCCCTCAATGGTATCCTAGTGTATTCCGAGAATAAAGAAGAACATGCTGAACATCTTCGTCTTGTACAGGAAAAGCTTCGAGAGCATCAGCTATACGACAAATACTCCAAGTGTGAATTCTGGCTACCGAAGTGACCTACCTTGGTCATGTGATCTCTAAGGATGGTTTTGCTATCATCCCAGGATGAGTTCAGGCTATTCTTGACTGGAGTCCCCCGAAGAATGTCAAACAAATCAGAAGTTTTCTCAGACTCGCCAGCTATTGTCGCAATTTTGTCGAGAACTTCTCCAAGATTGCCAAGCCTTTGACTAATCTTCTTCACAAGTGCATTAAGTTTGATTGGAAAAAAATGTCTAGTAAGTTTCCAGGCACTTAGGGACAAGCTGACATCTGCCCCACTGCTTGCTCCTCTAGATTCTCACAAAGAATTCGTCATTTATTGTGACGCTTCCCCTCAAGGATTAGGTTGTGTCCTAATGCACGAGCGCAAGGTGATTGCTTATGCCTCTCGACAGTTGCACCCTCATGAAGGGAACTAGCCATTTCATGACCTCGAACTTGTTGTAGTTACTTATGCACTAAAGTTGTGGCGACATTACCTTCTCGGTAACCGTTGCGAGATCTTCACCGATCATCAAAGTCTGAAGTATATGTTTACTCAGTAGTGATTGATGGAAGCAATTACAGACTATGACTGCGGTATTTCTTATACCCCTAGTAAGGCTTGAGTCGCAAGTCTTATTGCAAGAACCACATGGTTTAGAAAGCTCAAGTCCTCTGTCATGAAGAACTTTGCTAGTTGAACCTTCAAATTGTTCCACAGGGTTATCTTAATAACCTTGTCCTGGAACCAACTCTCCAGAGAGTTATCAAGTCCACGCAAGAGAAAGACACTGAAATTGAGCAGATCAAGAGTGATCTTGCCTCTGAAAAGGCCAAATACATCTCACTGGATGAAGGTGGAGCTTTGTACTTCAGAGATCGCCTTGTGGTACCCTGACTCGACCTTATGACAGAGAAAGTGATGAAGGAAGTACATGCCACATCTCTATCTATTGATCCCGGAAGTATCAAGATGTATCTAGACATTCGTCAGAAATACTGGTGGTCTAATATGAAGCAAGACATTGCTCGATATGTTAAGGAATGTGATGTTTGCCGTCACATCAAAGTAGAACATCAGAAACCTAGTGCACTTCTGCAACCCCTTCCTATTCTAGAATGGAAATGGGATAAGGTTCACATGGATTTCATTACTGGCCTTCCCAGATCACAAAAGAGTCACGATGTTATTTTTGTTGTCATCGACCAATTCTCCAAAGTTTCACACTTTCTACCAGTCAAGGAGATAATCACTTCTAGTCAGTTAGCAAACTTATATATCTCCAAAATTGTGACACTCCATGGCATTCTAAAGGAGATCAATTCAGACCGTGGCAGCATTTTCACCTCGAAGTTCTAGGAAAGTTTCCAAGGAGCTATGGGAACTCATATAACCTAGAGCACTCCTTATCACCCCAGTCCCAAGTTCAAGTAGAGCGAATTAATCAAGTGCTTGAAGATATGTTGTGTGCTTGTGTCATCTCTTTTGGCAAGAAGTGGGAAGAATCTTTTCAGTATGTTGAATTCTCGTACAACAACAGCTATCAAGCTAGCTTGAAGATGGCACCCTTCGAGGTATTATATGGACGTAAGTGCCGAACCCCTCTGAATTGGTCAGAAAAGGGGGGACGACCATGCATTGGTCCGAATATTATCCAACAAGCTCAAGAGAAAGTCCACATTGTCCGGGAAAATCTCAACGCGGCCTAGTCTCGCTAGAAGAGAAACTATGGTCATAAACACTGGGATCTACCTATCAACCTGGTGAACAAGCTTATCTGGATGTCACTCCTCTAAGGGGCACTCATCGTTTTAGAGTCAAGGGAAAATTAGCTCCTGGCTACATTGGTCCCTTCCGCATTCTCGCCGAATATTAATGTGTGTCTTATAAATTGGAATTGCCACCACGGTTCTCTCACATCCATGATGTCTTCCATGTGTCGCAAATTCGTCGTTGCTTCAAGGATCCGCATCGTGAAGTGGGTCATGAAATGATCGAAGTGCAAGATGATCTCTCTTACAAAAAGCATCCGATCTGCATTCTTGATTAAGCTGAACGTTGAACATGTTAGGAAGTTACCAAGTTCCTTAAAGTGCAGTGGTCGAATCATACTGAATATGAAGCCACTTGGGAGCACGAGGATCATCTCCGTGAAGAATACCCTGATCTTTTGCCTTCTACCTCTAAATTTCCGGGACGAGAATTTTATTTAGAAGAGGAGAGTTGTAACACCCCCATGTACTAAGATACATTAATCCATCTTGATTATGCTATGACACTTTGATTTGCACTGACATAGAAAGCTTAATCACTTGGGTTCAATTCTCATTTCAAATTCCACCTCTGAATTCAATTCAAAATCAACGTGAGATTTTAATTTCACAAGCATGGTGGGAAAATAGTTCACCATTTAGCAAATATTCCAAAACAAATTATGGTTAAGGAAAACAACACCACTTGTTTGCTCATTTGGGGTCTAGCCATTAAAACAGTACTATTTAAGCATTTTTAATTGCTTTTCAATTTATGAAAAGTTCAAACTAATTTATTTAACTACCAAACTTTTTGTGTTTGTGCAGAAATAGTGCGTAGTGTATATGTGGCAAAGTTCCAAATTTAACAAAAGTCATTTGTTGCTAAAAAATAAATGCTCACCATAGTGGACGGCCCAGCCGGCCCCACCTCATCTTCCTCCCACTGCTCACCACACGCGATGGTCTGTGACCGTGGATGGCCACGTGCTGGTCATCCACCGCCCCCTGTCGACCTAAAAGGTTGCCCTGTGCCCCCCTCGCCAAACCCCTGCCACCAAATCCCCCTCTCACTCGCCCTCCTTCCGATTCAGACGAACCCAACACCATCGTCCCCATGGCTCTGGAATAGCCACGGTCACTATCCCCCCATGCTCCGCCAGCATGTCCTAGAGGTGCGGTGAGCTCCGCTACATTGTTTTCACCCTCGGCATCGAGCACAGGGCCACTTCATCACCGCCACGCCCCCCTTCTTCCTCCTCTACCCTGCTGGTCACCATCGTCAAATCCGGCTCCGATAAGCCCTTCCCGAGCCTGCTGCCCTCCTCTACAGATTCACCGTGAGCCCGTGATCCCCCTCGACCCCTTTCCACTCCGTTCCCGTCCCCGTAGCATTAGTTGCCGCCATTGCCATACCCACCACCGAGGTTGAGCTCATCAGCGTGGTCCTCGTGGCTACCGCCCGCTTCCAAGCCCACCATTGTGTTTGGCGCGCTCCCAGAAGCCCGTAGCCCCCTCCTTCTCGCCCTCTGGTGCCACCTATCACCGTCACATCGAGCCCGTGCTTCGGCCGCTGCCTTAGCTCACCGTCGGTAGTTTCAGGCAGTCCCAGCCCTGGCCGGCAGCAGCACTCAACGCGGCATCGTCTCCCCATTCGAACGCGTCCAACCACGTCAGTTTTGGTGGCCATAGCCAAATCTCGCAGCCTCCCATGCGTCGTCATCGTGTTTGTGGTCCCCGACGGCTAAACGCCGGTGCTGCTGATACGTCTCCAACGTATCTATAATTTTTATTGTTCCATGCTATATTATATTCTGTTTTGGACATTATTGGGCTTTATTTTACACTTTTATATTATTTTTGGGACTAACCTATTAACCGGAGGCTGAGCCCAGAATTGTTGTTTTTTGCCTATTTTAGGGTTTCGCAGAAAAAGAATGTCAAACGGAGTCCAAACGGAATGAAACCTTCGGGAACGTGATTTTCGGAATGAACATGATCTAGAGGACTTGGACCCTACGTCAAGACATCAACCAGGAGGCCACGAGGTAGGGGGCGCGCCTACCCCCCCCCCCCCTAGGCGCACCCTCCACCCTCGTGGGCCCCCTGTTGCTCCACCAACATACGCCTTCCTCCTATATATACCTACGTACCCCCAAACTACCAGATACGGAGCCAAAACCCTAATTCCACCGGCGTAACTTTCTGTATCCACGAGATCCCATCTTGCGGCCTGTTTTGGAGCTCCGCCGGAGAGGGCATCGATCACGGAGGGCTTCTACATCAATACCATAGCCTCTCCGATGAAGTGTGAGTAGTTTACCTCAGACCTACGGGTCCATAGTTATTAGCTAGATGGCTTCTTCTCTCTTTTTGGATCTCAATACAAAGTTCTCCCCCTCTCTTGTGGAGATCTATTCGATGTAATCTTCTTTTGCGGTGTGTTTGTTGAGATTGATGAATTGTGGGTTTATGATCAAGTTTATCTATGAACAATATTTGAATCTTCTCTGAATTCTTTTATGTATGATTGGTTATCTTTGCAAGTCTCTTCGAATTATCAGTTTGGTTTGGCCTACTAGATTGATCTTTCTTGCAATGGGAGAAGTGCTTAGCCTTGGGTTCAATCTTGCGGCGTCCTATCCCAGTGATAGTAGGGGCAGCAAGGCACATATTGTATTGTTGCCACCGAGGATAACAAGATGGGGTTTTCATCATATTGCATGAGTTTATCCCTCTACATCATGTCATCTTGCTTAAAGAGTTACTCTGTTCTCTTGAACTTAATACTCTAGATGCATCCTGGATAGCGGTCGATGTGTGGAGTAATAGTAGGAGATGCAGGCAGGAGTCGGTCTACTTGTCTGGGACGTGATGCCTATATACATGATCATACCTAGATATTCTCATAACTATGCTCAATTCTATCAATTGCTCAATAGTAATTTGTTTACCCACCGTGAATACTTATGCTCTTGAGAGAAGCCACTAGTGAAACCTATGGCCCCTCGGTCTATCTTCTATCATATTAATCTTCCAACACTTAGTTATTTTTATTGCCTTTTATTTTACTTTGCATCTTTATCATAAAAATACCAAAAACATTATCTTATCATATCTATCAGATCTCACTCTCATAAGTGACCGTGTAGGGATTGACAACCCCTTATTGCGTTGGTTGTGAGGATTTATTTGTTTGTGTAGGTGCGAGGCACTCGTGCGTGGCCTCCTACTGGATTGATACCCTGGTTCTCAAAAACCGAGGGAATTACTAACGCTACTTTGATGCATCACCCTTTCCTCTTCAAGGGAAAACCAACGCTAGTGCTCAAGAGGTAGCAAGAAGGATTTCTGGCGCCGTTGCCGGGGAGTCTACGCAAAAGTCAACATACCAAGTACCCATCACAAACCCTTATCTCCCGCATTACATTATTTGCCATTTGCCTCTCGTTTCCCCCCCCCCCACTTCACCCTTGCCATTTTATTCACCATCTCTCTCCATCCTCCCTCTCTTTCTCTATTTGCCTCTCTTTGCCCGTTTCTTGTTTGCTTGTGTGTTGGATTGCTTGCTTGTCACGATGGCTCAGGATAATACCAAATTGTGTGACTTTACCAATACCAACAACAATGATTTTATTAGCACTCTGATTGCTCCTCTTACCGATGTTGAATCTTGCAAAATTAATGCTGCTTTGTTGAATCTTGTCATGAAAGATCCGTTTTCCGGCCTTCCTAGTGAAGATGCCGCTACCCATCTAAATAGCTTCGTTGATTTGTGTGATATGCAAAAGAAGAAAGATGTGGACAATGATATTGTTAAATTGAAGCTATTTCCTTTTTCGCTTAGAGATCTTGCTAAAGCTTAGTTTTCATCTTTGCCTAAAAATAGTATTGATTCGTTGAATAAGTGCAAAGATGCTTTTATCTCTAAGTATTTTCCTCCCGCTAAGTTCATCTCTCTTAGGAACGATACTATGAATTTTAAGCAACTTGATCATGAACATGTTGCATAAGCTTGGGAGAGGATGAAATTAATGATACGTAATTGCCCTACGCATGGTTTGGATTTGTGGATGATTATACAAAAATTTTATGCCGGATTGAATTTTGCTTCTAGAAATCTTTTAGATTCGGCCGCGCGAGGCACTTTTATGGAAATCACTTTAGGAGAAGCTACTAAACTCCTAGATAATATTATGATTAATTATTCTCAATGGCACACTGAAAGATCTACTAATAAAAAAGTTCATGCGATAGAAGAAATTAATGTTTTGAGTGGAAAGATGGATGAACTTATGAAATTATTTGCTAATAAAAATGTTTCTTCTGATCCTAATGATATGCCTTTGTCTACTTTGATTGAGAATAATAATGAATCTATGGATGTGAATTTTGTTGGTAGGAATAATTTTGGTAAAAAGCGTACAGAGGAAACTTTAATCCTAGGCCGTATCCTAGTAGTTCCTCTAATAATTATGGTAATTCCTACAACAATTCTTATGGAAATTATAATAAGATTCCCTCTGATTTTGAATCTAATATTAAAGAATTTATTACTTCTCAAAAGAATTTCAATGCTTTGATTGAAGAAAAATTGCTTAAGATTGAAGAGTTGGCTAGGAATGTTGATAGAATTTCTCTTGATGTTGATTCTTTGAAACTTAGATCTATTCCACTTAAGCATGATATCAATGAGTCTCTCAAAGCCATGAGAATTTCCATTGATGAGTGCAAAGAAAGAACCGCTAGGATGCGTGCTAAGAAAGATTGTTTTATAAAAGCGTGTTCTTCTAGTTTCCATGATAATAAAGATGAATATCTAAAAAGTTATTGATGTGTCCCCTATTAAATATTTGTTTTGCAATATGAATCTTGATAATGATGGGACTGAATATGATCCACCTTTACCTAGACGGCGTTCCAAGAATTCAGAGTCTTTAGATCTTGATGCTAAAATTGTTAAAAGTGGGATTGAAGAAGTCAAAACTTTAAATATTAATGAACCCACTATTTTGGATTTCAAGGAATTTAATTATGATAATTGCTCTTTGATAGATTGTATTTCCTTGTTGTAATATGTGCTAAATTCTCCTCATGCTTATAGTCAAAATAAAGCTTTCACTAAACATATCGTTGATGCTTTGATGCAATCTTATGAATAAAAACTTGAGTTGGAGGTTTCTATCCCTAGAAAACTTTATGATGAGTGTGAACCTACTATAAAATTAAAATTAAAGATCATGAATGCTATGCTTTGTTTGATTTGGGTGGTAGTGTTACCACGATTGCAAAGACTTTGTGTGATTTGCTAGGTTTCCGTGATTTTGATGACTGCTCTTTAAACTTGCACCTTGGGGATTACACCATTAAGAAACCTATGGGAAGAATTAATGATGTTCTTATTGTTGCAAATAGGAACTATGAGCCCATAGATTTTATTGTTCTTGACATAGATTGCAATCCTTGATGTCCTATTATTCTTGGTAGACCTTTCCTTAGAACGATTGGTGCAATTATTGATATGAAGGAAGGAAATATTAGATTCCAATTTCCGTTAAGGAAAGGCATGGAACACTTTAATAGAAATAAAATAAAATTACCTTATGAATCTATTATGAGAGCCACCTATGGATTGCCTTCCAAAGATGGCAATACCTAGATATATTCTTGCTTTTATGCCTAGCTAGGGGCGTTAAACGATAGCGCTTGTTGGGAGGCAACCCAATTTTATTTTTATTCCTTGCTTTTTGTTCCTGTTTAGTAATAAATAATTTATCTAGACTCTGTTTTGGTTGTGTTTTTTGTGTTTAATTAGTGTTTGTGCCAAGTAGAACCGTTGGGAAGACTTGGGGAAAGTCTTTTTAATCTTGCTGTAAAAAACAGAAACTTTAGTGCTCGCGAGAATTGCTGCCATTTTTATTTGGAAAGTTATATTTAGTTAATTATTTTTGAATATTATTAATAAATAAATTCCTCACGTCCAGAAATTTATTTTAGAATTTTTGGGGTTCCAGATCTTGTGTTAGCTACAGATTACTACAGACTGTTCTGTTTTTGACAGATTCTGTTTTTCGTGTGTTGTTTGCTTATATTAATGAATCTATGGCTAGTAAAATAGTTTATAAACCATAGAGAAGTTGGAATAAAGTAGGTTTAACACCAATATAAATAAAGAATGAGTTCATTAAAGTACCTTGAAGTGGTGTTTTTTTTCTTTCACTAACGGAGCTCACGAGATTTTCTACTTTAAGTTTTGTGTTGTGAAGTTTTCAAGTTTTGGGTAAAGATTTGATGGATTATGGAACAAGGAGTGGCAAGAGACTAAGCTTGGGTATGCCCATGGCACCCCCAAGATAACCTAAGGACATCTAAAAGCCAAAGCTTGGGGATGCCCCGGAAGGCATCCCCTCTTTCGTCTACTTCTATTGGTAACTTTACTTGGAGCTATATTTTTATTTACCACATGATATTTGTTTTGCTTGGAGCGTCTTGTATGATTTGAGTCTTTGCTTTTCAGTTTACCACAATCATCCTTGCTGAACACACCTTTTTGAGAGAGACACTCATGATTCAGAAATTGTTAGAATACTCTATGTGCTTCACTTATATCTTTTGAGTTATATAGTTTTTGCTCTAGTGATTCACTTATATTTTTTAGAGCACGTTGGTAGATTTGTTTTATAGAAACCATTGTTCTCTCATGCTTCACTTAGATTATTTTGAGATTACTGCAAAACAGCATGGTAATTTGCTTTAATTATTTTAGGCATTCAAGATTAATAATAAAATTTTCTTATGAGTGTGTTGAATACTATGAGAAGTTTGAAACTTGATAATTGTTTTGAGATATGGAGATGGTGATATTAGAATCGTGCTAGTTGAGTAGTTGTGAATTTTCTAAATGCTTGTGTTGAAGTTTTTGATTCCCGTAGCATGCACGTATGGTGAACCGTTATGTTAAGAAGTCGGAGCATGATGTATTTATTGATTGTCTTCCTTATGAGTGGCGGTCGGGGACGAGCGATGGTCTTTTCCTACCAATCTATCCCCCTAGGAGCATGCACGTAGTACTTTGCTTCGATGACTAAGATTTTTGCAATAAGTATGTGAGTTCTTTATGACTAATGTTGAGTCCATGGATTATATGCACTCTCAGCCTTCCACCATTGCTAGCCTCTCTAAATATCGCGCACCTTTCGCCGGTATCATACACCGACCATATACCTTCCTCAAAACAGCCACCATACCTACCTATGATGGCATTTCCATAGCCATTCCGAGATATATTGCCATGCAACTTTCCAGCGTTCCGTTTACTATGACACGCTCCATCCTTTTCATATTGCTTTGCATGATCATGTAGTTGACATTTTAGTTGTGGCAAAGCCACCGTTCATAATTCTTTCATATAAGTCACTCATGCATCATTTCTATCCCGATACACCGCCGGAGGCATTCATATAGAGTCATACTTTGTTCTAGTATCGATTTGTAATCATTGAGTTGTAAAGAAATAGAAGTGTGATGATCATCGTTGATAGAGTATTTTCCCAAATAAAAAAAGGGAAGGCCAAATAAAAAAAGAAGGCCCAAAAAAATATAAATAAAAAGGGGCAATACTACTATCCTTTTTCCACACTTGTGCTTCAAAGTAGCACCATGATCTTCATAATAGAGAGTCTCCTATGTTATCACTTTTATATACTAGTGGGAATTTTTCATTATAAAACTTGGCTTGTATATTCCAACGATGGGCTTCCTCAAAATGCCCTAGGTCTTCTTGAGCAAGCAAGTTGGATGCACACCCACTTAGTTTCTTTTTTGAGCTTCCATATACTTATAGCTCTAAGTGCATCCGTTGCATGGCAATCCCTACTCCCTCACATTGATATCTATTGACGGGAATTTCCATAGCCCGTTGATACGCCTAGTTGATGTGAGACTATCTTCTCCCTTTTTGTCTTCTCCACAACCACCATTCTATTCCACCTATAGTGCTATGTCCATGGCTCACGCTCATGTATTGTGTGAAGATTGAAAAAGTTTGTGAACATTAAAAGTATGAAACAATTACTTGGCTTGTCATCGTGGTTGTGCATGATTTGAATACTTTCTGTGGTGAAGATTGAGCATAGCCAGACTATATGATTTTGTAGGGATAACCTTCTTTGGCCATGTTATTTTGAAGAGACATAATTGCTTAGTTAGTATGCTTGAAGTATTATTATTTCTATGTCAATATTAAACTTTTGTCTTGAATCTTTCGGATCTGAATATTCATACCACAATTAAGAGAATTACATTGAAATTATGCCAAGTAGCATTCCACATAAAAAATTCTGTTTTTATCATTTACCTACTCGAGGACGAGCGGGAATTAAGCTTGGGGATGCTTCATATGTCTCCAACGTATCTATAATTTTTTATTGTTCCATGCTATAGTATATTCTGTTTTGGACATTATTGGGCTTTATTATACACTTTTATATTATTTTTGGGACTAACCTATTAACCGGAGGCCCAGCCCAGAATTGCTATTTTTTTTGCCTGTTGTAGGGTTTCGCAGAAAAAGAATATCAAACGGAGTCAAAACGGAATGAAACCTTTGGGAACGTGATTTTCGGAACGAACATGATCCAGAGGACTTGGACCCTACGTCAAGACATCAACCAGGAGGCCATGAGGTAGGGGGCGCGCCTACCTCCCCTCCCCCCCAAGGCGCGCCCTCCACCCTCGTGGGCCCCCTGTTGCTCCACCAACGTACTCCTTCCTCCTATATATACCTACGTACCACCAAACTACCAGATACGGAGCCAAAACCCTAATTCCAGCGTCGTAACTTTCTATATCCATGAGATCCCATCTTGGGGCCTATTCCGGAGCTCCGCCGGAGGGGGCATCGATCATGAAGGGCTTCTACATCAACACCATAGCCTCTCCGATGAAGTGTGAGTAGTTTACCTCAGACCTACGGGTCCATAGTTATTAGCTAGATGGCTTCTTCTCTCTTTTTGGATCTCAATACAAAGTTCTCCCCCTCTCTTATGGAGATCTATTCGATGTAATCTTCTTTTGCGGTGTGTTTGTTGAGATCGATGAATTGTGGGTTTATGATCAAGTTTATCTATGAATAATATTTGAATCTTCTCTGAATTCTTTTATGTATGATTGGTTATCTTTGCAAGTCTCTTTGAATTATCAGTTTGGTTTGGCCTACGAGATTGATCTTTCTTGCAATGGGAGAAGTACTTAGCCTTGGGTTCAATCTTGCGGCGTCCTTTCCCAGTGATAGTAGGGGCAGCAAGGCACATATTGTACTGTTGCCACCGAGGATAACAAGATGGGGTTTTCATCATATTGCATGAGTTTATCCCTCTACATCATGTCATCTTGCTTAAAGCGTTACTCTGTTCTCTTGAATTTAATACTCTAGATGCATCCTGGATAGCGGTCGATGTGTGGAGTAATAGTAGTATATGCAGGCAGGAGTCGGTCTACTTGTCTCGGACGTGATGCCTATATACATGATCATACCTAGATATTCTCATAACTATGCTCACTTCTGTCAATTGCTCAACAGTAATTTGTTTACCCACCGTGAATACTTATGCTCTTGAGAGAAGCCACTAGTGAAACCTATGGCCTTCGGGTCTATCTTCTATCATATTATTCTTCCAACACTTAGTTATTTTTATTGCCTTTAATTTTACTTTGCATCTTTATCATAAAAATACCAAAAATATTATCTTATCATATCTATCAGATCTCACTCTCGTAAGTGACCGTGTAGGGATTGACAACCCCTTATCGCGTTGGTTGCGAGGATTTATTTGTTTGTATAGGTGCGAGGGACTAGTGCATGGCCTCCTACTGGATTGATACATTGGTTCTCAAAAACTGAGGGAAATACTTACGGTACTTTGCTGCATCACCCTTTCCTCTTCAATGGAAAACCAACGCAAGTGCTCAAGAGGTAGCAGCCGCTGACGTGTCCAGCTACCCCATCCACCAATGACACCCAATGCCACTGACTGATGGGACCCGCACCCTAATTAACCGCATCTTAATTAAAAATGACTAATTGAACTAACCTAACTAGCCACTGAAAGGTGGGGTCACTCCCTAATTATCCTCATGTTTAGTTTAAATATTAATTAGCCCCGAGTGTCACTGACAGGTGGGTCCCCTCCATTGTTATAGTGGATAAGGTTGAGCCAGTGAGCGTGCTAACTGGGCAGGTGGCCCACCTATCAGCCTCTGCTGACTGGGAGTTGACCCAGTCAATAGGGCCCACCATTCAACCCCTATATGTGCTGGGTGGGTACATTTCTGTGTACCCATAGCATTTAGTTTTTAATATAGTTTTGAATTAATTTAATTACAAAATCATTGAAACTCATTTAAACTTTGAAAATTCATACAAAATAATCCATAACTCAGATGAAAATAATTTATATATGAAAGTTGTTCAGAAAATATGACAAATCTGAATATGCTAACCACACACGTGTCACATGCCTCTAACATAATGAACATGGAACCTTCCACTCCATTTCATCTATCCGATAGCCGCCTAAAGCTGGAGAAATATCAAAAAATATTTTCCCGCTCCGTCTATAACAATTAGCACTGTTGTAGGTCACCCGTAGCACAACATATAGCCATTTCATGCACCATGATACATTTGTGTCGTGGTAATCTCATGGCAGATGCCAAGGGGTGGCTTATCATGGGTGGAGCCATGAGGACGTCGTCGGGTTCCAGAAGCGAGAGTGAGCACGAGTTCAGGAGGACACGAGACATACCCAGGTTCGGGGCTCTCCGGAGAGATAATACCCCTAGTCCTGCTGAGATGACTATGATCAAGAGTATACAGAGTTGCTCCTAGAGCTATGTTGATAGAGGAGGAAGAAGGGTAGAGCTCTCCCTCTTCTCCTAGCTATGGTGTGTGTGTGTGTGGAATGGGAGCTGAACCCTTTGCATGGGTGAACCCGGGGGGGTCTTATAGGTCGACCCCCCAGGGGTACAATGGTAATACAGCCCGGTGTAGGACCTGGACGCCAGTGTCTAAGGTCACCGGGTTCTCCGCCGGCTGCTGGGGCCCGCCTTTGGAGAGCCCCACCGGCTTCCGAGAATCCTGTCGACAGGTAGGGCCCGCCGCCTACTAGCCATGTTGATTACCTTTTGCTGTAGCGTGGTCCTTACTGATGAGGGCCACGTCATACGTCGCATGGCTACAGTCCTGCGTCGTGCGGGTAGGTGGCCGCTTGGTCAGCGCCATGCCCCATCTTGCCATGGTGGGAGTGTGTAGACTCCAAAGAGAAGGAGGTCCCAGTTGTTGGAAGCTGGCCCGCCCCCAAGGCCACCTTCTAGGGTGCACCTTCTTCTGGAAGCCGGCCCAGGGAGCCAGCCATGCGGCTAGTCAGCGTGAGGGGCTTTGCCAGCCCCGATGTCTTGAAATGTTATTGGTTGTGGATGAGGCTACCCGGGGTACATCCCCCCGACAATAGTCCCCAAAGCCCTTATAGCCCCGATAGCCGCTCGAAACCAGAGTGCCTCAGTAGTTTCCTCCTACGGGTAATCCCGTGTCTTCGTTTTGTCCGTCTTGAAGAAGCCGCGTGCCAGGAGCCGACCGAGGGGAAGCCGGACGACTGGTGAATTTGAATCGTCGCGGCGGGCATCAGGAGTACGCCAATGGGTAGCGCGCCAGTCACCCATTGCTTGCATGCCATGTGTCCCTAGTAGGCTGGGCCAACCTGCCAGTCCACACGCGCGATGGGATGCTGCCACAGGCCCGGGCCCGCCACTACATGGCCTCGGCACATGCGCGGATCCGCTGCGGCCAAGGCAATCTGTTGCCCTTCTAGGGCACATTGATTGCGCGTCATAAAGGCGTGAATATTGCGGGGGGGGCGTGATATGTGGGAGCAGTTAATCCCACGCCCCCCGAAGATTCGCCCCGACCCTACCGTTGCCGTATAAATAGAGGGAAGGGGGGCGGCCAAACGCACGCGTGCCCCTTCCCACTCTCTCCTTCTCCTCTGCCTCCTCGCCTGCTGGCCGCCGCCGCGCCACTACGCTGCACGCCGATGGAGCGCCATCATGACATCTTTATTGCGTAGCCTCACTGAGTCGCCGCCGGACCACCACAAGCTATGGCACGAGGCGACTGGGACGGATCCAACATCCACAACGGCCACATCGAGTTCCTCCGTGCGACGTGGAGGCTTCCAGTCGAGGCGGTCTTGGGGACGAGCATCCCTGATGCGAGGGAGATTTCCCCGGCGCCAAGGGCCGGTGAGTTCGTAGTTTCCTGAAGCCATTTTCTCAGCGGGTTTGGCCTACCCGCAAGCGGTTTCCTCCGCAGCTTCCTCGACTTCTACCGCCTCCAGCCGCATCATCTCACCCCCAACACCGCCGTTCTCCTCTTCGCCTTCGTAACCTGCTGCAATGGCTACTTGGGCATCCTGCCCAACCTTGAGCTATGGGGCAGGTTCTTCTACTTAAAATTGGGGACCCGGGAAAAGGGCGAGCCAGCCAAGTGCGGATCCTACGTCGCCGTGCAGCGTAGTGGCTCCAGGACTCGGTTCCAGTTCATCATCTTGCTAGAGTCGGCGAAGCTGTGGCAGAAGTCGTACTTCTATGTCCACAACCTCCATCTTACTTGAGACTACATCAACCTACTGGATTTGGCAATCGACCCGCCTGGCGAGCCAGATGACAACTGGAGGCAGCAGCCGAAGCCGGTGCCAACTTCCATCACCAACATCCTGGTCTGGATCCAGGAGATGACGAACGTGGAGGGCCTCAAGCCGACATACCTACTGGTCGACTTTGTCTACCGCCGGGTTTCACCCCTCCAGGCCCGGCTGCGCCGGATCTGCGACATGAGTGGCCATCGAGATCCATGCCGGATGTCGACCAAGGAGCTTCCGATGGTTGAGGTGGTCTACCATGTCAATTTCTTTTCCAACAACAAGCTCAGCAAGACCGACTGGACATTTGGCAAGCTGCTGTACAATCTCGCCAACCCGCCACCGCCGGTTAGTATCAGGTCTTCCTTCTTCGCTCACGCAGTGATTATTATCCGACCTACACCCGGATGCGGCGCAGCACTTTCATAGCCAGGTGGTAGCCAATGCGCCGGCTTGATTCATCAAAATAAGAAAACAACACATAGAAAACAGAATCTGTCAAAAACAGAATAGTCTGTAGAAATCTGTAGCTCTTGAATACTTCTCTAACTCCAAAAATTCTGAAAAATTAGGACAACCTAAGAAATTTGTTTATTAATCTTGTGCAAAAGAATTAGTATTTTATCGCGCTTCTGATAAAAACTAAAATTAATCTCCTGGGCGAAAAAGTTTTTGTCTTTCAGCAAGATCAAATCAACTATCACCGTAAGCTATCCCAAAGGTCTTACTTGGCACAAACACTAATTAAAGCATAAAAACTACATCTAACCAGATGCTAGATAAATTATTTAATGCAAAACAGAACCTAAAAAGCAAAAACAAAAATAAAATTGGGTTGCCTTGCAACAAGCACTATTGTTTAACGCCCTTAGCTAGGCATTGATAATTTTAATGATGCTTACACGAAAGAAAATAATTGAAGCATAAAGAGAGCATCTGTCGTGGTATTCTCATGGGGGGCTTGCGAGTCGACAGATGCCACAAGGGCTTAGTGTGAAGGTAAGACTTCTACTGATAGGCCCGGGAGCGGGTATGCGAGTAGCACGCGCTGGTTTACCCAGGTTCGGGACTCTCTGGAGAGATAGCACCCCTACTCCTGCATGTCTGAGTATATATCTGGGGTGTACATTGGGTAGTACAAAGTGCTCCTGGAGCTGTATCTGGGATCAGTGCCATGGGCATCTGACTCTATATATGTGTGTGGCCGGAGTGAGCATGCCTGCTCTAGTGGCCAAGCATGGCCATGGTGGAGTGTGTGGCCGTGGGAGTGGATGGATAGCTAGCTAGCTAGCTTGCTAGCTATTTCCTTGTGTGTGTGTGTGCGAGAGTCCCTCTCTCCCTGGATGGATGGATGCGTGCCCCTTTATATAGGATAGGGTAGCTTAGGATGTAAGCTTGGTAGTGGGCATGGGTAAGGCATGGTGCATGTCATGCTTGTCCCCTGGGTCAATTCATAAATAGTGCCAGGGGACAAGTGACACTATACATGATGTCGTCGCGGTACGGTTGTCTTGTCCGCGGTATGGCCATCTCATCGGTGTCTTGTCGGGCAGCAGTCGGCAACCGGCTGGTTGGTGCAGTCGGTAGCCGGCTGGTCGGCACAGTCGGCAGCTGGACGGGGAGCCGGCAAGAGCAGCCGGGTAGTCGGACTGAGGGGCTTTGCTAGCCCCGATGTCTTGAAATATTGTCTTGCCGTCTTCGGGGTACCCGTGGTCAATTACTCCGTCAGTAGCCCCCAAGCCTCCGGGCAACTTGGCAAAGTTGGGCAGAGGTTTTTTGGCGAGTGTTCATGGAAATGATCATGAAAAAGACAAAGTTAGTCCATGCAGATATATCAAATGTTTACTCTCAGCATTGCAAGTTTTATGCGGAGGGTGCCGACTCGGTTTCGTCTGAGCCCCCTTCAATCTTTTTCATGTTCCCTCCGCTTTTTGGCTTGTGCTCTCGCTCGCCGGACAGCCGCTCCGCGGTCTGTGGCTGAGAGTGGGCCGCGAAGTGGAGTGTATAGTACTCAGAATCTGGGAGCAGATTTAACCGAGCAGATACTCATAAAGGAAATGACTGGGTCGCCCGAACTGTTTTCCTTCCTGGACGTTTTTCGCGTGGGTGGCCTCCAGCGTTCACTCTTGCTAGTCGGACAGCCGCTCTGCGGTCTGTGACTAAGAGTGGGCCTTTGGTACCATGCATGGTACTGAGCCGTCTGCGGGATCTAACGTCTCAGGCCAAGCGGCCAGCCCCCAGGCCAACTCTGCTTGGCGCCGGGGTGAACAGTGATGCAACTGTAAAAAAATGCGGAGATAGCACCCGAGCATCGCTCGGGGTTATCCGTGCTTGCGTGATGCAAAAATTTACGGGAGAGGAGCTCACATTGATTTTTGTGTAGTCGCGGTCGTCGAAAACAGCCGACGCGACTCGGCGCTTGCGGAGCGCGTCGGCGCACCCGCTGGGTGTAGCCTTCGAGCCCCTGGGTGCTCGAAGGGGGGTTCCGGCCGGTCAGGCTCCACCGGCCAGGCGGCGAGGTGTTTTGCAATGTCCTTTTTCTTCTTTTCTGCCAGCTGGGGGAGCCAGACAGAACTCTTCTCTTGTCTGCAATCTTCGCGGGGGCGCGCCAGCGCACCCGCTGGGTGTAGCCCCCGAGATTCAGGCTGACTGCTGAGCAGTCGGGCCGGATCTCCCGGCAACTACTTTGTCTTCTCTCTCTCGCGGGGGCGTGTCAGCGCACCCACTGGGTGTAGCCCCCGAGACTCGGGCCGACTGCTGAGCAGTCGGGCCGGATCTCCCGGCGACTACTTTGTCTTCTCTCTCTTGCGGGGGCGCGTCAGCGCACCCGCTGGGTGTAGCCCCCGAGATTTGGGCCGACTGCTGAGCAGTGTGGCCGGATCTCCCGGCGACTACTTTGTCTTCTTCCTCGCGGGGGTGCGTCAGCGCACCCGCTGGGTGTAGCCCCCGAGATTCGGGACGACTTCTGAGCAGTCGGGCCGGATCTCCCGGCGACTACTTTGTCTTCTCTCTCTTGCGGGGGCGCGTCAGCGCACCCTCTAGGTGTAGCCCCCGAGATTCGGGCTGACTGCTGAGCAGTCGGGCCGGATCTCTCGGCGACTACTTTGTCTTCTCTCTCTTGCGGGGGCGCGTCAGCGCACCCGCTGGGTGCATCGTCGGACCAGGAGGCAGTCCAGCCGGCTTGGCACAGCTGGCAGCGCGGGTCACGACTGACCGTCCAAGTGGCGAAGCAGACGGATGGGTCATCCGGACGGGTTTGCCTTTTCTTCTCTTTGTCCCGGCCGATCTCTTTTCTCTTTTTTTTGAGTCAGCCGGCTTGGCACCCGGCCACTTCTCTCTCAGCCGGCTTGGGCAGCCAGCACCTGACTTTTCTTCTCTGGCAGCCGGCCACTTCTTTCTTTAGTCCTACCAGACTTGGGCAGCCGGCCCGCTTCTTTTCTCTAGCACTCGGCCTATTTCTTTCTTCTTCTTTTTTTCACTGCCTGAGTAGTCGGCAGGAGCGGGACGGCGGCAGCCGGCGTCCGGGTCGCGGCGAAGCCGGCAGGCCGGGCTGTGGGGGAGCCGGCGAGGGCGAAGCCGGACGGAGCCGGACCCGGCCGGGCATGGACATTCGGACCTTTTTCTCTTCTTGGTCAGTCGGCCGAGGTCGGCGGCTGGAGCGGCGACCCAGAGCCGGCCTGGGGTGGGCGTTCGGAGGCAGACGGAGCCGGATCCGGCCAGGTGCGGGGCGGCGCTAGGGAGCCGGACACGGTCGGGCTCGAGGTGGAGCCGTCGCCCGCGCAGGCCGAACATAGGCGGCTAGCGCGGATGGGCACAGGGCGGCCGGGGAGCCGGCCAGCGCGGGAGCCGGCCGAGCGGGCAGGTCGGGCGGGCGGCACGGGAGGCCGGCCAGCGCGGGCCCCTGGCCGTGGGCAGAAGCGGATCTGGCACGTGCGACCCGGCCGTGGGCGGAGGCGGAGCCGGCAGGCGGCATATGAGGCTGGGGCCAGCGCTTTGGCCGGAGACGGCGACAAGCGGAGGAGCGTAAGCCCGCAGGGGCGCGGGGCGACCCGGCGGGAGCGGCCCAGCCATGGCGTAGGCAACCTGGCCACAGCAGGGGCGGTAGCGGGGTGAGGCGCACGGGGCATCGCCGGGAGCGAGCGCGGTGGAGGCCGGGTCGGTGGAAGCCGGCAGGCGGATGGGCAGCCGACCCTGGCCAGGCCCGGGGTGGCGTCGGGGAGCCGACGCGGGGTCGGATGCATCCTAGCTTGGGGAGTCGACCCGGAGCCGGTGCGGGGACCAGGCCGAGCGCGGCAGTGGCTGGCGGGCTAGAGTGGAGCGCTATGGTGGAGCGGGGTGTTTGAAGATCGCAGGGGAGGAGGCAGCGGCCACGGCGCGGTGGCGCGCTGAAGGACGAAACAGCAGCGGGGGCAGGGAGCGGCCCCAAGCGCGAGGGGTTCCTCCCCTGGTGGCATTTGAGCGAGGATGCAGCGGGAGCAGCTACAATCGGACAGCAACGCCATGGATATTGGAAGTGTTTGGGCATTGTGTGACTAATGCATGGCTAGTATCTGACCATAGTCAAGGAAGTGTACGACCATGGTATGGGGATTGAGTGGCTTGCTAGCTAGCGTGTATGAAGGAGCGACCGCATGCTACGGCCGGAGCTAGACAAGCGTGGAGGGGAGCGAGCGCGAGCAGCACGCGGATTGATGCAGGCGACCGAAGCGAGGCCCTAATCGCGGCGCGCGCGTGGACGGGCGGCAGCGTCGCAACGGCGGCGGTGAAGAAGGCGCAACCGACGGCGAGGACACGCCACCCCTCGCGTCCGCTCCGGGGGCGTGTCGGTGTCGAGCCCTCGAGCGCTACCGGAGAGACGGCGCGACGCCGCGGTGACGAGAAAGATGGCGAGGCCGATGGCAAGGACGCGCCGCCCCTCGTGGCCACTCCGGGGGCGGGTCGATGTTGAGCCCCCGAGCGCTACCGGAGAGACGGCGCGACGCCGCGGCGGAGGCGATGAAGAAAAAAGGGTCCCGCCCGGACAGTGAAACCAGCAGCAGCGTGGTAGCATAGTAGTAGTACTGCCCCACGATGGGCGCCAACTGTCGTGGTATTCTCACGGGGGGCTTGCGAGTCGACAGATGCCACAAGAGCTTAGTGTGAGGGTAAGACTGCTGCTGATAGGCCCGGGAGCGGGTATGCGAGTAGCACGCGCTGGTTTATCCAGGTTCGGGACTCTCCGGAGAGATAACACCCCTACTCCTGCATGTCTGAGTATATATCTGGGGTGTACATCGGGCAATACAAAGTGCTCCTGGAGCTGTATCTGGGATCAGTGCCATGGGCATCTGACTCTATATATGTGTGTGGCCGGAGTGAGCATGCCTGCTCTAGTGGCCAAGCATGGCCATGGTGAAGTGTGTGGCCGTGGGAGTGGATGGATAGCTAGCTAGCTAGCTTGCAAGCTATTTCCTTGTGTGTGTGTGTGTGCGCGCGAGAGTCCCTCTCTCCCTGGATGGATGGATGTGTGCCCCTTTATATAGGAGAGGGTATCTTAGGATGTAAGCTTGGTAGTGGGCATGGGTAAGGCATGGTGCATGTCATGCTTGTCCCCTGGGTCACTTCATAAATAGTGCCATGGGACAAGTGACACTGTACATGATGTCGTCACGGTACGGTTGTCTTGTCCGCGGTATGGCCGTCTCATCGGTGTCTTGTCGGGCAGCAGTCGGCAGCCGGCTAGTTGGTGCAGTCGGCAGCCGGCTGATCAGCACAGTCGGCAGCCGGACGGGGAGACGGCAAGAGAAGCCGAGCAGTCGGACTTAGGGCTTTGCTAGCCCCGATGTCTTGAAATATTGTCTTGCCGTCTTTGGGGTACCCGTGGTCAATTACTCCGTCAGCATCATAAAACACGTGACAAACATATCTGAGTCTAACATACTTCCTATGCATAGGCATTATATAAGCGAACAAACTATCAAGACAAGCAAAAACTAGCATATGCAAGGAAGTAGAAAGAAACAATAGCAATCTCAACATAACGAGAGGTAATTTAGTGACATGAAAATTTCTACAACCATATTTTCCTCTTTCATAATAGTCAATTTGTGGGGTCTAAAGTTGACACTCTTCCAAACCCACTTTCAGTATTATTGCAAACATTATTATCAATCTCATATTCATCATGGGGCTTAAATAAAATTTGAAGATCATAAGAAGAATCACCCCAATAAGTAGACATAGCAAAATTAGCATCCCCAAGCTTAGGGTTTTGCATAATATTAGCACAATTTACATTAACAGAATTTATAATAACATCATTGCAATCATTGTTTTTATTCAAGGAGCTATCGTGAATCTCTTCATAAATTTCTTCATCACAATTTTCAGATTCATGAATTTCAAGCAAAACTTCATAAAGATAATCTAGTGCACACAACTCACTAGAAATTGGTTCATCATAATTGGATCTCTTAAAAATATTAGCAAGTGGATGAGGATCCATAAACTTTAAGCAAGCAAAGATGCAAGCAAAAAGAAGGCACATGGTAACACAAGCAAAGAAAAGATCAAACGGAAGAGGGGCGAAGAAAAGGAAAATCCTTTAAAAAATCATTTTAGAAGTGGGGGAGAGGAAAACGAGAGGCGAATGGTGAATAATGTAATGCAAGAGATGAGAGTTTATGATGGGTACTTGGTATGTCTTGACTTGGCGTAGATCTCCCCGACAACGGCGCTAGAGATCCTTCCTGCTACTTCTTGACCTTGCGTTGGTTTTTCCCTTGAAGAGGAAAGGGTGATGCAGCAGAATAGAGTAAGTATTTCCCTCAGTTTTGAGAACCAAGGTATCAATCCAGTAGGAGACAACGCACAAGTCATCAAATGCCTGCACAAACAACAACTTGCACCTAACGCGATAAAGGGGTTGTCAATCCCTTCATGGTTACTTGCAAAGGTGAGATCTGATAGAGATAGGTAAACGGTAAAGTAAATATTTTTGGTATTATTGGTTTATAGATCAGAAAGTAAAAGATTGCAAAATAGTAGATCGGAAACTAATATGATGTAAACTAGAAGATTATATGATGGAAAACAGAAGATTATATGATGGAAAATAGAAGATTATATGATGGAAAATAGACCCGGTGGCCATAGGTTTCACTAGAGGCTTGTGACGCCCCTAATTCAATCGTACACTAATCATACACACAATTGTGTATGATCAAGATCAGGGACTCACGGGAAGATATCACAACACAACTCTACAAATAAAATAAGTCATACAAGCATCATATTACAAGCCAGGGCCCTCGAGGGCTCGAATACAAGAGCTCGATCATAGACGAGTCAGCGGAAGCAACAATATCTGAGTACAGACATAAGTTAAACAAGTTTGCCTTAAGAAGGCTAGCACAAACTGGGATACAGATCGAAAGAGGCGCATGCCTCCTGCCTGGGATCCTCCTAAATTACTCCTGGTCGTCGTCAGCAGGCTGCACGTAGTACTAGGCACCTCCCGAATAGTAGTAGTCATCGTCAACGGTGGCGTCTGGCTCCTGGGCTCCATCGTCTGGTCATAGCAATCGGGTATAGAAAGGGGAAAAAGAGGGAGCAAAGCAACCGTGAGTACTCATCCAAAGTACTCGCAAGGAAGGAGCTACACTACATATGTATGCATTGGTATCAAATGGATTAAGGGTATCAAATGTGGACTGAACTGCAGAATGCCGGAATAAGAGGGGGATAGCTAGTCCTTTCGAAGACTATGCTTCTGGTAACCTCCATCTTGCAGCAGAAGAAGAGAGTAGATGGTAAGTTCACCAAGTAGCATCGCATAACATAATCCTAACCGATGATCCTCCCCTCGTTGCCCTGTGAGAGAGCGATCACCGGTTGTATCTGGCACTTGGGAGGGTGTGTTTTATTAAGTATCCGGTTCTAGTTGTCATAAGGTCAAGGTACAACTCCAAGTCGTCCTATTACCGAAGATCACGGCTATTCGAATAGATTAACTTCCCTGTAGGGGTGCACCACATTTCCCAACACGCTCTATCCCCTTTGCCCGGACACACTTGCCTGGGCCATGCCCGGCCTCGGAAGATCAACACGTCGCAGCCCTACCTAGGCACAACAAAGAGGTCAGCACGCCGGTGTAAATCCTATGGCGCAGGGGTCTGGGCGCATCGCTCATTGCACACCTGCATGTTGCGTACGTGGCCGGTGAGCAGACCTAGCCACCCTTATACAAGAGCAGGCGTTCCAGTCCAACCCGGCGCGCGCCGCTCAGTCGCTGACGTCACAAAGGCTTCGGCTGATACCATGACGTCGAGTGCCCATAACTGTCCCCGTGTGGTTGGTTAGTGCATATAGGCCAGTAGCCACACTCAGATCAAATACCCAGATCTCCTTAAGCGTGTTATTTTGAAGTAACCGCGAACGCCGACCAGGGCCAGGCCCACCCCTCTCCTAGGTCGTCTCAACCTGCCCTGTCGCTCCGCCTCGAAGTAACAGTCGGGCGCCGTCGGGAACTCAGGCCCACCACTACCTGGATGGAGCCACCTGCCCCTTCAGCCCCCACATCTGAATCACTTGCGGGTACTCAACGAGCCGACCCGACTTTAGTCACCACCTGTATAGTATGTATATATGTATAAGTATTTACCCGTGATCACTTCCCGAGTGATCACGGCCCGATGATGATAAACTAGCATCCTATACTAAGCATGTAGGATTGCAGGTAAGGTATCAACAGTTGTAGCAACAATGACAGGCTATGCATCAGGATAGGATTAATAGAAAGGAGTAACATGCTACACTACTCTAATGCAAGCAGTATAGAGAAGAGTAGGCGATATCTGGTGATCAAGGGGGGGCTTGCCTGGTTGCTCTGGCAAGAGAGAGGGGTCGTCAACACCGTAGTCGAACTAGGGGTCGCCGGCAACCTCGAAGTCTACCGGAAAGAAGTAATGGAGGGGGAACACAATAAATAACAGAGCAATCAAAGCATCACAAAGTGTAACATGACAATACGCGGTGCTAGAGGTGACCTAACACGGTACTAGGTGATACCGGCGAAGGGGGGAAACATCCGGGAAAGTATTCCCGGTGTTTCGCGTTTTCGGACAGATGAACCGGAGGGGGAAGGTTGCAGGTTTGCTATGCTAGGGACGCGTGGCTGACAAACGCACTGCGTACTTGGATTCGTCTCGGTGTTCTGAGCAACTTTCATGTACAAAGTATTTTGATCCGAGTTACATATTATTTTATATGATTTTTCAAAGTTTTAAAGTTTTTCTAAAATTATTTATTAATTCAAATTAAAACAGGATATACTTTTTATACCCACTGAGGGCTAGCCACAGTCAATGACATGTGGGGCCAGGGGACTAGGTTGACCCAGTCAAATGTCCAGTCAGCAGTTGACTAGTCAACTGTTGACTGGTCAAACCTGGGTAGTGGGGCCCAGCTATCATTCTCACAGTTTTAACATTTTCTTTAAAAAAATATATTTAGAGGTGGGTACTTAAATTAGTTTATATTTAAACTAAGTTAATGGCCTTGGGCCCACGGGTCAGTGGCAGTTTAGGGGTTTTTAGTTAGTGGAAAATGATGCCTCGTCAGCAGGTTAATGCGGCTAATCACCTGGATTAACAAGGGACGGCAGCAACGACCATCCGGCCAACTCCGGCGTCGGACGGGCGCGTGACTAGGGGCGCCTCAATGCCCTTGGCGCGGCGCAGCGGATGATGGTCGCGGTAGGTGCAGGGGCGGTCTGCCGCGGTGCCGGCGTCGAGGCGAGCGGCGGCCGGAGCGGGCGTGGTTGTCGGCACGTGCGGCGGGCAGAGGCAGCTGCGGGGCGGCTGCATGCGAAGGCGGCTAAGGCGTAGGCGGTGGCCACGCGAGCCGAGGATGCGCGGGAGCAGCGGCGGTGAGGCGGCCATGGCTAGCAGCGGTGAGCGCGGCCGTGGCAGCAAAAGGCGGCAACGACGGCAGTGGGAGGCACCAGAGGTAGTGGTGGGCAGCAGTAGCAGGAGAAGGCACGGCCGGAGAATCCGGAGCTCGGGTGAGTGCGAGCTCACCGGGGGCTGGCCGCGATGGGGCACGCGAGGGCGAGCGCCTGGGCGCGGGGACGGTGCGGTAGGTGAGCACGAGCGGTGCACACGGACGATGGCTACGGCGGGAGACAGAGGAAGGAAAGAGGGGGGTGGACGCGGCTCACTGCGAGGGAGATCGTGGGTGTGCTCAGAACCGCGGGGAGGCACCGGTGGTGGAGATCGACGGCAATGGTGCTGTGGCCGTGGGGGAAGGAGTCGATGCGGGCGTTATTGAGGTGGTCTCCCGGCCACAATCCAGCAGTGTAGGCATCAAAGACGAGGACGTCGGTCCTCTTGGGCTCCAGACGACGACGAATGGTGGCTGTTGGCCACGCCAACGGAGGTGCTGCGACGGCGACAACACTCGGTGGAGGGGCGGACAAGGTGAGGGGAGAGGTAGTGGGTGAGGAGGAAAAGATCTCTGGGGGGATGACGAGGTCGAGGGGGCTCGCCCTTATCCCCTCGGTGGTGTAGTGGTGCGCGGGGTTGAGCGCCTGCGGCCATGGCGCCACGGCCTTCTCCTGTAGCCGGAGGGGGGAAGAAAAGCTGCGGTTGTTGGGCTGGGCTGCACTGTGTGCGCCTAGAGCCCAGTCGAACAGTGCGCTCTGTTTTCTTTTCCCTTTTTATTTTATTGTATGTTCTCCTTTTTTTTCTATTTACTTTAGTTTTATAAATTATAAATATTTCACTATAATTAGTTTTGTAAAATATGTCACTGCCACAAAAGTTTGGCAACTTTAATTAAATTATTTATAATATTTTACTATTAAAAAGGTATTTAAATAATAGTTTAAGCCTCTGATTTAATTGCTTTAGTGTATTTAAGTAATTTACAAAAAGATGATTTATCCACCAATATTACTTATGAATTATTTGTCATAGTTTGTACTTTTTAGTTTTGAATTTTGAAAACTTTAAATTTTTACTTTGATTTAAATTTGAATATGAACCATCTTTGACTCGAGTGAGATTAGCAACAGTAATGATGGTGACCTGGCATCATTAGCAGGGGATTACTGCAGCTTAATTATCCGGGCGTCACAATTCTCCTCCACTATAAGAAATCTAGTCCCAAGATTTAAGACATAGTAAAAGGGGGTAGGTTTGGGTACAAATCTAGCGGGTCTTCTCAACCTGGGTTGCTCTTCTCGAAGAGGCCGGTCCAATACATTGATGTCTTCATTTCTCTGCTTCAGGTCATCATGATGAAGTCGGCATCCTTTCTTCAGGAACTCCATCGTACTTACGAAAGGACAATGGGTAACTTCGAAAGAACGGACCTTACAAGGTTGACTATCCGACAGATAACTCACAGAATGTGGTAGAAAGTAATTCTCAAATAGATACTTAAGAACATATCGAGAGTAAAGTAAGAAGGTAACATGAGAAGATTCCAATGGGCAGGCAATCGTTCGATGGCCTAATCAGAAAGTGAAAGGGGTTCAGAGCAATTAGAATAAGTATTGCGTCTGCTACCAGAATAGATCACTAGTCAGGTGGCCCGTGAATTACATACGAAGTCAAGTGTGAGGAATAACTTTGACAACAGGGTGTACAGGAGAGTCAGGTTTCGATCCTGTGGAACTGTGGGTTATGGGCCCACCATGTGGGTTAAAAGTAGGAAGGGGGTGACGTCTTGCATGATCATGTAATCAAGGCATGTCAGAGGATAGACTATCGATTATGTCGGCAACAACCATTGGTACCAAGGGTGAGGGACGAAGAGAACCATTTTCCTGCTCGTTGAACGAGGCGGACCAATAGGCAAAGTTCTCGTCCATCGGTGGTTACCGGAATGCTATCAACAAAAGCAACAGGGTCTTACTGACATGGTTGTACACCAAGGAGTTTACATAAGCAGAAGAATATTACTGCTTAGATCATATAGATCACCAGAAAGGTTAAACAAAACAATGGAAAGGAAAATGTGATCTTCATATTAAACAGAACAATGGAAAGGAAAATGTGCTTAAACACAAATTTCAGGGGTATATCCTTCCCAAGGACAAACAGAGCATGATATCCATGATAGGATATAACGTAGAAAACCCTTTAGGAAAGGGGAGAGAAATTTCATGACATTACCCATACAATGGTGTTTGGATAATTGAGCGAGAAACATTTAGCATTGGGCTTCAAATGTTCTTTGTTGAAAATTGGAGTACCACAGACATGCTTCGAGATAGCGTTGGCGTGGTATTCAAGCAAAGGTTAGACTTTGCATACTCAAATGATCCATCAGGAACAATTTGTAGAATAAGTCTTACAATTTACTCATGGAAGAATGGATAACCTTGTAGAAAAGGAAACTATAACACTAGGTCCTCCGGCCAGGTGCGCTAGGCATGATATCACCTTACCGGGTCATCTAAATACCAACGTTATACTCTTGGAAATATGTTCAAGCCATCATATCTGACCGAGTTTCAGATCTGATTGGTGTCAGGATATCTCAGACTCAGGATATCCCAAAGGTCTTACTTGGCACAGACACTAATTAAAACATAAAACTACATCTAACTAGACGCTAGATAAATTATTTAATGCAAAACAGAACCTAAAAAGCAAAAACAAAAATAAAATTGGGTTGCCTCGCAACAAGCACTATTGTTTAACGCCCTTAGCTAGGCATTGATAATTTAGTGATGCTCACACGAAAGAAAATAATTGAAACACAAAGAGAACATCATAAAACACGTGACAAACATATCTGAGTCTAACATACTTCCTATGCATAGGCATTATATAAGCGAACAAACTATCAAGACAAGCAAAAACTAGCATATGCAAGGAAGGAGAAAGAAACAATAGCAATCTCAACATAACGAGAGGTAATTTAGTGACATGAAAATTTCTACAACCATATTTTCCTCTCTCATAATAGGTACATGTAGGATAATAATCATATTCAACAATATACCTATCACATAAAAATTTCTCTTCATGATCCACATGCATGCAAAGTTGACACTCTTTCGAAAAAGTGGGATTACCATAAAATAAAGTCATGACCTCTCCGAACCCACTTTTATCAAAAACTTTATAAGATTGAACATTATCCAAATATGTGGGGTCTAAAGTTGACACTCTTCCAAACCCACTTTCAGTATTATTGCAAACATTATTATCAATCTCATATTCATCATGGGGCTTAAATAAAATTTGAAGATCATAAGAAGAATCACCCCAATAAGTAGACATAGCAAAATTAGCATCCCCAAGCTTAGGGTTTTGCATAATATTAGCACAATTTACATTATCAGAATTTATAATAACATCATTGCAATCATTGTTTTTATTCAAGGAGCTATCGTGAATCTCTTCATAAATTTCTTCATCACAATTTTCAGATTCATGAATTTCAAGCAAAACTTCATAAAGATAATCTAGTGCACACAACTCACTAGCAATTGGTTCATCATAATTGGATCTCTTAAAAATATTAGCAAGTGGATGAGGATCCATAAACTTTAAGCAAGCAAAGATGCAAGCAAAAAGAAGGAACATGGTAACACAAGCAAAGAAAAGATCAAACGGAAGCGGGGCGAAGAAAAGGCAAATCCTTTCAAAAATCATTTTAGAAGTGGGGGAGAGGAAAACGAGAGGCGAATGGTGAATAATGTAATGCAAGAGATGAGAGTTTATGATGGGTACTTGGTATGTCTTGACTTGGCGTAGATCTCCCCGACAACGGTGCCAGAGATCCTTCCTGCTACTTCTTGACCTTGCGTTGGTTTTTCCCTTGAAGAGGAAAGGGTGATGCAGCAGAATAGAGTAAGTATTTCCCTCAGTTTTGAGAACCAAGGTATCAATCCAGTAGGAGACAACGCACAAGTCATCGAATGCCTGCACAAACAACAACTTGCACCCAACGCGATAAAGGGGTTGTCAATCCCTTCATGGTTACTTGCAAAGGTGAGATCTGATAGAGATAGGTAAACGGTAAAGTAAATATTTTTGGTATTATTGGTTTATAGATCGGAAAGTAAAAGATTGCAAAATAGTAGATCGAAAACTAATATGATGTAAACTAGAAGATTATATGATGGAAAATAGAAGATTATATGATGGAAAATAGAAGATTATATGATGGAAAATAGACCCGGTGGCCATAGGTTTCACTAGAGGCTTGTGACGCCCCCGATTCAATCGTACACTAATCATACACGCAAACGTGTATGATCAAGATCAGGGACTCACGAGAAGATTTCACAACACAACTCTACAAATAAATTAAGTCATACAAGCATCATATTACAAGCCAGGGCCCTCGAGGGCTCGAATACAAGAGCTCGATCATAGACGAGTCAGCGGAAGCAACAATGTCTGAGTACAGACATAAGTTAAACAAGTTTGCCTTAAGAAGGCTAGCATAAACTGGGATACAGATCGAAAGAGGCGCATGCCTCCTGCCTGGGATCCCCCTAAACTACTCCTGGTCGTCGTCAGCGGGCTGCACGTAGTAGTAGGCACATCCCGAGTAGTAGTACTCATCGTCGACGGCGGCGTCTGGCTCCTGGGCTCCATCGTCTGGTCGCAGCAATCGGGTATAGAAAGGGGGAAAAGAGGGAGCAAAGCAACCGTGAGTACTCATCCGAAGTACTCGCATGCAAGGAGCTACACTACATATGTATGCATTGGTATCAAATGGATTAAGGGTATCATATGTGGACTGAACAGCAGAATGCCGGAATAAGAGGGGGATAGCTAGTCCTTTCGAAGACTATGCTTTTGGTCACCTCCATCTTGCAGCAGAAGAAGAGAGTAGATGGTAAGTTCACCAACTAGCATCGCATAGCATAATCCTAACCGATGATCCTCCCCTCGTCGCCCTGTGAGAGAGCGATCACCGGTTGTATCTGGCACTTGGAAGGGTGTGTTTTATTAAGTATCCGGTTCTAGTTGTCATAAGGTTAAGGTACAACTCCAAGTCGTCCTGTTACCGAAGATCACGGCTATTCGAATAGATTAACTTCCCTTTAGGGGTGCACCACATTTCCCAACACGCTCGATCCCCTTTGCCCGGACACACTTTCCTGGGTCATGGCCGGCCTCGGAAGATCAACACTTCACAGCCCTACCTAGGCACAACAGAGAGGTCAGCACGCCGGTCTAAATCCTATGGCACAAGGGTCTGGGCCCATCACCCATTGCACACCTACACGTTGCGTACGCGGCCGGTGAGCAGACCTAGCCTCCCTTATACAAGTGCAGGCGTTCCAGTCCAACCTGGCGCGCGCCGCTCAGTCGCTGACGTCACGAAGGCTTCGGCTGATACCACGACGTCGACTGCCCATAACTGTCCTCGTGTAGTTGGTTAGTGCGTATAGACCAGTAGCCAGACTCAGATCAAATACCCAGATCTCGTTAAGCGTGTTATTTTGAAGTAACCGCGAACGCCGACCAGGGCCAGGCCCACCTCTCTCCTAGGTGGTCTCAGCCTGCCCTGTCGCTCCGCATCGAAGTAACAGTCAGGGGCCGTCGGGAACTCAGGCCCACCACTACCTGGATGGAGCCACCTGACCCTTCAGCCCCCACATCTGAATCACTTGCGGGTACTCAACGAGCCGACCCTACTTTAGTCACCACCTGTATAGTATGTATATATGTATAAGTATTTACCCGTGATCACCTCCCGAGTGATCACGGCCCGATAGTATAGCATGGCAGACGGACAAGAATGTCGGGCCACTGATGATAAACTAGCATCATATACTAAGCATGTAGGATTGTAGGTAAGGAATCAACAGTTGTAGCAACAATGACAGGCTATGCATCAGGATAGGATTAATGGAAAACAGTAACGTGCTACACTACTCTAATGCAAGCAGTGTAGAGAAGAGTAGGCTATATCTGGTGATCAAGGGGGGCTTGCCTGGTTGCTTTGGCTAGAGAGAGGGGTCGTCAACACCGTAGTCGAACTAGGGGTCGCCGGCAGCCTCGGAGTCTACCAGAAAGAAGTAACGGAGGGAGAACACAATAAATAGACGAGCAATCAAAGCATCACAAAGCTTAACATGAAAATACACGATGCTAGAGGTGACCTAACACAGTACTAGGTGATACCAGCGAAGGGGGGAAACATCCGGGAAAGTATTCCCTGTGTTTTGCGTTTTCGGACAGATGAACCGGAGGGGGAAGGTTGCAGGTTTGCTATGCTAGGGACGCGTGGCTGACAAACGGACTGCGTATTTGGATTCGTCTCGACGTTCTGAGCAACTTTCATGTACAAAGTATTTTGATTCGAGTTACAGATTATTTTATATGATTTTTCAAAGTTTTAAAGTTTTTCTAAAATTATTTATTAATTCAAATTAAAACAGGATATACTTTTTGTACCCACTGAGGGCTAGCCACAGTCAATGACATGTGGGGCCAGGGGACTAGGTTGACCCAGTCAAATGTCCAGTCAGCAGTTGACTAGTCAACTGTTGACTGGTCAAACCTGGGTAGTGGGGCCCAGCTGTCATTCTCATAGTTTTAACATTTTCTTTTAAAAAAGATATTTAGAGGTGGGTACTTAAATTAGTTTATATTTAAACTAAGTTAATGGCCTTGGGCCTACGGGTCAGTGGCAGTTTAGGGGTTTCTAGTTAGTGGCAAATGATGCCTCGTCAGCAGGTTAAGGCGACTAATCACCTGGGTTAACAACGGACGGCGGCGACGACCATCCGGCCAACTCCGGCGTCGGCCGGGTGCGTGACTAGGGGCGCCTGAAAGCCCTTGGCACGGCGCAGCGGATGGTGGTCGTGGTAGGTGCGGGGGCGGTCTGCTGCGGTGCCGGCGTCGAGGCAAGCGGTGGCCTGAGCGGGCGTGGTTGCCAGCACACGCGGCGGGCAGAGGTAGCTGTGGGGCAGCTGCAGGCGAAGGCGGCTAAGGCGTAGGCGGCGGCCACGCGAGCCGAGGACGCGTGGGAGCAGCGGCGGTGAGGCGGCAATGGCTAGCAGCGGTGAGCTCGGCCGCGGCAGCAAAAGGCGGCAACGACGTCAATGGGAGGCACCGGAGGTAGTGGTGGGCAGCAGTAGCAGGAGAAGGCGCGGCCGGAGAATCCGGAGCGCGGGTGAGTGCGAGCTCACCGGGGGCTGGCCTCGACGGGGCACGCGAGGGCGAGCGCTTGGGCGCGGCGACGGTGCGGTTGGTGAGAGCGAGCGGTGCACACGGACGATGGCTACGGCGGGAGACAGAGGAAGCAAAGAGGGGGGTGGACGCGGCTCACTGTGAGGGAGCTCGTGGGCGTGCTCAGAACCGCGGGGAGGCACCGGTGGTGGAGATTGACGGCGATGGCGCCTTGGCCATGGGGGAAGGAGCCGATGCGGGTGTTACTGAGGTGGTCTCCTGGCCCCGATCCAGCAGTGTAGGCGTCGAAGACGAGGACGTCGGTCCTCTTGGGCTCCAGAGGACGACGAATGGTGGCCGTTGGCCACGCCAACGGAGGTGCTGCGACGGCGACAACACTCGGTGGAGGGGCGGACAAGGTGAGGGGAGAGGTAGTGGGTGAGGAGGAAAAGATCTCTGGGGGGATGACGAGGTCGAGGGGGCTCGCCCTTATCCCCTCGGTGGTGTAGTGGTGCGCGGGGTTGAGCGCCTGCAGCCATGGCGCCGCGGCCTTCTCCTGTAGCCGGAGGGGGGAAGAAAAGCTGCGGTTGTTGGGCTGGGCTGCACTATGTGCGCCTAGAGCCCAGTCCAACAGTGCGCTTTGTTTTCTTTTCCCTTTTTATTTTATTTTATGTTCTCCTTTTTTTGTTTCTATTTACTTTAGTTTTATAAATTATAAATATTTCACTATAATTAGTTTTGTAAAATATGTCACTGCCACAAAAGTTTGGCAACTTTAATTAAATTAGTTATAATATTTTACTATTAAAAAGGTATTTAAATAATAGTTTAAGCCTCTGATTTAATTGCTTTAGTGTATTTAAGTAATTTACAAAAAGATGATTTATCCACCAATATTACTTATGAATTATTTGCCATAGTTTGTACTTTTTAGTTTTGAATTTTGAAAAATTTAAATGTTTACTTTGATTTAAATTTGAATATGAACCGGCTTTGACTCGAGTGAGATTAGCAACAATAATGATTGTGACCTAGCATCATTAGCAGGGGATTACTGTAGCTTAATTATCCGGGAATTAGAAGGCTTCTCTCAAGATAGAAAATATTAGGATAGGTGAACAAATTACTGCCGAGCAATTGATAGAAAAACGCAAAGTTATGACGATATCTAAGGCAATGATCATGAATATAAGCATCACGTCCATGTCAAGTGGACCGAAATGATTCTTCATCTACTACTATTACTCCACACATCGACCGACTCCTGCCTGCATCTAGAGTATTAAGTTCATGAAGAACAGAGTAACGCATTAAGTAACATGACATGATGTAGAGGAATAAACTCAAGCAATATGATGTAAACCCCATCTTTTTATCCTTGATGGCAACAATACAATACGTGCCTTGCTACTGTCACTGGGAAAGGAAAGCGCAAGATTGAACCGAAAGCTAAGCACTTCTCCCATTGCAAGAAAAACCAACTAGTTGGTCAAACCAAATCGATAGTTCGAAGAGACTTGCAAAGATATCAAATCATGCATATAAGAATTTAGAGGAGATTCAAATAATATTCATAGATAAGCTGATCATAAATCCAGAATTCATCGGATCTCGGCAAACACACCGAAAAACGTATTACATCAAATAGATCTCCAAGAACATCGGGGAGAACATGGTATTGTGAATTAAAGAGATAGAAGATGCCACCTAGATACTAGCTATGGACCCATAGGTCTATGGTAAACTACTCACGCTTCATCGGAAGGGCAATGGTGTTGATGTAGAAGCCCTCCACGATTGAATCCCCCTCCGAAGGACGCCGGAAAAGGCCCCTAGATGGGATCTCACGAGTATAGAAGGTTGCGGCGGTGGAAAAGTGTTTTCGTGGCTCCCATGGTTGTTTTGGGATATATGGTAATATATAGGCGGAAGAAATAGGTCGAAGGAGTCACAAAGGGCCCACAAGGGTGGCGGGCGCGCCCTACCCCCCTTCCCGCGCCCTCCGTCCTTATGGCTGCCTCATGGCTTCCCTGACATGCACTCCAAGTCCTTTAGATGTCTTCTGGTCCAAGAAAAATCATTGCGAAAGTTTATTCCGTTTGGACTCCGTTTGGTATTCCTTTTTTACAAAACTCTAAAACAAGGAAAAAAACAGAAATTGGCACTAGGCTCTAGGTTAATAGGTTAGTCCCAAAAATCATATAAAATAACATATTAATGCATATAAAACATCCAAAACAGATAATATAATAGCATGGAACAATAAAAATTATAGATACGTTGGAGACGTATCACTGGCTGGCCCCCTCCATGCGGTTCCCGCGTCTTCCTGCACGTTCGCAGCGTTGAGGAGCTCCTGGAGGTGGTCCAGCTGACTGCGCCATTCGTCGCCCTCCAGTGTCTCAACTTCTTCTACCGCTGCTTGCACGGCACACAGGTTCTGCGCCGGTGTGTCGTAGATCATACGTCCGACTCCCATCATATTAGCGATGGCCCTGCCGCGTTGCCGGACGGCGCCGGCTGGGCTGGGCTTGCCTGCAGCCGGCGTGCCGCCTGTTGTGCGGTCGATCTTGTGCTGGCTAGCCTCGGCGTGACGCTTCATGGCCGCCATCTTGGTGGCGCTGTCGAGCAGCTTGACGTGGATTTCTTCTAGCACCGTTGGGCTGGGGTCAGAATGATGGGAGCAGCCAGGTCCCGCATTGTTGCTTGCAATGTGTCCTCGGTGGCCCCGCCATGGTCCTGGCTGTCGCCAGTGACCATCACCTTCACGAAGATGCCAGCATCGAGCGTGTCGGTAGAGGCGTCGCTAGCGACAGGAGGGAGCGGGTCGTCGACGATCACCACGTCGTTGGGGTACCCGTCGGCAGCGACCGCATCAAAGAGGCTGAGCTTCCTGAAGTGGTCGATGAGGTATCTCTAGGGGCAGACGTCTCCTACGTTGGGTGATGCACCGGTGCAAGCACAAACGAACGCATCGGGATGGTTGATCAAGCCAAATGTGATGCGCTCGCCGGGGGGAAGGGTGGTTCCTGTCCAGAACATAACTCTGGCCGACGCCAAGATGGCCCCACGGTGGCCGCCAACTGTCGTGGTAATCTCACGGCAGATGCTAGGGGGTGGCTTATCATGGGTGGACCCATGAGGACGTCGTCGGGTTCTGGAAGCAAGAGTGACCACGAGCTCGGGAGCACACGAGACGTACCTAGGTTCGGGGCTCTTCAGAGAGATAATACCCCTAGTCCTGCTGAGATGACTATGATCAAGAGTATACAGAGTTACTCCTAGAGTTGTGTTGCTAGAGCAGGAAGAAGGGTAGAGATCTCCCTCTTCTCCTAGCTATGGTGTTTGTGCGGAATGGGAGCTGAACCCTTTGCATGGGTGAACCTGGGGGGGTCTTATAGGTCGACGCCCCCAGGGGTACAATGGTAATACAACTGGGTGTAGGACCCGGACGTCCGTGTCTAAGGTCGTCGGGTTCTCCCCGATTGTTGGGGCCCGCCTCTGGAGGACCCTGCCGCCTGCCGAGAATCTGACCGACAGGTAGGGCCCATCGCTTGTGGGCCATGCGGATTGCCTTTTGCTATAGCGTGGTCCTTGCTGACGATGGCCGCGTCATACATCGTATGGCTACAGTCCCGCATCATGCGGGTAGGTGGCCGCTTGGTCAGCCCGCACTATAGCCACGCCCCTCTGGGATTCGGGGGAGCAGGCAACACTGTAGCCACGCCCTGTCTCGTTGTGGTTGGTGAGTGCAGACTCCGGGGAGGAGGAGGGGCCGACTGCTGGAAGCCGTCCCGCCCCTAAGGCCGCCTTCTAGGAGTGCGCCATCTTCTGGAAGCTGGCCACATGGACCTAGTCGGCCTAGGGAGCCGGCCACACGGCTTGTCGACGTGAGGCGCTTTGCCAGACCCGATGTCTTGAAATGTTATTGGGTGCGGATGAGGCTACCCGGGGTACATCCCCCCGACAATTTGATTGCTTTATATTTACTGTTCCTTCTCCCTCTTGTCTCCGGTAGACCCCAAGATCGATGCTCCTCCCGAGTACAACTACACTCCTGACGACCATCGCATTTCAGCAGAGATTCCAGGCAAGCAAAGTCCCCTTGACCATTTCTATATCGCCCATTCTTTTTCTCTCATGCTTGCATTAGATTTTGCTACTGTTGTTCGTTAGCTCCTATTCTGATACATAGCCTTCTTTTGTAAACTGCTATTGTTACTTTACACATTATCCTATATTCTCAGTATAGGTTGTTTAGTGATCCATCTATGACACCTCATCCTTGTCCTTATTGCCCCACTTTGTTAACGGTGACTCTATCAACTTGATCGATGTGCAGAGACCGACACATCACCATACCCCCTAGCTGTACAACTCTAAAGAGCTACTATTGAGTTTCAAGGGTGATACCTCGTATCACACTCCTAATGATATCTCTGTAGTGTAGCTAATCAGTCATGGATTTCAAAGGCTGATCCCTCGTTCACCACTCTCGATGGTGACTCTGTCGTGCAACACCTCAAGTGTGAACCCTTCGAGCGTGATTCCTCCAAGGTCATCTTGACAGTTACTTCGAATGGGAATCCATCGAGGGTGATTCCTCAGATTTTCCCCATTGATGTTATGGACACATGGACACCCTGACTTTACCTCAGTTCCTTGTTGAATTCGGGTCGGCCCGACGGGTACCCACGAGAGCTACCGGAGTCGGGTTGACCAGGATGGTACCCACGAGATAATTATGAGGCATGCCCAGGCAGGCAGACCGCCCTAGAGAGGGATGGGCCTGACCCTTGTCGTAAGTCCTCGAGACGGGGCGACGGGATCACTGATCGTCTCCACGCACTCCCAAGACACTATCAGGTATGGATATGTGATCTTAGTTAGCCTCCGACCTTTTTGCACTAACCAGCACACGAGAATAATTATGGGCACTTAGCGTCGTACAATTCTTCCGAAAGCTCACATGCATCAGCAGTTGAGCGGCACGCGCCCGGGTGGTTCGCATAAGCACTTGCTTTGTATCAAGAGGTAGCCAGGACTGATCCCGACCGTCCTTGCAACGTGCAGGATTGCAAAGGATGATTGGCCCATGACACCTTCAAATTTAGGATGTAGAATGGTGTGCTGGTCTCGCTGTTGAGCCTAGGTAGGACTACGGTGTGTTGATCAGCCGAGGTCGGGCATGACCCCGAAAAGTGTGTTCGGCCGGAGTTAATCGAGCGTGTTGGGTAAGTTGGTGCACCCCTGCAAGAAAGTATACATATTCGAATAGCCATGTCCATGGTAATGGACGCTTGGAATTGTATCCGGATCTATTACAACTAGAACTGGATACAGGAGACACTAATGGATATGATTGCCCTGGGATCATTTTCTCGCAGGGAGTCGAGGAAGGATCTCTGAGCATTACTACCACATACATATTACTTACATTATGCTAATCTGCACTCTTCTAATGTTGCAAGACGCTGCAAGATGCTAGTGTTTGATAGGCTAGGCCTTCCCTTCTAGTCTGGCAATTCTACAGTTTAGTCCAAAGATATAGCCCCATTCCTTTGATACCGATGCATACTTAGTATAGATCTGATGTAAGTTTTGTGAGTACTTTGGATGAGTACTCACGGTTGCTTTGCTACCCATTTCCCCTCTACCCGATTGCTACAATCAGATGATGGAGCCCAGGAGTCAGCCGATCCCGCGAATGACTACTACTGCCTCGACGGAGCCTACTACTACATGGAGACTGCCGACGACCAGGAGTAGTTAGGAGGCTCCCAGGAAGGAGGCATGCACCTTTTTGATCTAGATGTCGTTGTTTTGGTCGTCATTCTTAAGGAAAACTTGTTTATGTATGACTATACTCAGATCTTGTTGCTTCCGCTGACTTATGTATTCGAGCCTTCATGGCCCTGGCTTGTATTATAAAGTTGCATGACTTTAATTTGAGTCTAGACTTGTCTTGTGATATCTTCCCGTGAGTCTCTTATCTTGATCGCGTGCATTTGCGTGTATGATTAGCGCACAATTTAGTCGGGGCGTCACATCAACTATGTCAAGATCCATGTACTCGAGAGTTCCACTGATGTTTGAAGCATTTCGTTTGACACAGTGGCAACAAATACATGTGTTCGTATTATTTCAAATATATACAACAACTTAAAGGTAACACTGCTTGCTTAAGTTACACATGAGAAAACAAAATTTAGCTAGGTAAATACTTCACTAAGTTGTATATCATATTCTTGTATGTCTTAAATCCTCTCATACATATGGGCAGGTGTGGCAACGCAGACATTCATGGTCTAGTATTACATACAAACCGGACAAAGTTAGACAAGTTCAAAATAACTAAACTACATGAGGTACCGGATGATGACCTCGTATGCATGGCCTCACTAGCAGCGGGATCTCTACCGCCATCATCGGAGTCATCGTTGGCATGGTCCTTCCAGCGGAAGAAGGGAGCATAGGGTCCGTGGTAGCTCTGGTCAGCCGATGCCTCACACTCATGGCATAGCTGATCGAGTTCCTTCACTACCACGGACAGGCGGTCGGCAGCCGTGTCTCGCCTGGTCCGTTGTCCCCTAGGCTTGCCCTTGCCACCGACGGCAGCCTCACGCTTAAACTTGGACACCCCTATCTTGTAGAGTTGGTCATTGATTCGGCACCGACATCGAACAAACGTCTAAGCAATAGTCTTGGGCCCATGCAAGAGTTATGCTACTTGTGAGCTGCGTTGGGATTTCCTCAAAAAGGAGAGGATGATGCAGTATAGTAGAGATAATTATTTCCCACGGTTAAGAACCAATGTTATCAATCCAGTAGGAGAACCACGCAACACCTTGTTAATAGTACCTACAGACAAAATAACAAATACTTGCACCCAACACAAACAAGGGGTTGAATCCCTCTGTGGTTAATTGCAAGGATCAAATCTCATAGTGATAGATAGATAGATATATAAAAACGCAAAATAAAATAAACTAAATAAAATTGCAGCAAGCTATTTTTGAATTTTAATATATGATAAAAGATAGACCCGGGGCCTTAGTTTTCCTTAAGGCTTCTCTCCCGGAGATAGCATATGGTGGGTAAACAGATTACTATTGGGCAATTGATAGAAAAGCGAATAATCATGACGATATCCAAGGCAATGATCACAAGAGATAAGAGTAACATAACATAATAGTAGTAAGTATGTTGTAACATTAACGCCCAGGGATCCTTTCTCGACTCCCTGCGAGAAAGCAATCCCGGAGCCACATATCCATTTCATGCCTCAACATCCAGTTCTAGTTGTATCAATCGGAATACAACTCTGAGCAACCATTACTGTGGACATGGCTATTCGAATAGATCAATCTTCCCTGTGGGGGTGCACAAACTTACCCAACATGCTCGATCAACTCCAGCCGGACACACCATCAGGTCATGACCGGCCTCGGCCGATCAACACACCGTAGTCCTACCTAGGCTCAACAGAGAGGCCATCACGCCGGTCTACATCCTATGCGCAAGGGTCTTGGGCCCGTCGCCCTTTGCACTCCTGCACGTTGCGTACGTAGCCGGTGAGCAGACCTAGCCCTCTTATACAAGCGCAGGCTTAGCCAGTCCAACCCAGCGCGCGTCACTTAGTCGCTGAAGTCGGAACAGCTTTAGGGTGATACATACGACGCATAGTGCCCATACTTATTCCTGTGTGGTGTTTAGTGCGAAAAGGCCAGAGGCCTACTCGGATCACATATCCAAACCATTAGTGTCTTGATAGCGCGCGGAAATGAGCAGAGACTCACGATCATGTGACCTCGTCGCCCCGTCTCCTGGACTTACAGAAAGGGCCTGGAATGCCTGGCCTCGCCACGTAATTATCTCGTGGGTACCCTCCAGGACAATCCAACTACACATCGGTACACTCATGGTCAACCTGACTTCACATTTCTCTCGTGGGTACCCCTCAGGGCCGACCTGACTTCATCATGGTTCTGGGGTAAAGTCAAAGTAACCGTGTGTCCAAAATAGTAAGGGGGAAACTCGAGGAATCACCCTCGATGAATTCACACTCGATGTAACCATCAAGGTGGACTTGGAGGAATCACCCCTGATGGTCCACACTTGAGGGGTTGCACGACAGAGTCATTATCGGGAGTGGTAAAGGAGGAATCACCCTCGATGACCATGACCAAATAGCTGCACTATAGAGTTAACATCAGAAGTGCTATACGAGGTATCAACCTCGGCACCCGATAGTAACCCTGCAGTGTTGTACAACTAAGGGGGTGGGTGATGTGATGTGTCCGGCTCTGGATGTCGATCATGTTGATCGCATTGTCGGAGATAAAGCGGGGGCAGCTAGGAAAAGGTGAGGGGGGTCATTGATGGATCACTAACCAACCTATACTAAAAGTTTTAGTATAAGCAAGTAAGGTACAAAGCAGGTTACAAAATAAGGCTATGCATCAGAATAGGATCAAATAAAAGCAGTACCGAGGTAATAATGCAAGCATAAGAGAGAAGAGAATGGGCGATATCGGAATGATCAAGGGGGTTTGCTTGCCTAGAAGCTCTATTGAAAAGGAAGGAGAGTCGTCGGTGATATAGCTGATCATAGGGGCAACGTCGGTCTCGGGTTCTACCGGAGAGAAGAGGGGAAGAAACAATAAATATAACGAAAACATATGCATCACTATGCATGACATGAGAATATGCAGAGCTAGGTTTGACCTAACGCGGTACTACACGTTGTAGACGAAGAGGGAAAACAACCGAAGGGGTTTTCCCGATGTTTAGAATTTTTCGGACAGACGAGGAGAGGGGGACGGTTCCATGTTCAACATGCTAGGGGCATGTGACAGATGAATTGATTGCATATTCGGATTCGTTGGCTTTTTCTGAGCAACTTTCATATATAAATTATTTTCATCTAACTTACGAATTGATTTATATGATTTTCAAAGTTTTAAACATTTTCTGGATTTATTTTAATTTGTAAATAAATAGTAAACTGCTTTTATTACACAAGGCAGAGCCAGCCACAGTTAATGACAAGTGGGGCCAGTCAGTGCCCGGTTAGCAGTACAGCCAGCGTTGACTGGGTCAACGTTGATTAGTCAACAGGGTCAGAGGGCCCACATGTCATAGGATAGACATTTTTAACTAAAAGAAAATGGTTATTTAGCAGGGGGTCCACATGACAGTGTCACTATTAGAAGTTGATTGATTAAACTTTGAACCTAAACTAATCCTACATCTAAATTAACAGGGCAGGGGTCCATCTGGCAGGGGCACTGGTTGGCCTTGGGCAGGCATGCATGCTCGGACTCATAGAGGAGTGTCGGCGACGGCCACGGCCCTCGGCCCGACGGTAGGGCACAATAGTAGGGGCTGGAGGAGGCGGTTAATGATGGCCCACAAGTACAGGGGATCAATTGTAGCTCTTTTCGATAAGTAAGAGTGTCGAACCCAACTAGGTGCAGAAGGAAATGACAAGTAGTTTTCAGTAAGGTAATGTCTGCAAGTGCTGGAATTGTAAGTAACAGAGTAGTTTGATAGCAAGATAATTTGTAACAAGCAAGTAACGGTAGTAGTAACAAAAGTGCAGCAAGGTAGCCCAATCCTTTTGAGGCAAAGGACGGGCCAAAATGGTCTCTTATGATAAGCAAAGCGTTCTTGAGGGTACACGGGAATTTCATCTAGTCACTTTCATAATGTTGGTTTGATTTGTGCTCACTACTTTGATAATTTGATATGTGGGTGGACCGGTGCTTAGGTGTTGTTCTTACTTGAACAAGCCTCCTACTTATGATTAACCCTCCCGCAAGCATCCGCAACTACGAGAAAAGTATTAAGAATAAATTCTAACCATAGCATTAAACTTTTGGATCCAATAGGTCCCTTACGAAATAGCACATAAACTGGGGTTTAAGCTTCTGTCACTCTCACAACCCACCATCTAATTACTACTCCACAATGCATTCCCTTAGGCCCAAATATGGTGAAGTGTCATGTAGTCGACATTCACATGACACCACTAAGGGAATAACAACATACATACTATCAAAATATCGAACACATATCAAGTTCACATGATTACTTCAAAATGATTTCTCCCGTGACCTCAAGAACTAAAGAAACTACTCACAAATGATAAAAATGTTCATGATCAGAGGAGTATTAAATAGCATAATGGATCTGAACATATAATCTTCCACCAAATACACCATATAGTAATAAACTACAAGATGTAATCAACACTACTAGTCACCCGCAAGCACCAATCTATAGTTCTGGTGACAATATTGAACACAAGAGATGAACTAGGGTTTGAGAGGAGATGGTGTTGTTGAAAATGTTGATGGAGATTGCCCTCCACAAGATGGGAGAGTTATTCGTGATGAAGATGGCGATGATTTCCCCCTCCGGGAGGGAAGTTCCCCCAGCGGAATCACTCCACCAGAGGGCAAAAGTGCTCCTACCCAAGTTCGACGCTTCATCCTGAAAGTCTCCCTCTCATTTTTTCTAGGTCAAAATGACTTATATACCAGAAGATCGGCATCGGAGGTGGGCCGAGGAGGCCACAACCCACCAGGGCGTGCCTGGGGGGGCTGGCGCGCCCAGGTCGGTTATGCCCACCTAGTGGCCCCCCTCTGGTGTTCATTGGCTCGAGTATTTCTTAAATAATTTATAAAAAATCTCCGTGAAGTTTCATCTCATTTGGAGTTGTGTAGAATAGGTGGCCTGACGTAGCTTTTCTAGGTCCAGATTTCCAGCTACCGGAATTCTCCCTCTTGGTGTGTTCCTTTCAAATTATGAGAGAAAAGGCATTAGAATTACTCCAAAAAGCATTATTATGGATAAAAACATTAGAAATAACAATAAGCAAACATGATGCAAAATGGACGTATCAACTCCCCCAAGCTTAGACCTTGCTTGTCCTCAAGCGAAAATTGAAATCGAAAAACATGTCCACATACTTTTAGAGAGAGAGAGAGAGGTGTCGATAAAAACAAAATACGGACATAGAAGCATCATGTTGATTATTATAACAGCAACAACATTAAACATGGGACTTTTATCGTAGAACTTTTATCATATACTTCTCATGAATAAGTAATAGTTCATCACATAATCGAAGTATAAATCAAAAACTCTTTTATAAACCGACAAACTATGTTCTCAGTCAATTTTGCAACTACAATTCATCATCTTTTCAGGAAGGGTCATGTGTCGGAGACTTTAGGCAAGTCCACATACTCAACCATCATATAGTCTTCTATGATTGCTAACACTCACCTCGTACCCATGAGCAAAATGTCTCAACCGGAGACATAGAAAGATAGGGGCTTATAGTTTCGGCTCCCAACATACTCACCTCAAGGGTGATGTCAACAATAATAACTCATGCCATCTATATTCAACTGGACATATGTGCCTAGATCTTTCCTCACCACATGATGCTTGCCAAAGGATAAAAAGAAAAGGAATAGAAGGAAAACTTTGACTCTTTGCATAAAAGTAAGCGCAGAAACATAAAGGATAGGCCCTTTGCAGAGGGAAGCAGAGGTTGCCATGCGCTTATTTGTTTGTATGCTCAATCCCTTTGTGCAAGAGAACGTCACGTTGTATTGCCCATTAAGATCATTTATTATGCAGTCTGTCGCTTTTATTCTTTGTCATCCAAGTTTGTACAACGCTCAATTTTCTCTTACACTAAATGATCTCACACTTTTAGAAGCAATTTTTATTGCCTTTTTGCACCGATGACAACTTACTTGAGGGATCTTGCTCAATCCCTAGGTAGGTATGGTGGACACTTGAAAAAGATTTGGGTTTAAAGGTTTTTGGATGCACAAGTAGTATCTCTACTTAGTGCAGAATTTTTGGCTATCAAAGATAGGGGGCAAGCACCACATGTTAAAGGATCTATGAAAATATGACTTCCATGTGAATATTAACAAACATAAACCATTAAGTTGTCTTCCTTGTCCAGCGTCAACAATTTTGGCATATAATATTTTGATGAGGGCTCACAATCACACAAGATTTCTAGGATAGTATATCTATATGTGAATCTTCCCTTCCCTTATTAATTCTGTCATGAGTTACATCATTGACTAATTCTATGTTCGTCAATCTCTAATAAAATTTTCTACTTATACTTTTCCTTATGTGGTGCCATCACCTACCATAGGATTAGTATATAATCTTATTGACTTATTTCCTTTACCTTTTTTATTTCTTTCTTATTTGTTTTCTTTATTTGCAACATGAAAGTAAAGAAAGCAAAAACTCAAACTAACTTTATTATATAACTTGCACACAATTACAAGGATAGATCACTAAGCAAACTCTCAAAGAAGAAAGGATCGAACTAAACTTTATTTCATATAAAAGAAAATGATCGAACTAGGATAAGTAAAAGCAAAAGGATAGTGGGATGATACGATACCGAGGCACCTCCCCCAAGCTTGGCGGAAGCCAAGGGGAGTGCCCATACCCGATACTCAATTCTCTTTTGGTGGTGAAGAAGATGATGATGGTGATGAAAATTTTGCCTTCAACTTTTTCATATTGTAGTTGAGAAGAGCAATTTCTTCTTTTAGATCGTCGACCTCCAATTCCAATTTCAAGATCTTGCCACATAAATCCCCTTGGTTTTTTGCCGAAAATGAGAAGGAATAGATCGGTTAGGTCGTTTATGGAGGCTGGATTTCTTGAACTCTATATGCACATCCCCAGGTTGAGGTAGAGGAACATCTTCCTCCTCCGAGTTTGAATCATCGATCCGCATCAAGTGAGCATCCTCCTGATCATCCAAAGTTTGACCATAAGGAGATAGGTCCTCATAGGTCTTTGGGTCAGCGATAAGATGTGAGACATAGCTCTCTCCATCAGAGTCTTGGGATGAAAAACTTTCAAAACTGCATAGGAAACAGCAAGAAAAGAGGACAGAGGATTTCTCCGCAATACAATGATCAACAGGTTCGGAAAGTATATATAGATTTTTTAATCTTGGAGGACACGTATATGGTAGGAAAACGGAGTACGGAAGGTGTCCCAGGTGGGCACAACCCACCTCAGCGTGCCAGGCAAGCCTGGCGTGCCCTGGTGACTTGAGCCCACCTGGGGACGCTTCCTGGAAGTTTCTTTATTTCCAAAATTTTAAAATATTCCCAAACTGATAAAAAATATTTTTACGGATTTTTCGGAGTCCGTTTACTTACCGTATCACGTACCTCTTTATTTTCACAATTCTGGAGTGTTGCGGAAGGACTCTTTTATGTGTTATTCCAGTGTCAAAATTTGGATAATATTATTTTCAACATTGATAGGCGTACCTGAGATATAATGCTTTATCCGTTGACCATTGACAACCTTCGGGTTAGTACCTTCGGAGTTATTTATTTTGATGGCTCCAGACCGGTAAACCTCCTCGATGATGTATGGGCGTTCCCATTTCGAGAGGAGCCTTCTTGCAAAAATCTAAAATGAGAGTTGTACAAAAGAACATATTCTCCAACTTTAAACTCACGCTTTTCAATTCTTTTGTCATGCCATCTTTTAACTTTTTCTTTGAATAACTTTGCATTCTCATAAGCTTGGGTTCTCCATTCATCTAGGGAGCTTATATCAAATAACCTCTTTTCACTAGCAAGTTTGAAATCATAGTTGAGTTCTTTAACTGCCCAATATGCTTTATGTTCTAACTCAAGAGGCAAATGACAAGCTTTTCCATAAACCATTTTATGAGGAGACATACCCATAGGATTTTTATATGCTGTTATATAAGCCCAAAGTGCATCATCTAATATCTTAGACCAATTTTTCCTGGACCTATTAACAGTCTTTTGCAAAATTCATTCTATTTCTCTATTGAAGTTCAATTTGACCACTAGACTGAGGATGATAGGGTGATGCAATTCTATGGTTAACATCATACTTAGCAAGCATCTTACGTAAAGCGCCATGAATAAGGTGTGAACCACCATCAGTCATTAAATATCTAGGGACTCCAAACCTTTGGAAAATAACCTCCTTAAGCATTTTAATAGAGGTGTTGTGATCAGCACTACTGGTTGGAATGGCTTCTACCCATTTAGTAACATAATCAACAGCAACCAAAATATGTGCATACCCATTAGAGGAAGGAAAAGGTCCCATGTAATCAAATCCCCAAACATCAAATGGTTCAACAGCAAGTGAATAATTCATAGGCATTTCTTGAGGCTTGCCGATATTACCTATTCTTTGACATTCATCACAAGAAGAGACAAACTTACGGGCATCCTTCAAAAGAGTAGGCCAATAAAATCCAGATTGCAATACCTTGTGAGTAGTTCTATCTCCAGCATGATGCCCTCCATAAGCCTCGTAGTGACATTTCCGTAGGATTTGTCCCTGTTCATGCTCAGGTACACAACGTCAAATAATACCATCTACTCCTTTATAAAGATGTGGGTCATCCCAAAAGTAATGTCTTAAATCATAGAAGAATTTTTTTCTTTTGCTGGTATGTAAAGCTAGGTGGTAAATATTTAGCAACAATGTAATTAGCATAGTGAGCATACCAAGGAGTACTATTAGCAACATTTATTGTAGCTAACTGCTCATCAGGAAAACTATCATCAATAGGTAGTGGATCATCAAGCACATTTTCAAGCCTAGACAAATTATCGGCTATGGGGTTCTCAGCTCCTTTTCTATCAATGATATGTAAATCAAATTCTTGTAACAAGAGAACCCAACGAATAAGTCTAGGTTCAACATCTTTCTTTTCCATAAGATATTTAATAGCACATGGTATGTGTGAATAGTTACTTTGGAATCAAAAATATAAGATCTAATTTATCACAAGCAAACACCACTGCTAAGGATTCTTTTTCAGTAGTAGCATAATTTCTTTGAGCAATGTCTAGAGTTTTACTAGCATAATGAATAACATTAAGTTTCTTATCAACTCTTTGTCCTAGAACAGCACCAACAGCATAATCACTAGCATCACACATAATTTCAAAAGGCAAGTTCCAATCAGGTGGTTGAACAATAGGTGCAGATATTAAGGCTTTCTTGAGTATTTCAAAGGCTTCAAGACAATCATCATCAAAAACAAAAGGGATATCCTTTTGCAAGAGATTAGTAAGAGACCTAGAAATTTTAGAAAAGTCTTTGATAAATCTCCTATAGAAACCAGCATGACCAAGGAAACTACGAATACCTTTGATGTCCTTAGGACATGGCATTTTCTCAATTACATCAACCTTAGCTTGGTCCACTTCAATACCTCTTTCAGAAATTTTATGACCCAGGACAATGCCTTCATTAACCATAAAGTGGCACTTATCCCAATTCAAGACAAGATTTGTTTGTTCACATCTCTGCAAAACTCACTCAAGATTGCTTAAGCAATCATCAAAAGACTTCCCATAAACAGAAAAGTCATCCATGAAAACCTCAACAATCTTTTCACAAAAGTCAGAGAATATAGCAGGCATACATCTTTGAAAGGTAGCCGGTGCATTACATAAACCAAAAGGCATGCGTCTATAAGCATAAGTTCCAAAGGGACAAGTAAAAGTAGTCTTTTCTTGATCAGGTTGAGAAACGGGTATTTGTGAAAAGCCAGAGTATCCATCTAGGAAGCAAAAGTGTGTGTGCTTAGATAATCTTTCAAGCATTTGATCAATAAAAGGCAAGGGGTAATGATCTTTTCTCGTTGCTTTGTTCAATTTTCTGTAATCAATTACCATTCTATAGCATGTAACAATTCTTTGTGGAATAAGTTCATTCTTATCATTAGGAACAACATTAATACCTCCTTTCTTAGGGACACAATGAACAGGACTTGCCCATCTACTATCAGCTATAGGATAGATTATACCTGCTTCCAAAAGTTTTAAGATTACCGTTTTTACCACTTCCTTCATTTTGGATCCAACCGGCGTTGGTGATCAACAACGGGTTTAGCATCAGGTTCCATATTAATTTTGTGCTGACATAGAGTGGGACTAATGCCCTTTAAATCATCAAGAGTATATCCAATAGCAGCCCGGTGCTTCCTTAGAACTTTCAATAATCTTTCTTCTTCATGTTCTGAAAGGTTAGCACTAATAATAACATGATATATCTTCTTTTTGTCGAGATAAGCATATTTCAAAGTGTCTGGCAATTGTTTTAATTCAAACACAGGATCACCTTTAGGTGGAGGAGGACCTCCTAGAGTTTCAATAGGCAGATTGTGTTTAAGAAGAGGAAGTTGTTCAAAGAAAACGTTATCTATTTCATTTCTTTCATGCATATGTAAATCATTTTCATGGTTCAGCAAATATTGTTCTAAAGGATCAGTAGGTGGAACAACAATAGAAGCAAGACAAATTAAGTCATCCTTACTAGGAAATTATTTTTCATGATGATTTCTACTAAACTTGGAAAAATAAACATAATGTGTAAGGAATGGCACTCACACTAGCACCCATGTCACATAAACCATGATAACAGTGATCTCCTATTTTAACTGAAATAATAGGCATGCCAACAACAGGTCTATGTTTATCTCTTTTATCAGGTTTAGCAATTCTAGCAGCTTCTTCACAGAAGTAAATAACATGTCCATCCACATCTTCTTCCAGGAGATCTTTAACCATAGAAATATTAGGTTCAACTTTAATTTGTTCATCAGTTTTAGGTGTTCTAATATAACTTTTGTTAACAGAAGTTGAAACTTTAGAGTGTTCCTTAATTCTAACAGGGAAAGGTGGTTTCTCAATATAAGCAGAAGGAACAAGTCTATCAACATTATAAAGTATAGTTTCTTCTTTAACTGGTACTAGTTCTTTAATTTCATCTTTAATAGGTGGGTGATATTTAAACCACTTCTCCTTAGGGAGTTCAACATGAGCAGCAACTGATTCACAAAAGGAGGCTATTATCTCAGAGTCAAGTCCATATTTAGTGCTAAACTTTTGAAAAGCATCAGTACCCATAAAAGATTTAACACAATCATACTTAAGTTTAATACCTGACTCTGTACCTTCGTCGAGTTCCCAATCTTCAGAGTTGCATTTAATTCTCTCCAAAAGATCCCACTGGAATTCAATATTCTTCTTCATAAATGAACCAGCACAAGAAGTATCAAGCATGGTTTGATCATTACGAGAAATCCGAGCATAAAAATTCGGGATAATAATTTCTCTTGAGAGCTCATGATTGGGGCATGAATATAACATTGACTTAAGCCTCCCCAAGCTAGAGCGATACTTTGTCCTTCACGAGGCCAAAAATTATATATATAATTCCGATCACGATGAACTAGATGAATAGGATAAAATTCTTGGTGGAACTCCAATTTCAAACGATTCCAATTCCATGATCTAATATCATCACATAGCCTATACCATGCCAATGCTTTTCCCTTCAAAGATAAAGGGAAAACCTTTTTCATCGCTTCATCCCTGGGTAAACCTGCAAGCTCAAACAATCCACAAATTTTCTCCACATATATCAAGTGCATATCAGGATGTTCGGTTCCATCTCATGTATAAGGATTAGCTAGCAGTTGTTTTATCATACCCGAAGGAATTTCATATTCAATATTTTCAGTAGGTGTAGTAGGTAGATGTCAGATTTCGGGTTCTGGCAAAACCCTTGAGGTTCGAACACTGGGGTGCGCACAAAGATCTCTCCCCCTCTCTAGCTCGCACACTCCAGGATCTCACGGGCAATCTCGACGAACCCAGAGAACACGAGACACAAGATTTATACTGGTTAGGGCCACCATTGTGGAGTAATACCCTACTCTAGTGTGGTGTGGTGGATTACCTCTTGGGCTGAGGATGAACAGTTACAAGGGAAGAACAGCCTCCCGAGGAGAGGTGTTATTGTGTTTGGTGAGCTTGTGTGGTTGAGGATTCTCTCCTTCTAGATCAGCCTCCCTTTGCTATGGTGGTGGCTAGTCCTATATATAGAGGCCCTGGTCCTCTTCCCAAATATTGAGTGGGAAGGGATCCCACAACGGCCAATTCGAAGGGGGGTAGCTAGTACAAGCTATCCTGACAAAAGTAGTCTTCGCCTGCCAAAGGCTCTGGTGGTGATGCCGTCTTGGGCTCCACGGTGACCTCCGTCCTGTTGTCCTGCTGGTCTTGGTGTCATTGCACCGATATGGAAACCTTTGCCTGATGCCTCGGGACTCCTCACCTACGCTTGCCCCTTTAGCACCAAAGAGGAAATGAGGACACTACGCGCCCTGGAGCCCGCCTCGCTCCAGTCGGCATGGCTTGCATCACGCAAACCTCGCGAGGTGTCCCTTGCCTTGATCTCTCCACTCCTCATGAGCCAGTCTGGTGAGGCCGCCCCTGAGGAGGTCTTGCGTCATCCGCCTCGCAAGGCTTGGCCCCTCGCGAGGGTCTTGAGTGTTTGCTCGTGAAGATGGGTCGTACAGGGCCGATGGTGGAGCCACGCCGCAGGCCGCAGGCAGGAAAGTCTGGGGACCCCTGTTCCCAAAATGTCGATAGTAGCCCCCAGGCCCAAGGCGCACTCGGGCTTGGCTTCAAGGCGAAGCCAAAGGGGCAAGTGCGGAGCGCCGTGGGCCCCAACAGCCTACGGCCACGGTTGACGCGTGGCGATTGATTGGACATGGGCGTCCCCGCTTCCCCACGCCGCCTCGGCAACTGCCCGACTTGACGGGTCCTTGCTGCATGCAGAAAAAGATCACTATTAACTTAGATCGTGGAGGCCAGCAGTTGGCCTCCCCTTGGCTATAAATGGGAAGGGGGCGGAGCCCCCATCACCCATCTCTTCCTTTGCTTCCCCCGCTTCTTCTTCTTCCTTGCTTCTTTGCCGGCAGCGTCACCCATGCCGCCTGCGAAGAGGCACTCGACTGTGGAGAAAGGGAATGCTCGCTAGGAGGGGCCCGGCTCACCATCGCCCAAGAGGGGGCACGACCGTCCCCGCAAGCACGCTGCGACCCCCGCCGCGGCCCCTCGTGCCGTGGTGGCGCCTCTTCGCGTGGTGGTGGTCTCCTGATTTGTGGTAGCCCTGTCGATGAAGGGAGGCGCGCCATGGTCACGCGGCCGCCCAGGCCGCGCTTCCGCTCGGCAGAAGTGCTGCCGGAGTTCATGTGTGGTCGGAGAACCCGGCCTGCACTTGGCTTCAGCGCCCGCGCTTCTTTGTTAGCGAGCTGCCAGCCACTAGTGCAAGCGGTCTTTGGTTGCAGGCGGATGGCTGCTGCAGCAAGGCTTTGTGGGTCGCGGTTGAAGTCTCCGCTGCAGGCAACGCAGTCCTGGCTCGCGGTTGGCAGACATTCGCCCGCGCGCGGACTAGGCAGGTGGTGTGCCCTCCACTTCAAGTACGACGGCGGCGCAACCCTCTTTGTGAGGGTATTTGGGGAAGATGGTCGCTGCATCGGGTGCTGCCCCGAGGACAACAACGGCAACGAGGTGCTTGGCCTTGGTGATGGCCGCGATGAGAGTAACGGCGAGGCTGCCCTCGGCGCCGGCCATGTCTCGTCCTGGTCATCCAGCTATGGCAACTCTTCTTCCGGCGACAGCTCCAGCAGCGGTGGCTACGACCAGCCGCCACGCCCGCTTCGAAGGTGGCAGTGGGTCGTCTTGTCGTCACGCTCCAGAGAAGCGCGAGGAGGGATCTGGCTGAGCTCGGGAGAGCGCCACGGGCTCATCCTCGTGACCTGTCGCGGGAGCACGTTCCGCTTTTGTTTCGTTCTTCCTTTCCTTCGTGTATTGAGAGAGAGACAAGTTTGGGGCCCTGCTGGGGCGTGCAACAATTATGATTTCTAAGTGGTTGTGCTATGTTTATCATTCCTGTGTTGTGTTGCAGCGTCATGTTTTATGTATGCACGTAGGAATAACTTAGCATGATGCGCCTGAAGTAGGTTCCGCCTTGCGAGGCGTGCGTTCCTCAATGCCTGATGAGGCCTCCTGTGCTCAGAAGGCGCCTGAGAACTGCAAAAATTCGTTAGGGAATCCTTATTCTTCCAAATCCTGGTCGTAGGGGTACCCGGGAGGCACGGATTGAGAGGGGTGCGCCAGCTTGTGAGCTCGAGCGAGGATGCCTTGTTAAAGACAGGAAAACAAAAACGCTCATGAGGGTGCCTGTCCAGCCCCCTCGCGAGGCATGCGAGGGAGAGTACATGCCAAAAATGAGGAACTGAGAGCAGAAAGGAGGCAAAAAGCAATGGAACCAGGCCAGCAAGGAACACCAGAAAGAAAATTCTTACTAAAGAGGGGTGAACCAACTACGAAAGCAAATGAAAAGCCGTGTCCGGCACCTAGTCTAGTCTTCTTGTCTTCTCACGAGCGCGGAGCTAAGTGCTTCCACAAGTCGTGGGAGGGAGCCCCCGAGGCCCGAGGGTGGCACTCTTGAGACTCCGAGGCATGTACAGCCCCACTCATTATTACGTGAGAGTGTCACGAGCAGAGATTCTTCACATGCATTAGGCCTTGCTTCACAGGCACCGGGCCTTGCTTCATGGGTAGAACTTCCGGAGGTGCTGGATATTCCAAGCGTTCTGAATGGGGATCCCATCCTGCATCTCCAGGCGCGCGGCACCAGGCCTGGAGACGTGGGCAACCCAAAACGGGCCCTCCCACATGGGTGAGAGCTTGTGCAGCCCTTTCCTGGAGAGCACCCGCCTTAGTACAAGATCACCCACCTCGAGCGTCCTGGAGCAGACGCTACGACAGTGGTACCTCCGCAACACCTGCTGGTACCTCGCAGCTTGGAGCGAGGCTTCACAGCGGTGTTCCTCCCCCAGCACGAGGTCCATCCCCCACATGGCGTCCTGCTGCGTTTCATCAAACACCAGGACCCGTGCGGAGCGATGCCTGACCTCGTGTGGGAAAACCACTTCTGCTCCGTAGATGAGGATGAACGGGGTCTGGCCAATCGGCCTGGTGGCGGTGGTGCGGATGGACCACATCACGGACTGGAGCTCGTCGTGCTAGCCCCTGCCGCAGGCCTCGAGCTTCTTCTTGAAGGTCCTAGTCTTGAGACCCCTCAGGACCTCCGCGTTAGTGCGTTCAGCCTGGCCGTTGCTCCCGGGGTGCGCCAGGTAGGCGTAGCAGATCTGCGTTCCAAGGTTAGTACAATATGTTTTGAAGAGATTGCTAGTGAACTATGAGCCGTTGTCGGTGATGATGCGATTAGGGACCCCAAATCGGCTTACGAGGCCCTTGATGAACTTGACTGCTGACCCAGCTGGGATGGTGTGGACGGCTTCCACTTCCGCCCGCTTAGTGAATTTGTCAATGGCGACGTAGAGGTAGCGGTAACCTCCGGGCGCTCAAGGAAATGGGCCCAGGATATCCAGCCCCAGACTGCTAACGGCCATGAGAGCGGGATAGTCTGGAGGCCCTGAGCCGGCTGGTGGATCTGCTTGGCGTGGAATTGGCAGGCCTCGCAGGATTTCACCAGCTCGGCCGCGTCGCTGAGTGTCATGGGCCAGTAGAACCCGCTACAGAAAGCCTTACCGACTAGGGTGCGCAATGACGAGTGGTGCCCTTAGTCTCCGCCATGTATGTCGGCCAACAACTCATTCCCCTATTTCCTGGAAATGCACCATAGAGAAACATCATTTGGCCGCTTCTTGTAAAGCTCACCGTCCTGAATGCAGTACGTCGTAGCCTGTCGGACCACACGCTCCGCGTCTTCTTCCTTCTCTAGCAAGGTGCCTTGCGTCAGGTACACCTTGAGTTCCTCGATCCAGCACCCCTCCTGAGGCTCGAGCGCTAAGAGGAGGCGCGCTCCTCAGGTCGGGCCATGGGCGTGGGCTCCCGAGGCTGGTGGCTGGGGGAGTTCCTCCTGAGGTGGCGTCGGCTCCGCAGGTGGAGGTGCTGCCGAAGACGCCAGGCTCTTGGGGCAGCCGATTGGATGCTCTTTTGGCGATGCCATCGGCCTCTTTGTTGGTGCCATGAGGCACATGTTCTAGCTCTAGGCCCAGGAACCGCTTCTCCATTTTGCGCACCTCCACAAGGTATGCCTCCATGTGCTCATACTTTGGCTCATACACCTTGTTGGAGAAGTTGACGAGGAGTTGCGAGTCTCCCTTGATGGTGAGGCATTTCACCCCCAGGGCCACCGCAGCGTTGAGGCCGGCGATGAGACCCTCGTACTCTGCGTGGTTGTTGGAGACCTTCTCGCCCCGCTGGAAGCAGAGCTGCACGGCGTAGTAAAGCTTCTCCTGAGTGGGCGAGATGAGCATGGCTCCAGCCCCCGCGCCCTGGCGTGCGAGCGCGCCGTCGAAGTACATGACCCAGCCATCTGGTGCTTCACTCCTTGGTGAGAGGGGTCAGTTTTTGCCCGCTTCGAGCTCCGGGGTATCGGTCCATTCTTGCACAAAGTCGGCGAGCGCAGCCCCCTTGATGACCCTAGTTGTGCTGAACTCCAAGTCAAACGCTTGCAGCTCGACGTTCCATTCGGCGACCCTTCCTACAGCATTGGGGCTTCTGAGCACTCTCTCCAACAGGTAAGTTGAACGACCTTGATGGGGTGACCTTGGAAGTAGTGGTGCAGCTTGCGTGAGGACACCAGGAGCACGAGCAAGAGCTTCTGAGGCATGGGGTATCGTGCCCTCACATCTCGCGGCACTGTGCTTACGAAATATACTGGGTGCTCGACAAGGGTGGGAGAGCTGACGGAGTTCCTGGCTCCCGGGGACTAAGGTGCTTCGTGTGGGTCTCCAGCTCCTGGGGCTTGATGACTGGTCGGGGCAGCCGCTGTCTTAGGAGCATCGCCTTGGTGTTGTGCAGCTTCATCCAGCTTGGCAGCTCCATCTTGCGGGCCCTTGACTTGGGGCTCCTCTCTGAGGGTTACCAGCGCCACGCTGGCGGGGTGGGGTGTGGCAGACAGGTAGAGTACCAAGGGCTCACGAGGACAAGGTGCCACCATCACCGGCGGGCTGGTCAAGTATCTCTTGAGGTCTTGAAATGCCAGGTCGGCCTCGCGGGTCCACTCGAACGGACCCTTCTTCTTTATCAGCTTGAAGAACGGCAAGGCGCGCTCCCCTAACTTGGAGATGAAGCGCCCCAACGAAGTCACGCAGCCTGCGAGCTTCTGCACCTCCTTGAGGTTTTGCGGTGGGCTCATGTCTTCGATTGCCTTGACCTTCTTCGGGTTGGCCTCGATCCCTCTATGGGACACGAGGAAGCCCAGCAGCTTGCCAGAAGGGACACCAAATACGCACTTCTCCGGATTGAACAGCAAGTCCACCTGGCACGGGCTCGCAAAGGTCTCCTCCAGGTCCTGAATCAAAGTTCTCGCCGCCCAAGACTTTACCATAATGTCGTCGACGTAGGCCTCAGCATTTCTCCCGAGCTGCTCCCCCAAGGCGATGTGCATTAGCCGCTGGAAGGTCGCTCCTGTGTTGCACAGTCCGAATGGCATGCAAGTGTAGCAGTATACCCCGCATGGGGTCAAGAAAGTCGTTTTCTCCACATCTTCCACCACCATCTTGATCTGGTGGTTGCCTGAGAACGCATCCAGGAAACATAGCAGATCACACTCCATGGTGGAGTCGACAATCTGGTCGATGGGCGGCAGCGGGAATGGGTCTTGAGGGAAAGCCTTGTTGAGGTTGGTGAAGTCGACACACATGTGTTCCTTCCCTCCTTTCTCCAGCACGACGACCGGGTTCGCCAGCCACTCTGGGTAATGGACCTCACGAATGACGCCTGCTGCTTCCAGATTGCGAGTTTCCTAAATGGTGAAAGACTGCTTCTTCGTGGATTGTCGCCTCGCCTTCTGCTTCACAGGTCGCACATTGCGACACACCCTCAGATGATGCTCAATCACTCTTCTCGGGACCCCAACTAGCTACTTAGGCTCCCAGGTGAATACTTCCTTGTTCGCTCGCAAGAAGTCCACCAACTCCTTTTCTTGATCTGGGGCAAGGTCGGCACCTATGGTAAAGGTAGCGCCAGAGGCCCTGTCCGCGTCGACCGGTATCTGCTTCGTCTTGGTCGGCGCAGCCCCCTTGGTTCTGGACATTGCCTTGTCGGCTGGGTAAGCTGCCGCCCTGGCCCTAAAGGCGAGCTTGAGGGCCACCACGGCTTCCTTGGTGTCTCCGGCCATGGTAAGGACGCCCTTGCTTCCTGGCATCTTCATGAGGTTCTAGGCAGGATGGGTAGCTGCCATGAATTGGGCCAGTGCCGGGTACCCGAGGACGGTGTTGTACCGCAAGCCGAGGCGGGCGATGTCAAAGTCGATTAGCTCGGTGTGGTAGTTGTCGCGTGTGCCGAAAGTCACGGGGAGATGGATATGCTCCAGGGGGTCGGAGGAGCCGCCGCCGACCCCGGAGAAAGGGTTGCTGGGGCGGAGCCGCTCAAGTGGTACGTGAAGGAGGCTGAAGGCCTCCACGGAGAGCACATTGAGGCCGGCACCGCTGTTGATGAGGGTCTTAGTGACGGCTACGCTGTAGATGGTTGGCATGCAAAGCATCGGAAGCACGCCCAAGCCGACGGTGGTGACTGGGTGATCCCCCGAGTTGAAGGTCAGGTCGGCCTTGGGCGCCGCCCAACCCGGGGGACACTACAAAAAAAGACACATCCGTGACATTTTGGGCCGAACGAAATTTTCTTCTGTCATACATATGACACTTCTATGACGATAATTGTGACAAAACCCGGGATCATCATAGATGTGGTGGGATCCTACTTCTATGACAAAAAATCATGACAGAAAATGGGCTTTTCATCCTGGGTGGGCCGGAGAGGCAGTTGCATGACATTCTTTCGGCCGTCCATGATGGAAAAAACCATGGTAGAAGCTAGGGCGAGGAAAATTTTGAGGAGTTCCTGGTTATGGTGGGAGGTCGGGGGGCGAGCGATGCGCGTTTCTCTCGTACACGTACGCGCATGTGTGTGAGGCATTGGCTCTAACTGAACCCGAGCGAGGCGTTGGGCTCTAACTGAACCCGAGCGATTGCACTGCAGGCTACGCGTTACTGAACCCGAGCGATCGATCGATGGCCGTTAACTGAACCCGATCGAGCGATTCCTTCGCTACTGCTGCTAACTGAAGCCGATCGATGCCGCCTCTGGATGAACAGTGAGCGTTGCGGGGGGGTTGGATGAACAGTTCCCGTTGGGGGTGGATGAATAGGACCCCGTGGTGTTGCCTCTGGATGAACATGACCCCGATCGATCGAGCCAGTTGGGGCTGGATGAACAGGACCCCGTGGAGGGCTGGATGAACAGGACCACCCCGTGGAGGGCAGGATGAACAGTAGACGGTGGAGGGCAGGATGAACAGTAGCCCGTGGAGAGGGCTGGTTGAACAGTAGCCGGTGGAGTAGCGCGCGGTGGAGGCTGGATGAACAGGAGCCCGTGGATGAACAGTTGTAGGTGGAGGCTGGAGGAGGTCGACGGTGGATGAACAGTAGCTCGTGGAGGCTGGAGGGGGTTGACGGTGGAGATGAACAGTATCCCGTGGAGTCCTGTTTTGCGGTACGCCACACCCCTCCCGATGAACAGGACCCCCATTTCGACCGTAGGAGGTCCGTTTCCTCCGTTTTGCGCTATGCCGGACCCCTCCCGATCAACAGGACCCCGTTCCGAACGTAGGAGGTCTGTTTCCTCTGTTATGCGGTACGCCAGGCCTCGTTCCATCGCCTGTTCCGTCCAAGCCCTCCCGATGAACACGACCACGCATTCCGTTCCGACCCAGCCGGTTGGCTCCCACGCGTTCCGTTGCCTCCCCATGAACACGACGCATTCCGTTGCCTCCCCATGAACACGACGACGACGCTATTTCTCCGTTCCGACCCAACCATGTACACGAGCCCTGGCCGTACGTATGCGCGAGTAGGCGTTCGAGACCCCGCCCGTATGTACACATACGTGGCCGTATTTTCTTTCTTGCACCCTGGCCGTTGTACGTACGTGTACATGCTACGTGCGCGCCTCTACTACGACACGTGCGCGCCTCTACATCGACAGGTATGTACGTACACATTCGCGACAAGAATGACAATGCTACGTACGCTTCGACCAGGTGGGTCCCGACTGCCAGGCACTTCCTTGCCTGCAAAGATGTAGCTGGTGGATCCCAGCAGTCAGGGGGCGAATCGTTTTTTTGCCCAGACGCACTTCCTTGCGTGCGACGATGTAGTTGGTGGGTCCCAGCAGCCAGGGGGAAACGTTTTTTCGTGAAATACAATGGCCCGTCTGGTGGGTCCCAGCTGTCAGGTGGAGGAATCATTATTTTCCGCGTAATAAGGTGGCACTTCCTTGCTGCGGCCGTGGACCCAGCTGTCAGCCTCTCCACGTATAGTTCACGTCTGATGGAAGTCGTTCCTTGACCACGTTGACCATGCCGCGCCGAGAGCACCAGGGCGGTGGACGACGGCGATACCTAGGAAGGGGACAACACTGAGGTAGGGAAGACTCGGCAGTTGTTTCCCACGCGGAGGGGAGTACGACTGTACGAGGGTTTACTGGTTGTCTGCCGTCGCTAGAGAATAACAGCAGGTGTGGGTGAGTAGAGGGATGGCTAGGCCAGCGATGGGAGTATGGTCGGGCAGTGAGGCCTGCGCGGCAGCACAGCCGGCCGCGAGGAGGAGGGAGCAGGCATTCCCGTCGGTGCTTGTTTGAGCGGCTGGAGTAGGAAGAGCAGAGATTGAAGAAGCACGACGGCCGTTGGATGGACATCCAATAGTTAGTGCTTGTGCATCAACCTTTTTTTAGGAAAGCCTCAAATCTATGGAAAACAGCATATAGCCCATCTGCCATTATTTCTAATAATTTACAGCCCATTTGCTAATTCTTAAGGGTTTTTTTGGAGCCCATATTCTTTTTGTTAGCATTACAGCCCATATTGTGGCAACGGTTAAAAAATTATACGAAATTTTGCATATTTCGGTGCGGCCTGAACTATTTTTAATCCCGAAATTTCGACTCACATTCAAACTGATTTTAAAAATAAATGTATATCAATATAAAATCCAACAAATTCTCCACGCATAAAAATTAATGTAATTTAAAATCTTGAAATGAAAAAAAAAAGATTACTGATGTGTTTTAAAAATGTACAACCCATTTCTCATTACTGATGGGCCATTTTCTCGGCCAGCCGAATGAAATCCCTCCTCGTCTTGAAACATTTGCAGCCCAACAGGACTGACAAAGCGATTTACTTGGCAAATCACAAAAAACTGGGCTGTGGCCGTGGACCCAGCTGTCAGCCTCTCCACGTATAGTACTCTTCCGATGGAAGTCGTTCCTTGACCACGTTGACCACGCCGCGCGGAGAGCACCACGGCGGTGGATGACGGCGAGGCCTATGAAGGGGACGACGCGGCAGTGGAAGCCCGCGAGGAGAGGACTACGAGGGTTCACTGGTTCGACTGCGGTGTGAGGCTGCCGTCGCTGCAGGGCCTGGCTAGCGGTGGGAATAGTAGGGGCGGTGAGGCCTCTGCGGCAGCACAGCCGGCCACGGGAGGCAGGAGCATGCGGCATGACCGGCGCTGCTTTGGGCGGCTGGAGCAAGAAGACCAGAGGTTGAAGAAGCACTACGGCCATTGGATGGACATCGTACGGTCACTGGAGCTAGAATCGTTCATATTGACTAAGTTGACAAAGCCCTTCGTCCCCATCAACTTAGTAGGCCCACAAGTCAGCCTCCCAGCAAGGTGGGTCCCAGCTAGCCGGGGGAGTATTCATTTTTTTGTGCGTAATAAGGAGGCACTTCCGGTGGGTCCGAGCTGGCAACGGGGGGGGTGTTTTTTTCGTGAAATACGGTGGCCCGTCCGGTGGATCCCAGCAGTCAGGGGGAAACGATTTTTTCGCAAAATACTGGTGGCCCATCCAGTGAGTCCCCGCTGTCAGGTGGAGGAATAATTATTTTCCGCGTAATAAGGAGGCACTTCCTTGCGGCTGCCGTGGACCCAGCTGTCAGCCTCTCCACATATAGTACTCTTCCGATGGAAGTCGGTCGTTGACCACATTGACCACGCCGCGCCGAGAGCACCATGGAGGTGGACGACAACGAGGCCTAGGAAGGGGACGACGCGGAGCCGTGCAAGACGCGGCAGTGGATGCCCACGCGGAGAGGAGTACGAGTGTTCACTGGATTGGCTGCGGTGTGAGGCTGCCGTCGCCGCAGAATAACAGGGGGTGTGGGTGAGTGGAGGGATGGCCTGGCCAGTGGTGGGAGTAGTATGGGGGTGGTGAGGCCTCCGCGGTAGCACAGCCGGCCACGGGAGGCAGGAGCAGGCGGCACGACCGGCGCTGCTTTGGGCGGCTGGAGCAAGAAGACCAGAGGTTGAAGAAGCACTATGGCCGTTGGATGGACATCATACGGTCACTGGAGTATTGACTAAGTTGACAAAGCTCTTCGTCCCTGTCAACTTAGTAGGCCCACAAGTCAGCCCAACAATATGGTGGGTCCCAGCTAGCAGGGGGTATTCATTTTTTTGGGCGTAATAAGGAGGCACTTCCTTGCGTGCGAAGATATAGCTGGTGGGTCCGACCTGTCAGCGGGGGGAACATTTTTTTGCGAAATATAGAGGCCCTTCCCGTGGGTCCTAGCTGTCAGGTGGAGGAATTATTTTGCGTGTAATAAGGAGGCATTTCCTTGCCTGCGGCCGTGGACCCAGCTGTCAGCCTCTCCACGTACAGTCCACTTCCGATGGATGTCGTTCATTGACCACGTTGACCGGGCGGCACCGAGAGCACCAGGGCGGTGGACGACGGCGAGGCCTAGGAAGGGAACGACACAGAGCCAGGGAATGCTCGACAGTTGTTTCCCACGCGGAGGAGTACGAGGGTTTACTGGTTCGTCTGCCATCGCCGGAGAATAACAGCATGTGTGGGTGAGTAGAGGGATGGCTAGGCCAACGATGGGAGTACGGTGGGGCCGTGAGGCCTGCGCGGCAGCATAGCCAGTTGCGGGAGGAGAGAGCAGGCAGTCCCGTCGGCGCTTGTTTGAGCGGCTTGAGCATGAAGAGCAGAGATTGAAGAAGCACGACAACCATTGGATGGACATCCAACAGTCACTGCTCTCGTGTGTTGAGTAAGTTGACAGGGTGTTGCGTGTGTGTCAACCTTTTCTTATGAAAGCATACGCGTCAACCAGTAGTAGGCGCACAAGTTAGCCTCAAATTTGTGGAAAACAGCATACAACCCGTCTGCCGTTGTTTCTAATAATGTACAGCCCATTTTCTAATTCTTAAGAATTTTTTTGGAGCCCATCTTCTTTTTGTTAGCATCACACCCCATATTGTGGCCACGGTTAAAAAGTATACGAAATTTTTCATATTTCGGTGCGGTCAACTATTTTTAATCCAGAAATATCGATTCACATTCAAACTATTTTGAAAAATAATTTATATAAATATAAAATCCAAATAATTGTCCACGCATAAAAATCAATGGAATTTAAGATCTTGTAATGAAAAAAATTGAAACTAATTCCCGGTTTGATGTGTTTTAAAAATGTACAGCCCATTTCTGGGCAAACCGTATGAAACTCTCCTCGTCTTGGAAGATGTGCAGCCCAGCAGGGCCGATAAAGCAAGTAGGCCTTGTTTGGGTATTTCTTTAAAAAATAGAACTGGGCTAGCCATTTTCAGCAAGAAAAAAACACAACTGGGCTCATGATGTGGTAAGCATAAATAAAACCATGGCTAGATGGGCCACAGCCCCCGCACAGCCCCGTTGTTACCCTGATCCGTCGCTAAAACTAGTATAAATAACAACTCCTTGTTCCTCACAAAAAACCGCGCGACTTGCTGGGTCCCTGGTGTTAGCCGCTCGTAGTGTAATTCTCTCGTTTATTGACTACGTTGACAATGGCGTGAGCCCCAGATGTCCAACCATTAGGAGGAACCATATTTTTGGGCTTGTACTATAGAGGCACTTGCTTGTGTACTGCCATGACGCTGGTGGGTCCCTACTGTCATCCTCTCCACGTACAGTCATCTCCTTGTTCCTCTCGGTTGTTGACGACGTTGACAACGCAAGAGGGCGGCACATCGCGCACGGTGAGCAAACCAAGACCGCAAGGCGGAGGACGATGGTGAGGCCTCGGACGAAACGAACAGGAGCCATTGAAGATGCGCCGGTCCAGTCGCAGGCGGAGGGGAGTACGAGGGTTGACTGGTTCAGGCGCGGGTGCATGTTGGGGCTGACGTCGCCGGAGAATAACAGGACGTGTGGGGGAATAGAGCGAGGGACTGGCCAACGTTGGAGGGTACGTACGGTAGGGCAGCGGAGGCGCAGCCAGCCATGGGAGCGGGAGCAGGCGGAGCCAACGGGGTGGTTTGGTTTGGGCGATTGGAGGAAGAAGAACACAAGAGATAGAAGATACATGACAGATGTTGGATGTCAATCCAACGGCTGGTAGGCAAAATCGTTTGTTGACTGGCTAGTAAGTCGACACCACCTTGGATAGGCTATTTCCTCGCGGGTCCCAAATGTCGGAATCCAAATATGTCACGGTCATGCAGTCTTTCCTATGAAACTTTACAGCCCATTTGATGTGCTAGTTCGAAATAAATTTGTGGGTGTTGTTGGGGGCTAATCACTTGGCTTCTGTAATGCACAGTGAGCTCAAGCAGCCGGCGAGAGTGATGTTATTTCCCTTGGTTTGGATTTGTTACAATAGTTCACTCTAAATTAAAAGAATGGCAAGCCATTTGCCTTGTTTCAAAGAAAATATGACAGTCACAACCGAGTTGAAAAGGGCAGGAACATCTAACTCCAGCTTACAAACTATACAAAAGCACGAGGGTTAATTGTTCATCAGGTTTACAAAAGAACCAGATTGAAAAGGGCAACAACATCTAACTCCAGCACTGTTTTTGGCAGTCACAGTCAAATGGATCAGTCAGGTCCATAGAATGAACATCCTGGGTCGTAAAATTTACTTGATTATGACCACAATATGTTGTAAATAGAAGCCCGGCACGTTCAGAAGCTCTTTTGCCCACCTGAAACTCCTTTTTTTCTCTTCGACATACCCATCCGTCAAAACCATGCTGCTGATAAACTTAAGCCTGATGGACAATAGTAACCTCGCATTCAGCAGGAAGAATGTGACAAATCTTGTGTTTGCACGGTTGGCTACATATCGTTCTAGCGTTATTGTCTTCAATCGAATCTCATGAGAAGTGAGAAAATCCCGATGCTTACGAATCCACCGATTGGTTATAACTTTCTTACCCCGTCCTGTTGCCTAAATAGGCATGAAGATTGAAAACAGTTAAGGTCTAAAAGAAGAGTGTCGAAAGAGCAACAGCTGAACGGTTAATTCTAGCACACTATATGCGGGCTTCCAATGTGCGTGAAATTATCACCTTTATATACAACTTCTCCAGACATGGAAAGCATTGCAGCAAGCCAATAATCTTGTTCAGATCAAAACTATTCATTTGGATATATAAGATCTTGACAGAATCCAGCACCATTGATAGGCCATCCATGGAGAAACTCTTCATTGAGCATAGAACATAATATTAGTACAAAATGTGTACTCCAAGATGATATATGAATTATGCGCAGAAATTTAAAATGCAGCGTATGGTTACAAGTGTAGATGATAATATAAAGTATCTGAACAACTATGGAGCCAAACACCATATTGAAATGAGCACAGAGATCATGTATTACACCCAAGGTCTCCAGTTTAGGCGCAGAGAGGATGGTTATTTGCAACGGTGAATAACTAGAATAAAGGATCAACCTTTGAAGTGAAGGGGCATCTTGGATAATGAGCTGCCTTCAGTCAAAAGAAATTCCAATTCTTACAAGGTTAAGCGACTTTATTTGGAGACAACCGATTCTAACTGTGAAAACAAGCACCAAGCACTCCAGCGCAGGGCAACTGGAGTGGATGATGCTGTGCAATGAGGCCTCCGATATACGAACCCGCACATGTGAAAGTTTCTTGAGAAATGGGAGTCAAAGGTTTAGTACTAGATTGTCTGGTAGGTAGCACTGCGTAAAGGTGGCGGTGTGGAGAGAGGATGAAAACCCCGAGATGGACATCGGTGTTGAGGGCACAAGTTCATGGCGTTCGGTATGTGGTATGTGATTTCTAGGGGAATAGTAGAACTCAAGCAGCTGTAGTTCCGTGAATTCAGGGGATTCCAGCCAGGCGTCCACCGTGCAGGGCATGGTATGCTTGCTCAGGTAGCATGACGGGATGTAGAGGCTTTGAACGGAGCCCTGGTGGGAGGAGATGATGGCTCTGGGGATTTCAAAATCATTGAAGAGAGATAGCTGATGACAGTCGAGATTAAGGGGAACGGCGCGCCATAGAGGGCGCCACCGAATTGAGAGGACTTGGGTGTGGCAGCAACCCTTGGTGGGGAGAAGCGAGATGATCTCCCCAAGGATGGCGTTCGGGAGATCGATGATGTGGTCCACCCGAGATTCTACGGGTTCCTAGGATCCGGTGGGGGCGGGGTCGCCGCTTCTCCCCGCGCTGCCGGGTACGGGATCTACAACAGGCGTCGCCGCTAGCGGGAGCCTCATCTTCTTGGTGCTGGGGTCAGCCGACTCCATTTTCCTCGAGGGTGTCGCGTCACGTTGACGGATTTGAGCAGAGTAACAAATGACAAGCCTAGTTGTAGTGCGAGCGAAGAAGAAGGGGAGCTGGGGGTTTTCTGTAGGAGTGTCGAAGGAGAGCTGGGGTTTTCTGTAGGAGTTAGGTGAGGAATTTGGGGGTACGTGTGGGGACCCTGACTCATAAGTCGGGATCACCGGATGCACGTGTACAGTGATCCCAGAGATCAATGCTCACTGAACACACAGAAGCTGAATAACAAGAGTCTTACATCCATACATACCGTCTTACATAAATTATGACCATTATGGTCAAGTCTTACATTGATAAAGCCTTAAGGGCTGAACATCAAATGAAACACAAGCTGCGGAAATCTTCATCGATAAGTAGAACCCATGCCATCTGCCTTAACCCTACAGGCATTCTGACTGGGAAACGTCCTAGTTCGCATGTTCGTCTCCAAAGAACTCTTCTTCGAACTCCTGTTCTTCCATGCCTGGCCAATTAAATAACCAATGGCAAGCCAATGAGTATTTTGAATGTACTCGCAAGCAACCCAAGTTTTGGTTCAAGGTACAAAAATGCATGATATAGGTAAATTTTTGCGGAAAGCTAGTTTTGAGTGCAATGACATGTTCAACAACTTGTAAGACATGCATCAGGAGAATTCAATTGACCATGAGGACAGGTTACAGATACCAACATAAAAAGAGTGGGCACCAACCCAACTCAATCATGTCAAGTCCTTTGACTTGACCCAAGTAGTTCTTCCCACTTATCCAAACACACACACTGGTTTGTAAACATGTGGACATAGCCCAAGAGCAGTTACCCAACTGTCCTTGACCGTGGACACGGCTATTCGAATAGTTTTACACTCTGCAGAGGTTGCACACTTTACCCACAAGATCCGGGGAACTTCCGTGTCTTCCACGACCCGCGGTACCTCAAGTACCCGGGGTAAGCACCTGATCACTATCTTTCCCTAGACGACACTAACATGGAGTCCACTCGATCGGTAGTAACCCCCGTGCCCAACATTTCACAACTTAAAATTGCGGAGCCTCGCTCCTATATTCATCACATACCACTGGCACGGGGTACCAATGGTGTGTTCGGTGCCCCATAAAAATGTTCTTGGCCGCCCTTCCTGGCACGACCCCGTCCCGAGAGAGAGCACCAACTCTCCCCCGTCACTAGTAATGCGGGCTCCAAGCTAGTATCGGCCTAGGTAATCAATAATGCCCTTTCCCATATAAGGGTAGAGTGGTTGCGCATGTAAGGTTGGAATAACGGTCGCAACTTAAACCAATCCGTTTTTGAAAACAACACACACACTTGCCTCGGTACACCACTTCGTCATCAAGTGGCTACCCAACTCATCATCTCCCTCGGGCATAAGTGGCACCCGACGGGGTTTTCAAAAAGTCCTTTGAAAATACTTTGTCTCCATCACCATGCATATTCCCGTCCCTTTTTGCGTAGCACTACTTAGCATCCTATCTACTCCCACCGGCATAACCCTCATAGAAAGGTAGGGTCATGCATCATGCAAGTGTCAATGAGAAAAGCAACGGAGGCAAACCACCTCAAGTGGTCACCATTTTATCATGACTTCGATGCAAGCAATAAAAGTGCCATATGACGTGCAAAAAAGGGGTTTCTTAGACATGGTCAAAGGGCTGCTTGCCTGGCTCAACAAAGTCTTCTGGGTCTTCAAAGTCTTCTGGTCCAATTCCTTCGTCAGCAACGCAATCTATCGTCGTAAAATAATAACGAGGAAATAAGGCAATAATAAAACAGAAAAACCAAAGTGCTCAAAAAAATGTCAACTCATTTTTGTTAAATACTAGGGTGAAAACTAAGAAGGGGAAAATTCCTAGTTTTGGATTTGCAGTAGCAGAATAGGAGAAATGGATTTTCAGAGGGGAATATAAATGCTCAAATTTGAATTTAAATTTGAACAGTACAGAACAGTGTGATGGATGTGCATGAATATTACATCAATAAATAGGTGGAATTATTCTAAGATTTTAGGAGTTGGAATTATTCCACTTGGATAAATATTTTATCCTGTGGAATTTTTATAAAACAGACAGAAAAAGGAAAAGAAAAGTGGCACTGTGCCACTGGGCTAGAAAGGCCATAGTGCAGCAGGCCCAGAGGGGATTCAGCCCGCGCGAGGCTGCCACGTCGAAGGCATAAAGGTAAAATACGCCTTAAGCCGTCGCAGCGAAACGGTTCACGCGCGCGTGCGTTTTAAACCTGACGGGTGGGGCCCACCAGTCAGTATGTGAGGCTGACTGACGGGCCCCACGGCCGTCGTCTTCAACCTCGGGCCAGAGAGGGGGGGCGAGCTCACCGGCGTCGCTATGGTCAACGGCGAGGTGATCCGAGCGCACCGGCTTGCTCAGGGCGGAGTTGCCGTTCGGGTGGAGGTGGAGGCAGTCACCGGAGTGCAGGGGTTCGCCGGCGACGAGGAAGCCGGCGGAAGGGCCTCGGGAGGAGCCTGGTTAGCTCGTTCCGAGATACAATAGGAGCGGGAGAAAGAGGGGAATGGATCAGTGAGGTGAGGCAGTTCCAGATCGAGAGAGGGGGGGCAAAGGAGGCCTGTACCACGAGATCGACGGCGACCCGAAGCGGCGGGGCTCGAGCTCGATCTCGAGCTTGGGCGGCTCTTGGGATGAACGGGAGGCCCAGTGGGGCTATTTGGAGTGGGAGGGAACGAGTGGTGGCGAGAGGAGGGCTCGGGAATGCCTTATATAGGCGAGCGCGGTCCACCATGGGCTCGTGCGCCGGCGAGCTCGCGCTCGTTGCTACGGGCCTCGGGAGGGTGCTGCTCCGAGTCTAGGGTGTTCGTGGGGGTCGACTGCTCCCAGGGGAAGAAGAGAGGGAGCGAGGAGGGGTCAGAGATGCCGCGTGTGTGAGGCCACTCATTGGAGCTCTCGGGCGGCCGGCGCGCGTGCGAGCAAGGGCAGCAGGAGGGAGAAAGAGGAGGGGGACAGAGGCGTAGCGTACTGCAGACGTCGAGGAGCATCGGCTGGCGTGAGGGGGAGAGCCGAGGTGGCCGGAGGTGGTTGGCAGGGGGCGTCTATAGTGCGGGAGTGCACTGTAGCGCGCTCCAGAGCGTGCAAATGGCCGGCATGCCATTTTTTGGCAAAGTGGGCACGGACAAGCATGTCTGGTAGCTCTAGGAAGGAGTAAAGAATGTGGGGAAAGCCTTGGATGCCTTGGGTGGCCACTGGAGTGAGGAGGGAGGAGAGGAAGAGGGGTGCAAGAGCTCTCCAGAGAGGTAAAAGAGGTGGTTTCACCCCTCAATTATTGATCTGAGATGCAGCCATTGATACTGGAGGTAGAAGAGGTCTAGGAGGAGTTGTGGTAAAAAGTGGAGCTCAAGGAGATTAGTGGAAGGGGTCAAAATGGTGTTTTTGGAAAAATGGCAAAAGGTGTTTGATGATGGTTTGGGCCAGCAGATGATTTCCAATTGCCATGAGACTCCACAGGGTGAAATGACACATATAATTAGGGCCTCTCACCAATTTGGAGCTTATTTGGGTAAAGTTGCCAATGCAACTTTTGTAAACCCTAGAAATGAGCAGAAATAGACTTGTGTAGATCTAGTTGAGCATAACACTTCTCCTTGATGCACCACTTGGTGTAGTGGCCTCATTTGGTCATGTGAACATGCTCACAAAAGTTTGGGCTAAGGGGAGAAAGTTGGCAGTACAAACTTCCTCAAATTAAGTTCTAAACAGAAAGGGTTATGGGGCATTTTTGTGGACCATAATGACTTGATTGAAGTGAGGCTTTGCAAGATCATCACAATATGCATTTGTGACTTGCTGGATTTTTCTTGGATTTTTATGGAAATATTTCCTGTAGAAATATTTCAAATCCTTGAAATGGGCAGAAATGGTTTTGGGAGGTTTTGTTCAATATTTTGAACATGACCATGTGTTGAAACTCTTATATATGGAAAATATATGTCCACTGAGGTTCCCTGATTTTTGTCAAATATTTTTAAAATAATAAAAATAATTTTTCCCTATTAAAGACCATTTCTGGACTTTAGAAAAAGCTTTTAAATAAAATAGGAAAATAACTTTTAAAATTATGTTTTTGGGGTTTATGGGAATCCTATATCTAATAGTTTCAAATATACCTTTTAAAATATTTTTCATACCCCAAATCAGGTACTTGCAGTGCAAACCTCAATCTAGGGGTTTTTGGAAAACTAATTTTTGAAAATACTTTTTTGCCAAATTATTTTTGTAAGAAAATACTATATTGCTCTATACACATGGCATGATCATTGGGCAGAAGTTTGGGGCAAGGAGATGAAGTATAGAAGGTGGAGTTGTGTTGACTTTAAAGAGCACTTGAAAACACAGAGAGAAAACCAACTCCAAATAAAAGCCAAATAATGCAAAAAAAATTGTCAAACCATACTTTGTCAAGATTTATTAGCTTAAGTGTTGTGGCATGAAAATCAGGGAGTGACAGTATGAGTGGAGTGAGCTGGCGTGAGGTGGGTGGGAGCGAGGAGGAAGAAGAGCACCCAGGTTTTTTTGGGGGGCGGTGTGCTGGGTGTGGGTAGTTGTAACGCCCCAGATGTAACTTTCCCTTTTTGTACTCCAACTCTTGCCGTTTCCGGCGTTAAGTTATATTTATTTCTCGGGTTCGGGTCTTTGTCTCCGTGTGTTAGTGTCTTTGTCATACATCTCATACCATGTCATCAAGTGCATTGCATTTGCATACGTGTTCATCTCATGCATTCGAGCATTTTCCCCGTTGTCCGTTTTGCATTTCGGCGCTTCGTTCTCCTCCGGTGGCCATTTCTAGCTTTCTTTCATGTGTGGGGATTAAACATTTCCGGATTGGACCGAGACTTGCCAAGCGGCCTTGGTTAACTACCGGTAGACCGCCTGTCAAGTTTCGTACCATTTGGACTTCGTTTGATACTCCAACGGTTAACCGAGGGACCGAAAAGGCCTCGTGTGTATTGCAGCCCAACACCCCTCCAATTTGGCCCAAAACCCGCCAAACTCTGCTCCATGTCCTAGAGCGTTCGATCACGATCGCGTGGCCAAAAACCGCACCTCATTTGGACTCTCCTAGCTCCACTTATGCCTATAAA